>NW_024426663.1:82274450-82380119 GCF_017311325.1 Ursus maritimus | reverse complement strand
TTTCCACTACGTTTAGATTACAGTCCAGACTTCCTACCCTGACCTGATTGTGAAACTGCTCTGATGTACATGTTCTCCATCTTTCACACCTACTGTTTTCTGTTGTTCTTGCTCCTCAGTCCTTCCAGGGCTTGGGGGGGTTCTTTTTGAGGTTAAGAGACCACCCTCTTTATCATGTCAGAGTGGCCATTATGACTACCCTACTTGATATTGTGACATTTCTCTCTCTGATATTATTAATGTCCAGTGTGACTATATAATGTGCGCTTTGTAAGTGTATGGCTCAAACCAGCATGTGGGGTCCACAAGGTCAGAGGTTGTATCTACTTGTCCATAACTTTTACACAGTAACAAAAATGGTGAGCATCAGATAGGAAGGGCTCAATACATATCTAGAATTAATAAAGAGTTAGTGGAGGTAAAGGAATTTCCACAGCAACCTTCCAATTACATGTGGCCAAGGGAAATTCTGAAGACTATTTTTGACAAATGAGGAGTCATATTATTGGTGATTTTTAGAGATCAAATTGATGGTAAAAAGTCCAAAAAGTAAAACAAAAAGCTAAAAATTAAATATCATATTTATAGCAGAAAAATGTATTCTTTTTTAAGATTTTATTTATTTATTTGTCAGAGAGAGAGAGCACAAGCAGGAGGAGTAGCAGGCAGAGGGAGAAGCAGGCTCCTGCTGATCAAGGAGCCCAATGTTGGACTCAATCCCAAGACTGTGGGATGATGACCTGAGCCGAAGGCAGACACTTAACTGACTGACCATCCAGGTACCCATCCAACCCTCATTCTTAAGTAATTTAGGGGTTTTCAAAAGTCACCTAATTCACACAACAATTTATAAATTTATAGCTCTGTTTGGAAAATTCCAGTTGTTTTAAGAGCTCTGTGTCAGGAACGGGGGATGATAAAAGTCAAATCTATTTCTTACAAAAAATCACAGTATAACAGAAACACAGACCAAAATGTCAAACTCTTATTCATGTAGGGTAATATTAAGAGCAGGAGCCTCAGCTCTGATAAAACAAACAAACAAACAAACAAACAAACAAAAACTGTCTTCCAAATACAGATGTAGTCCTCCCAGGTCTCTGATCTAGGGCAGGATTTTTTACCTCCCCCCAAGCTCCCATGTGTTCATTTAAAGTGGACCAAATATCAGAACCATAATATTGTAGTGAAGGCTAATTTGTATATGTAGGTGAATTATTTAAACTTACTAAATGCTCACTAATACTTGCGTTCTAATTATTATGTTTAAATAGCTTCAATTTAAAAGAAGGCACAGAATAGACATGGAGAAGGTTCTATAAAATGTCATCATAAGCATTATAGGAATTTAGATATGGGGAGAGAGAGATTAATTGTGGATGAGATGGGAGGAGAATTTTGAGTTTTGTCTTAATAAATCGGTACAACTAAGATTGGCAGTCTTATTTTCTTTTAGATATTTTATTTATTGAGAGAGAGAGAATGAGAGAGCATGAGAGGGGGGAGGGTCAGAGGGAGAAGCAGACTCCCCACTGAGTAGGGAGCCCGATGCAGAACTCGATCCTGGGACTCCGGGATCATGACCTGAGCTGAAGGCAGTCGCTTAACTGACTGAGCCACCCAAGTGCCCCAGATTGGCAGTCTTTTAAAAAATGTGCAGCATCTACCCTATAATTCAGCAATTGAAGTACTAGGTATTTATCCAAAGGTATTTATCAAATGCAGTACTGATTCAAAGACATACATGCACCCGGAGGTTTAGAGTAGCATTATCAACAATAGCCAAATTGTGGAGAAAGCCCAAATGTCCATGGATTGTTGAATGGAGAAAGAAGACTATATATATATTTCATGGAATATATAATGGAATATTACTCAGCCATCAAAAAGAATGAAATCTTGCCATTTGCAATGACACGGATATAGCTGGAGTGTATTATGCTAAGCATAGTAAGTCAGTAAGAGAAAAACAAATACCATAAGATTTCAATCATACATGGAATTTAAGAAACAAAATGGATGAACATAGAGGGAAAAATAAGGGGGAAAAGAAGGAAACAAGTCACAAGAGACTCAACGATAGAGAACAAACTGAGTGTTGCTGGAGGGCAGGTGGGTGAAGAGATAGGTTAAATGAGTGTTGGGAATTAGGAAAGGCGCTTGTTATGATAAACATATGTAACTGATGGATCACTAAGTTCTATTCTTGAAACTAGTATTACACTATATGTTAAATAACTAGAATTTAAATAAAAAGTTGAAAAAAAATGGAATGCAAGACAAAGTGTACAGAAGAACTTCCCAGGAGTGACAAATAACCTGAGCTAAACATCACATCTGCAAGTGAATGGAGGTTTACATGGATAGTCTAGAGGTCTCGGGTATAAAACTGAGTAAGGGAAACCTCATTTAAAATGGAGTTGGGGGGGGGGAATGGGATAGACCAGTGATGGGTAGTAAGGAGGGCACGTATTGCATGGTGCACTGGGTGTTATACGCAACTAATGAATCATCAAACTTTACATCGGAAACTGGGGATGTACTGTATGGTGACTAACATAATATAATAATAAAAAAAACATTAAGAAAATAAATAAATAAAATGGAGTTGGGAGGCCAGGAGGGGGATCTCCCATGCCCTCCCATATGTCATCTATTGCAAACCCCAAAAGGAAGAGACATACCTTGCATTCCAAACAGAAGAAGCCTACTTTACTACTGCAGCAGAAGGAAGAAAGAGTTTTCCCTTGCCCAGAAACAAGCTCAGCCAGTAAGAAATACCACAACTGAACCAGTGAGAAACTGTCAATACCCAGCACTCTCATTTTCCTCCGATGGACTGGAATTCAAAGTATCCCCTCCCAACTTCTTCTTTTCTTTGTAAAATAGTAACATTCCTCTCCTCTGATATCCAGACTTACCTGTGGTTTGCCATAACTTGCATGTCTTGAATTACAATACTCTGATATTCCCCTATAAAACTACTTTTAAAATAACTGTTTTGCTTTGAAGATCAACATTACTTGGTGTCAGTGAAATGAGATCCAGAGATGACCAACAACACCTTGGAGCCTGGTGAGCAAGCTGGGGACAGTACTCAGTGAGCTCATTGAGCTCACTGCTTTCTCACCGGCCCTGGAGATTAAGGGTAGGTTGTCCTCTGGTTTCAAGCCCTGGTCACTTTGCATTTTGAGCTCTCCAGATTTTATTTGGAATCTGCTTAAAGGTTTTATACTTTTTTATTTTTATGAAGGCTTTCTCCTTTCTGGTATTTGGTTTTGGTTTTTGTTGTTGTTGTTGTTGTTGTTTGTTGTTGTTGTTGCTTTCTGAGCCTCTGGTTTTGACTAATGGGATCTCAGTCTTCTAAATTATACCCTAAAACACCAGCCAGTTTTATGTTTAAAATCTATGATTCCTCCCCATGCATATTTTTAATTAAATAAATCGATTTAGCTAAAGATAGCTTAGAACCCCAATTGTTATTATGGGAAACTTTTCATCTTCCCGAACTTGTTTTTCTCAAAACTAAATTAGAAAACTATGTCTCCTGTGTTTTTTTTAATTAATTAATTAATTAATTTTACCTGAATGGAATGCCTGTTTTAATCCATACCTTGAGGCTTCAAAGGTTTTCAAGATTCTAAATACACCACTTTACAAAATATCGTTTCTAAATTAACTTTGGCAAGCAACTATAGGAAGACATAACAATTTTTGAGGACTTTTCTCCCCTCCTGCATTCTCTTTGTCTCAGGTCCCAACTCTGGTTCTCCTCTCCCCTCCCTCTGTCTCTGGTTATGCAGGGTGATCTATGCAAGCACCCAGCACACAGCTCCTTCTTCCTTCCCCTTCCTCTGCCAGCCCCACCGTCTTTATACCCTGTGCTTTTTCACTAAAATTCCCTGAATCTCTTCTCACTTCCTTCTCTCATAAAACTGTTAAAACCTGACCCTGTCAGGCCCTCTGAGGATCCAAACACTAAACATCTCATTTATCATACTTCATATCATAAACTGAATCACAAGCTATGGTCAAAGACTTTACTGATGTAACTGAGGATCCTCATAAATTTGCTAATAAATCTAATATAGTTATTCAAACCCATCAACCTAGTTTCCCAGATTTATATCAGCCAGTTCACATGATTTTCAGTGAGGGTCAAGCCCCACACTGGATAAACACTGGCAACTGGGATAATCCTGAAAGATCTCTAAAACTACAAATGGGGTACTATTTCCCTGCCTTGTCAGATGATCAAGTTTGTGCAATTGCTAAGCAACATTACCAGGCAATCCCTTGAACTGTCCCCAAAACCATCAAGTAAGATTTAGATTTGCACCCAGAAGCCCAATAAGCCCATTTGTGATTATTATAGCCAGCTCCAGATTGTTTTTAATAAAACTCTGGTCTTCTTTTAAATGTTGACTCCACTTAGGTAGCTTTTAACTACCTGTTCACTGAGGAGCTGAACCAGGATCTTTCTCTTCTACTTAAAAGTAACAGAATGGCATGGGAAACTATCCACTTCAGTTTTAGTTAATCTGACATATCAGCTCATCTATGCCTTACATGATTCAACTAAATTAAAGACCATTAAAATTAATTTTCAACTGCAGCAAACGGATGCCTTTAAGCAAAGTAAAAAATCACATGGTCTCTGTTATTATTGAAAGGACCCAGAAGAGTGGATACAAAACAGAGTTACAATGTTTAGTGCCCCAGGCACCGTTAGCCCACTATCCATCATTTCCAATGTCCTCCTAATTACCAAAGATGGGGCTCCAAGATTTGTGGGGGATTTTCCCAATTCTCCCTCTTAATTGGCTTGAAGGAACAAATTGGTGATGAATCCCTCTTTGTTTTTATTGACACTGGAGATACACTCTGTGCTCAACCCCACTGCTATAAAGCAGCCTTACTTTGCAGTATTAAAATGGTTTAAATACTGGAGTCTCCAATAAACCTCAACAGATTCTTGTTTCTAAACTTATTTCTTTATGTTTAGGTCTTTTTAGAGATACTCACCTTTCTCTCTTTAGTTCCTAATCCCCTATTAATCAATTAGGCCACAATTTCTTTAAAAATATTTTGCTCGATGATTTTTCTCTCAGAAGCAAAATATAAGTCTAGAATTTGATGGTAATCAAAATAGCCAACAGGTGAATTAAATGACCATTCAGCATCATTACTCACTCCATCTCTAATGGCCTTTTGCTGAGTCAGGGAACATTGATCATTTGCTCCTTTTGGATCAGCTACCATCCTCTTTATGGGCAAAGTCTTCAAGTGATATCGTGAGAACCCACAGTGCACTTCCCATGAATATTCAAATAGATCTCTCAAAATCTCTCTCTAGAATTGTAGCCTGTAAATTAAAAGGCCCTTCAATGGATCAAGCCTATAATAGAAGATTATAAGACTCAGGGTCTTATTATCCCCTGCACTGTTCCCTATAATACCCCTATTTTACCTGTGATAAAACCCAATGATTGAGGATAGAGCTTTATTAGGACCTCAGATTAATAAATAACTTTATTATATCTCAGCACCCTTTTGTTCCTAACCCCCAGACACTACTGACATCCACTCCCACTAAAAGCATTTTTTCACTGTAATTAACCTATGCAGTGTATGTTTTAGTATCCTAGTTGATGAGAAGAGCCAATATGAGCTTGCTTTCACTTTACAGTAAGAATAGAAATACACCTGGGTAGTAATGCCCCAGGATTTCACATAGAGACATTCTCACTTTTCACAAACATTAAAGGTTGATTTTGGTGATAACAAAGTTTTCTGCAGGCTCTACTTTGTTAGAATACACAGACGATTTTCTTCCCTGCTCCCCTTCTCAGATCTCTTCATAGGAAGACAGCACTTATGTGTTACAACTTTTAACCTTAAAGGGACAAAGTCTATAGGGACAAAGGGAAAAAAAAAATCTGTTTTCTGAAACCAAGGTTCAATGTTTCAAGGTTCAAAGGCACCTGATCTCAGAAATGGGGGCATATTTAGATTCAGATGGGTTTCACAGCATCCTAAACTTCCCCAAACTCCAAACTAAGTGCCAATTATGAGGTATTCTCAGGCTAGCTGATTACTGTCAAAATTTGATTCCAAACTTTATTTTTATCGCTCAATTTCTATATGTTTTACTAAAAAGTTACAAACTGGACCCTTTTATTTAGAAAGATCAGAATGACCTAGCTCTTGAAACTAAAAAAAAAAAAAAAAAAAAAAAAAAAAAAAAAAAAAAAAAAAGCCTAATAAAGCCTCTGCCCTTAGACTTCCTAATGAGCAACTTCCCCTTTTCCTCGTTGTATGTGTGAAGGAAGGGAATGCCCTTGGAGTACTCACCCAAAATCATCACAACTCTCATTGTCCTATAGAGTAGTATAGCCAACAACTAGACCTTGAGTCACAGGCATACCCCTCCTGCCTCAGAGCAACTCCTATTTTCCCTCTCACAGCAACAAACCCAGCATACAAGAATATGGTGCAACTCAACCAATGAGAAACCATTACCACCCTGCACACTCACTTGCCTCCAAAGGACTCTGATTTAAGAACTCCCAGCCATCTTCCTCCTTTTCACTGTTAAGTATCATCTCTCTCCTTTGATCTTGATTGTCTATGCTTTACCCTTCCAATTGCAATTGCTCTGTTATTCCTGAATAAATCCATTTTGCTGGTAAAATAACTGGCTATTTTGCTTTTAATGTAGTCAAAGGTGATCATGACACTAAGTTTGTGGATTGAGTTGTAGAAACAGTTAAAAAGGACATAATGTACACTTTAGAAGCTCTTGAAAATGAATATAAGATTTGCAAGTTTTGTGAATCCAAAGGGAAATCAAACATTGTGGAATGATAGCATCGTATTTATATTTTAAGAAAATAACACGGGAAACAATGTGTAAGGATACATTTTATATTTGAAAAAGACTCAAGTCATGACAATATTTAGGAAGAAATTTCAATCTGTACAAGGTCATATTTATATTTTATATGTTGTAGCAGAAACCTTAAATTTCTGATTTCACTTAATACGGTTCATGCAGTGACCTAAATTCTAAAGAAATCATTTAAGTACAAACATTTTATTAAGTTCACTTAAATATATATATTTTTATTTGAATGTACAATTGTCAAATTTTCTCATATTTCTATGCAGATAGCTCTGTGCAGTATTTTTATTGAAAATTGTGAGAATTCTATATTAAATAAGCCCCCTGAAATGAGTTTTATTAAAGGATGCTAGGATGTCAAATGCACAAATTTTCATGCCTAATTTTATTTTCTTGAATAATTATTACTCTTTTGTAAAAGATCTGGCTTAATTTTATGTTTCGGACTAGGTCAAGGCACTCTAATATTGGAGAGGGTACTCATTCCCTTTTTCTGTCCTTCAGTTTCTATACAGCAGATGGCAGCATAGCCAACCAATTGTAAAGCTGTTCTACAAAAGCAGGCACAAGCAGGAAAATGCTCTTCAATTGTAGCTTAAAATTTTGTACTTTCAATGCTGTCCCGATCAAAATACCAATGACATTTGTCAAAGAGTTGGAACAAAAATTTCTGTGGAACCAGAAATGGCCCTGAATCACCAAGGAACTGTTCAAAAGGAAAAACAAAGCTGGGGGCATCACATTGCCTGATGTCAAGCTATACTACAAAACTGTGATTACCAAGACAGCATGATACTGGCACAAAAACAGACACATAGACCAACGGAACAGAATAGAGAATCCAGAAATGGATCCTTGGCTCTATGGGCAAATAATCTTTGATGAAGCAAGAAAAAACATGCAGTGGAAAAAAGACTGTCTCTTCAATAAATGGTGCTGGGAAATCAGACAGCTATGTGCAAAAGAATGAAACTTGACCACTCTCTCACATCATGCACAAAGATAAACTCCAAATGGATGAAAGGCCTTGATGTGAGACAGGAATCCATCAAAATACTAGAGAAGAACATAGCCAGCATCCTCTTTGACATCGGCCAAAGCAACTTTTCTCATGACACATCTCCTAAGGTAGGAGAAACAAAAGAAAAAAATGAACTTGTGGGACTTCATCAAGATAAAAAGCTTCTGCACAGCCAAGGAAACAATTAAAAAAAAATTAAGAGGCAGCCCACAGAATGGGAGAAGATATTTGCAAATGACACTACAGGTAAAAGACTGGTATCCAAGATCTACAAAGAACTTCTGAAACTCAGTACACGAGAAATAAATAATCAAATCAAAAAATCGGCAGAAGATATGAACAGACACTTTTCCAACAAATACATACAAATGACTAACAGACACATGAAAAAAATGTTCAACATCATTAGCCATCAGGGGAACTCAAATCAAAACCATATTGAGATACCAGTTTACACCAGTTAGAATGGCAAAAATTGACAAGGCAGGAAACAATAAATCTGGAGAGGATGTGGAGAAAGGGGATCCCTCTTACACTGTTGGTGGGAATGCAAGTTGGTACAGCCACTTTAGAAAGTGTGGAGGTCCCTCAAAAAGTTAAAAATAGAGCTACCCTATGATCCAGCAATTGCACTACTGGGTATTTACCCCAAAGATACAGACGTAGTGAAGAGAAAGGCCATATATACCCCAATGTTGATAGCAGCATTGTCCACAATAGCTAAATTGTGGAAGGGGCCAAGATGCCCTTCAACAGACAAATGGGTAAAGAGGATGCAGTCCATATATACAATGGAATATTACTCAGCCATCACAAAGAATGATTGCCCAACATTTATAGCAACATGGATGGGACTGGAGGAGATTATGGTAAGTGAAATAAGTCAAGCAGAGAAAGACAATTATCATATGGTTTCACTCATTTATGGAATATAAGAAACAGCAGGGAGATCAGTAGGAGAAGGAAGGGAAGAATGAAGCGGGGGGGTATACATAAGGGGGATGAACCAGGAGAGACTATGGACTCTGGGAAACAAACTGAGGGCTTCAGCGGGTAGGGATGTGGGGGATTGGGATAGGCCAGTGATGGATATTAAGGAGAGCACATATTGCATGGAGTACTGGGTGTTATACACAAACAATGAATCATGGAACTTTACATCAAAAACTAAGGATGTACTGTATGGTGACAAACATAATATAATAAAAAATTTAAAATAATTTGTACATACCTTCTTTGGGCCTAAGAAGAGTGGCAATATTAATACCCTGGCTTAATTACTTAAATTCCAATAATTTCCTTTCTGCAAAATGTTTCTAGCTTCTAACATCCATTCCTTTCCTTGAGAATTTTTATGTGTAATTTAATGTTTTATAGATTTCCTTTTTCTCTTTGTCAACTCAATTCTGGCAGTTTGTTCTTTACTTCACTCACACCCCCAAACATGCTTACACTGTGATTGTGGTGATTCTTTTACCTCCAATATATATTTTATTTCTTCCTTTATCTAGATTTGGTGTGGGAGGGGACTTTGAGTTCTCCATGAGCTCCTGTGTCAGAGGGAGATACCTGATGTCTTGTCACATCCAAGACTTAGGTAATATTGGATTACCGATTTTTCAACAGTAAAGAGAAACAATGAATAATTTGTTGTAATTATTCACATCTTATGGCCATAAGTACCGTTACCTCATGTAATTCTAGCAATCATGCATAAAACTGTGAGAAAGAGCTTGTAATAGAAAAATGGGAACACATTTTTATAGTTGTTTAGTTGACACATGCTAAAAATAAAAGGTAAATAGGAACATAAGAGTTGCTTGCTATCATGGAATATTACTCAGCTATCAAAAAGAATGATTTCTCAACATTTGCTGCAACATTAATGGCACTGGAGGAGATAATGCTAAGTGAAATAAGTCAAGCAGAGAAAGACAATTATCATATGATTTCTCTCATCTATGGAACATAAGAACTAGGAAGATCGGTAGGGGAAGAAAGGGATAAAGAAAGGGGGGTAATCAGAAGGGGGAGTGAAGCATGAAATACTATGGACTCTGAGAAACAAACTGAGGGCTTCAGAGGGGAGGGGGGTGGGGGATTGGGATAGGCTGGTGATGGGTAGTAAGGAGGGCACGTATTGCATGGAGCACTGGGTGTTATACGCAACTAATGAATCATGGAACTTTATATCAAAAAACAGGGATGTGTTGTATGGTGACTAACATAATATAATAAAAATATTATTATAAAAAAAGAGTTGCTTGCTATTGTTGGACATGGACATGGGGATCGTAGGTGTCCTTTGCTTTTTATAACTTTCTAAAAATAAAAAATGATGACCCAACATATAAATATAAAAAATACAGTCACCATAATTATAAAACATTCATTCTCTCCAACAATGTTCATTAAGTTATGTTTGTTTGTTTTGTTTTCTTATTTTTGTATAGCAGTGCTGTTAAGTACTGATGTACTTTGATACACACAATTCTACAGTCATGTAGTTAAAATTTAGTAAGTGATACCGACAATAGAACAACAAACTCTAATTTGCAATCTAATGTTATAAAGTGATTAGTACTATAAAGGGAAAAAAGTGGTATAAATGACTAAACAGAGATGGATAAGAACACTCAAAAAAAAAAAAAGCCACTCTGCAGATGCAACATTCACATAGATCTGGTTAAAGAATTTTCAGGACAATAGTGATGACACCAGGGTTGTTAAAGCACAGGGTATTGGGGCATTATATAGGAAATATCAGACCATGGTAAGGACTTGGATTTTGTTCTGAGTGACATGAGATGTCAGGGAGAGTGGCATAATTTTATCTACATTTCTAGAAATAATGCAAGAAGATTTATGTGAGTGAAAATTTGCAAAGAGTGTGTGTATATTAGTGATGAAGGAAACACAACATTCCCAGAAGTAGAATAGGGCATTATTTCTATGTGGTGGCATTAGAGTTATTCCCAGGGGGTAAACTCTATGTGTTTAATGTTGATGCTTCTTCTTGTGACAATTAAATTCAATGATAGGTACACATCCTTTGGGATAGACTGTGGTTGTGAGTACAGGGTGCCTAGCAAACATTATTCTAACCTGTTATGATCTTCAACAGGGTGCTGATACAGAAACCTCAGTAAAATCATTGCACATTCCATAATTTGCCTTTGTCCATGTCCCTCACTGGACTTTTGAAATGGTCCCTTTATGCTAGGGATTGTCCTGATTTTAAACATTAATTCATAAGGTCTGGGCAAATCAGGAGAGTTGATCACCCATTTGGGGATAATGTAATATGTGATTATCATTCTTTCTCCATGGTCTCATACTCCAATACTTCATGATACATCTCAATATTTTATTTGCCTGATGAAATGAACCAAAGTTTGCCTTAGAGCTCAATTAATATAATAGTTCATACTCTGAAAAGGTGGCCAGGTCACTTCAAAAATCAGTCTTTAGGGGCGCCTGGGTGGCACAGAGGTTAATCGTCTGCCTTCGGCTCAGGGCGTGATCCCGGCATTCTTTCTCCATGGTCTCATACTCCAATACTTCATGATACATCTCAATATTTTATTTGCCTGATGAAATGAACCAAAGTTTGCCTTAGAGCTCAATTAATACAATAGTTCATACTCTGAAAAGTGGCCAGGTCACTTCAAAAATCAGTCTTTAGCACACGGGGCCTGGAAATTAGGAGAAAATAGCCTTTGGGGGTACTTTCTCCTCTCTTTGTTAAGTTAAAATTGAGGGGAAGAAATGCATCAGCCAGTTCTCCCAGGAGGTGTGTTTCCAATAACTAGTCCTGAACAGGTAGAGCAGGATGTCTATCTATTCCACCAGACAGCGAATTTGTAAGGAGGCGTGTATGCGTTTTGATTCTCTGCTGCATAAATTAGAGTTCAGAATGTCATAAAGATTCTTTAATGATCACGGCAACTGTTATTTGTTTCCTAATTGAAAACTGGCATCTTGTCAGGCAATGGAAACCAATAATTACTTTCAGGATGCTGTACATCTGGGACTTAACGATTTTAAGGCATGGCATAGAAGCTAGAGTTCAGGGTCTATTTTCATTGATACCCAACAGATTTCTTTACTGGGTATGGGGGCATATTTAATTCACTGGAATCTCATGAAACACCACCCCATGTTTACATTATAGCTTGAAGAGTATTGTTCCTGTAGCTACAAATTGGGTATACCATGACTGTCTCCCATGATCGTATTAAGAAGCACATTGCTGACATTTATATTGTTAAAAGGAAAAAAAAAAAACATCGTACACGACTTCTATACGTAAATATGCCTATCCCAGATCCTAAATTCACTTTGCAAAAGTTACACGTGAAACACACTTTGAAAGTCTTATAGACAATCAGTCCAAGACCAAAAAGCAAATTGTTAGTCTGAGCCTCAGCTAACTCAATCCCTTCAATGTTCCAGGATGTCTGTGAAGAGGGAATTAAGCAAGTTCTGTGTGTTTGACACATAGTCACACCTCAATAGGGGCCTATCTCCTTTCTCTATTTCATATCTTAACCATTGAGAAGTCTCGGGTCCAGAGAAATTAAGTGACTTAATGAAGGTCACACACACCACTCCAGGGCTACATATTGTATAATTATAACAGGGTCACATTATCTCTCTCTCTCCCCCTCTCTCTGTCTCTCTCTCTTTACATTGCAGTTCACTCTTAGCTTTTCCAGTTTGTTACCGAACTTCTTATTCTCTACACAGAAAAAAAAAAATCCCTATGAGAGAAAAGCCACATCTCCAAAATATTTCCCTGGGTATAGATAACACAAATCAACTTGATTCAATAGTATTACTATGACTCACCTTGTCTGAAGCTCTTGAGTTTGTATTTTGGCAGAGGATATTTTTATATTGACACTAATGCCTGTTAACAGTCCACTGAATCATAAAAACTTTTAAGCACCCAACCTCGCTGACAGGGTGTCTCAGGCTATGCCACAAGATCCTGTTACTTATCACTAGGCTCTGTATTAGATCCAAATTCTCTGACAGTGAGGGACTTTTCTTTATCTGCTAAAATTTAGGAGAGGGAAATTACCAAGGACACTTTGCAATATCTGTCTCTCACTTCTCCTGTTGCTCATCAATTTCTTTAATGTAAAACCAATAGCCAGCCACATTTAGAGCCCTGTTGCCCAGAAAGTGATGGAATCAGAAAATAACTTAAGCCTCCCTAGTGAAACGGTTGTTCCCATTTTACGTGTAACAATTAATTAAAACATCTTCCTTTCCTATTACCTTGTCCAGTAAAAGCAGGCTAAGACATTTCACACCTATTTCTCTCAGGTTCTACTGCTGGAAAATGAAGGATGAGTTGCTATATTTTATATGCAAAACCTTACATCATCAAGCCTCAGATATTCCTCTTTCTCCTGTAATTGATCCCCAATGTCCAAGTCCACAAGGGCCAAAGTCTTAGGCAATTCACTTGACTTTGCTTATGTGGAGATCCAGTCAATTCTGCACTGGGGTAGAACAAAGCAATCAACCCAGTCAATGCAGTTGCATTCTGTTGATTAGAATTAGACTGAAGTGGGAAGCATTTGGTTATTCTAGAACATTATTTGAGAGCTATAAGAGATGCCAGATAACGCTTTCTGAACTTTTGTAAGTTAGAGAACTAAAGATTTAAGAGATGCAGGAAGTGGGGCACCTGGGTGGCTTTGCATCTGCCTTCGACTCAGGTCATGACCTCAGGGTCCTGGGATGGAGCCCCTTGTCCAGCTCCCTGTTTAGCAGGGAGTCTGCTTCTCCCTCTCCCTTTGCCACTCCCCCCACTCATTCTTCTCTCTCTCCCCTCATCTCTATCAATTGAATAAATAAAATCATTAAAGAGATACAGTAAGTATAAGTGCTCAGATGTATAACAACAGAACTAGCATAGAGACAGTTTCTTACCTACTGTCTACTGAGATGCAGAGGGAATTATTGGTGATCGTGAATAAATGAAATGCTTTGTCAAAACACTTTCTTCTGTTTGTAGAGGTATAAGACAGTATATCTATGAACACATTAATCTGGTCAGGTGTCCTACTGAAGTGGCAAGTTAACTCTTAGAGACAGTGCAATAAAATGAACATTTATACTCAAAGAAGAGTTTAGACTGATTTAGAGTTTAGCACCCCCGATTAGAAAGTGATCTGGGGAAAAGTACTTAAAATTTTACCTTGTTGTAAAGTCTTTAAAGTTGTTCTAATGGATATTCTAAGAAATAAATAGGGGATATATGTCAAATGTTTACAAGTACCTGCTGCAGAGGAAAAAAAAACAATAGATATTAGGATTTCTTATCTTATTCAATCCACAGATTTGTAACTCAAAGAAATGTGCATTAAAAGTAATTTTTAACTCTTACGTCTTGCTTTTATTTAAAATGGGGACACTTATCCTGGTAAAAGATGGAAGAATGTTATTTAGCAAGATATTACTACGTAAATATCAGTATCATATATACATATATATATATCAGTATACATCATATTTCATGTGTGTGTGTGTGTGAGAGAGAGAGAGAGGGAGATGGCAAATATGAAATACAAAACTGGAGAAGTTAATTACACAGCTTTACATTTGATGATGGGATAAGTTATAGACATGTACAAATATTTTGTTTGTTACTGTCTTTTATTAAAACATCTATCTCTCCCTCCCTTGTATTAGGTGCTCTTTGCTTTTATGGCCAAAACTGCAAACCAGATAAACCTCACCCTCAAACCGTTGCAAAACTCACAAAAATCCATTCAGAGAAATTAAACATGGCTGGAAAAATAGCAGAAGCATGCTGACCAATCTCACTTCCAATTTATGAACATGTATTTTAAGTTGGTTCCTCTGCATTGTCACAATTTGGCCCTATTTTCTGCAGGATTACACTGAACTAATAATTCATCCTTCTTCCTCTCTGCCAAACTCCAGCACACTTGCATATCCCTGAGCTCAGAAAGAAAAAGAAAATAAATGTATTAAGAAAACATAATCAGAACTGAAATTACCCTGCCACTAACTATTTAAGTCTTCCCCACTAAGACATTTAATTAGTCTTGTTTCCTGTGACAGGGCATGGAATGACACTGCTCTTCTCCAAATCCACTCCTCTCCTTATGCACAGGACTCATCCCATCTCACCATCTCCTCTTTCCTTCCCTTTCTGCTGGGTCACCCTCATCACTGCATAAAAATGTGTTCTTCTTTTTTTTTAAGATTTGTTTATTTTTAGAGGTGGGAGAGGCAGAGGGAGAGAGAATCTTTTTTTTTTTATTTAAGATTTTCTTTATTTATCTGACAGAGTGAGAGACAGTGAGTGAGATAGGGAACACAAGAGGGGGAATGGGAGAGGAAGAAGCAGGCTCCCAGCAAAGCAGGGATCCCGATGTGGGGCTTGGTCCCAGGACCCTGGGATCACGCCCAAACACATGTTCTTTAGAGAGAAAAAAAAGAAGACTGTAAAGGATTGGATCAGGCCTTCAAACTCATATAAAAACTGGAGACACTGACCAGAAATTGAGCATATATTTTTGCCTGTAGTGATGGGAGTTACTTGTGATTCAGGTGGAGTGGTGGTGGGTATTATGGATAAAAGTTTGCAGAGTTGTGATCATTGAGAACATCCAGAGTGAAATGAATAACTGTGATGGTGCCTCCATGAAGTGTGGGGGTTCAGAACAAGTTGAGAGATTCTTGACAGCACCTTAAGGGATGACCAGGTTTTGGGTTCTGAGATTATGTGAGTACAGGAAACTTGGTGATGACCAACACTATTTAAGAGAATCTGTGAATGTTTGTGGAAGTCTAAGACAGGGAAAATGGACTAAATGAGCCAGAGCATGGATTAGTATAAGATCATTATTGTTGGTAATGGCTACACAGCTAGTCTGTTGGTGGAAAAGCAATATTAAAAACGGTGATATTTTAAGCAGAGAAAGGCAATTATCATATGGTTTCACTCATATGTGGAACATAAGGAGTAGCACAGAAGACCACAGGGGAGGAGAGGGAAAACTGAATGGGAAGAAATCAGAGAAGGAGACAAACCATGAGAGACTCTGGACTCCAGGAAACAAACTGAAGGTTACAGAAGGAATGGGGGTGGGGCATGTGGGGTAGTAGGGTGATGGGCATTAAGGAGGGCACATGTTGTGATGAGCACTGGGAATTATACACAAATAATGAATCATTGAACATTACATCAAAAACTAATGATGTACTATATGCTGGCTAACTGAACACGGTAATAAAAAAAATTTAAAGATGAGGAAAAAATGGTGACATTTTGGTGATAGGGACATTGTGAATATATCCTTGTGCTGTAAGTGCTCACCTCTGGATAGCATAACTTCACAGAAGTCCCCAATAATGCAGTGGAAATATTTACTCTTCCTGAGATATGCCCGTCTCTTTCTCCAGCCAATCTGGTCCTTACTTTATGACCCTTTTTCATAGTGACCATAGGGACTTGTATGGAGTCAATACATGAGGTCCATTAAATAAACTTGGCTCCACTAAGGCTGATTTGGTTTATATATAACTTCCCAGTAAGGTAAATCAAAGGTATGCCACTGATATGTTAATATTCGCTGAGGAAATGAGCCAGCCACCTGGGGGCAGGATGATTATATTGGACTCTTCAATTATATGGGGGCAATAAGTTTTCTCTAACTTATGGGCACATGTTTTAGTCTTTTTATGTGATAGCCTATATATTTGCCTTTCTGTACAATAGATCCCTTCAAGAACCTGTTTAACTCTATCATTCATAGGCATAAATAGTACCTTACCATAGAATTCTATAGTATATCATTGCTGCCTGGCAAACGTTTTATTTATTTATTTATTTATTTATTTATTTATTTATTTATTTATTTATTTATTTATGAAAAGGAAAGTTATCGATGGACTCATTCCCATGAAAACCACTGTTTTTTATGGCATGCACCATCACCCAGAAATATGTCCTGACACAAGAGTGGAAATGCCCGGTGAAATCTCACTTATAGTGCAACTGGGAAAAGCACTCTACAAAATATTTTTCTACAGGCATTAATACATGAATCTAGTGTCTTCTTCATTCTGTGTTCCCTTACCAAATAATAGAAGTAAAAATGGCTGTTTTTATTACTATACAAAATAACCCACTTAAATATGCTTTGAATTCCATCCCTGGAGCATTGGTTCATGGAGGTGATCAGTCTTACTATTTAAGGAAGAAATAAATACTCAGTTACACAGATCAAAGCACTGGATCTAATATATTGGCATGGAAACTCTACATAATCGCTTAGTGCTTCTTACACTGCTAAAACAGAAGGCTGAAAATAGGGTTACTACACTGTTTGGATTGACTAATGGAAATTGTCACAGGTAATGTGTACTTCTGTTACACCAGGGACAAGGATGAATATGCTCAGGATCCAGAGCATTCTGTGGAGCACCGTTAATTTTTCCTTGATCAGTGGTCTTAAAAAGTTAAAAGAAAAAAGAAAAAAAAATTATGAATCTTGAAAAAAATTCACATCCAAAAGAAATGAAGATTAGAATTATCTTACAATCTTAACCAGCCAGAATGTTGTCAGATAATGTTTACTATCTTGAACTTGAAATGTGTGGTCAAAGAAGGCAGTGAGAATTAACTGAGGGTTTGTATTTAGCTGTGGAAAAAGGGTCTGTACTATATACAGATTTATATTTTTTAATGATTTCCCTCTTCCCCCACCACATGAAGAATACTGGTGGTGGGTCTGATTTTATGTTTTATGTGGGAGTATAGTCAAATTCCTATCATCACGTGTTAGTTGAAAATATTTTTCAAATTCTATTAAGATTTCTTTGACCCATGTGTTATTTAACGCTATATTGTTTAACATCTAAGTATTTGAGGGTTTTCCAACTATCAATGTGGTCCCTTTTGGTGAATGTCCCATGTGAGCTTGAGAAGCATGTGCTATCTGCTATTGTTGGATGAAGTAGTCTGTAGATGCCAGTTATATCCAATCAACTGATGGTACTGTGGTTCAACTAAGATCCTACTGATTTTCTGCCTGCTGGATATATCATAATTGACAGAGAGCTGTGGATGTCTTCAACTACAATTCTATAAGTTCTATAGATTTTTGCAATTCTATAAATTTTTTCTTCACATACTTTGGCACTTTGTTGTTAGGCATATATACACATGAAAGAGACAACCCTTTAGCATTATGCCCCATTTTATCCTTGTTAATTTTTCTTGTTCTGAAGTTAGTTTGGCCTGAAATTAATAAATCTACTAATAAAGATTTCCTTTCATTATTTTAACATACACACACACACACACACACACACACACACATCCATCCCTTATTTTTGTCTATATGTGTCTTTTTTAAAGATTTTATTTATTTATTTGATAGAGAGAGAGGCAGCAAGAGAGAGAACACAAGCAGGGGGAGTGGGTGAGGGAGAAGCAGGCTTCCCATTGAGCAGGGAGCCTGATGTGGGGCTCTAACCTGGGACGCTGGGATCATGACCTGAGCCAAAGGCAGACGCTTAATGACTGAGCCACCCAGGAGCCCCTATATGTGTCTTTTTATTTAAAAATGAGTTCCTTGTGAACTTGCAACAAATATTTAAAACTAATTCAAGAGTTCTGGTGAACATAGTATAACTTGTCAAATCAATATTTTACACACCTGAAACTAATGTAACTTTGTGCCAACTATAATAAAAAAATAAGATAAAACTAATTCATCTTTCAAATAACACCACAGCACTTCATGAGTAGTAGTGCAAGAATCTAATAAGACACTATTCCCAATTTCTCTTCCCCATCCCTCATGGCATTACTGTCATTTGTTTCACCTACCCATACAGTATAATCACTGAATACATTGTTGCTGTTCTTTTTTTTTCTTTTTTTCTTTAACTTCCAGTTAGTTAACTATTGTTATTTTGAACAAACTATTATCTGTTAGGTCAACTATGTATAAGAGAAAAAATATTTTTTGTCACCTTTATTTATTCCTTCTTTAATTCTCTTCCTTTCCTTATATAGATTTCAGTTGCTGGATTATAGTATTTTTGTTTCTTCTGAAAAATTTAACATTTTTGCAAGGTGGATCTAGTGGCCAAAAACAAAAAACAAAAAAACCTGAATTTAGTTTGTATTAGAAAGTCTTTATTTCTCCTTCACTTATTTTTTACAATTCTTAAAGATTATTTTAGTTAGTATTATGAATGTTGATATACCAGACAATTTTATGAAGAATAGAAGTGATACATTCTAAACATTATTAGTTGAAATTACTTTTTAAATTTAAAAAATAGTTGTAAGACCCAAAAATATATAATATTCTTCATAAACTATTTAGCAAATTAATTCTCCCTTTAATATATGTATTAATTTTCAATTTCTCTTGCTTTTTTAAGATTGCATTTATTTTTTTTAAATTTATCATTTTTATTTTAAATTCAACCAGCCAACATATAATACGTCATTAGTTTTTGGTGTAGTGTTCAATGATTCATTAGTTGTGTATAACATCCATTGCTCATCAATTCCTGTGCCCTCCTTAATGCCCGTCACTCAGGTAGACCATCCTCCCACCCAGCTACCTTTCCACAACCCTCAGTTTGTTTCCCAGAGTCAAGAGTCTCTTATGGTTTTTCTCCCTCTCTGATTTCTTCCCATTCAGTTTTCCCTCCCTTCCTCTATGATTCTCTGCACTATATCATATATTCCACAAATAAGTGAAACCGTATGATAATTGTCCTTTTCTGCTTGATTTATTTAACTTAGCATAATACCCTCCAGTTCCATTCATGTCAATGTAAATGGTAGGTATTCATCCTTTCTGATGGCTGAGTAATATTCCATTGTATATATGGACCACATCTTCTTTATCCATTCATCTGTTGTAGGACATCTCAACTCCTTCCACAGTTTGGCTATTGTGGACATTGCTGCTCTGAACATTGGGGTGCATGTGTCTCTTCTTTTCACTACATGTGTATCTTTGGTGTAAATACCCACTAGTGCATTGCTGGGTGGTAGGGTAGCTCTGTTTTTAACTTCCTGAAGAACCTCCATACTGATTTCCAGAGTGACTGTACCAGCTTGCATTCCCACCAGCAGTGTAAGAGGGTTCCCTTTTCTCCACATCATAACCAGCATTTGTTGATCCCTGTCTTGTGAATTTTAGCCATTCTAATTGTTGTAAGGTGGTATCTCAATGTGGTTTTGATTTGAATTTCCCTGATGGCAAGTGATGTGGATCATCGTTCTTTTGATAGCTGAGTAATATTCCATTGTATATATGGACCACAACTTCTTAATCCAGTCATCTGTTCAAGGGCATCTCAGCTCCTTCCACGATTTAGCTATTGTGGACAGAGCTGTTGTGAACATTGGGGTGCATATGGCCCTTCTCTTCACTATGTCTCTATCTTTGGGATAAATACCCAGTAGTGCAATGGCTGGGTCATAGAGTAGCTCAATTTTTAACATTTTAAGGGACCTCCACACTGCTTTCCAGAGTGGCTGTACCAACTTGCATTCCCACCAACAATGTAGGAGGGATCCCCTTTCTCCACATCCTCTCCAACATTTGTTGTTTCTTGCCTTGTCCATTGTTGCCATTCTAACTGGCATAATGTGTATCTCAATGTGGTTTTGATTTGAATTTCCCTGATGGCTAATGATGTTGGACATTTTTTCATGTGTTTGTTAGCCATTTGTATGTCTTCATTGGAAAAGTGTCTATTCATATCTTCCACCCATTTTTTATTTGATTATTTGTTTCTCGTGTATTGAGTTTGAGCAGTTCTTTGTAGATCTTAGATACTAGTCTTTTATCTGTAGTGTCATTTGCAAATATCTTCTGCCATTCTGTGGGCTGCCTCTTAGTTTTTTTGACTGTTTCCTTGGCTGTGCAGAAGCTTTTTATCTTGATGAAGTCCCACAAGTTCATTTATTCTTTTGTTTCTCTTGCCTATATTCTTCTTTAATATGCTTGTTGACCTTTTCCTTCTTGAGCATGATGCTCTTTAACTTCAAAGTTTTGGAAATCCTTCCAAATTCCCTCTTCTGATTTAGTTCAATTTTCAAAGCATTGTGGTCTGAAAATACATGGGCAATAATCCGTCTTTTGGTATTGGTTGAGACCTGATTTGTGATGCAGTATGTGATCTATTCTGGAGAAAGTTCCATATGCATTCAAGAAGAATGAGTGCTCTGTTGTTTTAGGATGGAATGTTCTGTATATATCCATGAAGTCTATCCTGCCCAGTATGTCATTCAAAGTCCTTTTTTTTTTCCTTTTTGATCTTCTGCTTAGATGATCTGTCCATTGCTGTGAGTGGCTTGTTGAAGTCCCCTACTTTTAATGTATTATTATAAATGGGTTTCTTTACTTTGGTTATTAATTGGTTTATATAATTGGCTGCTCCCATGTTGGAGGCATACATATTTACAATTGTTAGATCTTCTTGTTTGATAGACCCTTTAAGTATGATATGGTGTCCCTCTACCTCTCATACTACAGCCTTTGGTTTAGCAGGATTGCTACACCAGCTTTCTTGTGAGGTCCATTAACATTGTTTATGATTTTCTACCCTCTCACTTTCAGTCTGGAGGTGTCTTTAAGTCTAAAATGAGTCTCTTATAGACAGCATATGGATGGGTCTTTTTTTTTTTAATCCAATCTTATTCCCTGTGTCTTTTGGTTGGATCATTTAGCCCATTTACATTCAGAGTAACTATGGAAAATATGAATTTAGTGTCATTGTATTGCTTGTAGAAGTTCCTGTTTCTGTAGATAGTCCATTTCTTTTTTTATTTGTTACTCTTGGGGTCTGTCTTCACTTAAAGTATCCCCCTTAATATTTCTCACAGGGCTGGCATGGTGACCAAATATTCCTTCATTTTCTGAATGTCCTGGAAGCTCTTTATCTTTCCTTCCATTCTGAATGAAAGTCTTGCTGGATAAAGTATTCTTGGCTACATGTTCTTCTCATTTAGTGTCCTGAAATCCTGTCAGGTTTCTGTGGATAGGTCTGACCTTATTCTGATTTTCCTCCCTCCATATGAAAGGAACCCCTTCTCCAGAGCTGCTCTCAAGATAGCTTCCTTTTCTTTAAAATTTGCAAGCTTCATTATTATATGTCAGGGTGCTTATCTATTTTTATTGGTTTTGGGAGGGGTCATCTCCGCCTCTTGGACATGAATGCTTGTTTCCCTCACCAGATTAGGGAAGGTCTCAGCTCTGATTTGCTCCAATATACCTTCTGGCCCCCCTTCTCTCTCTCCACCTCCTCAGGCACCCCAATAATTCTGACTTTATTTACTTATTTTTTTCTTTTCAGGGCACCACTGAATTCTCAAAGTCTTTCTTCATGGACTCTGAGTTGTCTTTCTCTCTTTTTTTCCTTACCTTCCTTCCTTTCCAGCAACCTGTTCTCTAGATCACTTATTCTCTCTTCCGCCTCATTTACCCTAGCTGTTAGAGCATACATTTTATTTTTTTTAATTTTTTTAAAAGATTTTATTTATTTATGTGACAGAGAGACAGCCAGCGAGAGAGGGAACACAGCAGGGGAGAGGGAGAGGAAGAAGCAGGCTCCCAGCCAAGGAGCCTGATGTGGGACTTGATCCTGGAACGCCAGGATTATGCCCTGAGCCAAAGGCAGACGCTTAACAACTGCACTACCCAGGCACCCCAGAGCATACATTTTAGACTGTGTCTCAGTTAAGATCAGCCTGATTAGATCTCATTTCCCCTTTTAGAGATTCTCTACTGTCAGCTATGCATTTTTCAAGCCCAGGTATTAAATTTATATTTGCTTCCTGAATTCCATCTCTGACATATTACTTATATCCATATTGATTAGCTCTGTGGCAGAGAATGTTGCCTTTGGTTCATTTGTTTGTGGTGAATTCCTCCTTCTAGTTATTTTGCCCAGAGGAGGATGGGTGAGCGAGTGAGCAGAGTCCAAACTATCAACAATGATCCAAGCGAAATATACCCTAGACAAATCTGAAACATTAGGAAATGACAACAGAAAAGCAAACAAAACCAAAACAAAACACAATAAAACAAAAAAAAATTGGGGGGGGGGATAAAGTACAATCTCACAGAGTGGACAAAGCAGGGTGATCCACTTGTTCCTGATTAAATTTTGGGCTGTGCATTAGAAGACATTATATCCCAAATTGCAAAGAAAGCAACACATATATTATGTATTAAATATATTATTATATGATTATGATATTATATACATTTATTGAACAGAGTGAAAAAAGGACTAAAATGAAGTTTATATCTATAAAATGTAGTTGTAAAAAATAAGAGTTAAAAGAAACTTAAAAACATAGTTGGTAAAATAATCTAGTTAAAATGGGAAAAGGGCAAAAAAGAGAAATGGAAAATTTTAGACTGAAAGATAAACAAATCATGAGAAAATACTTGTAGCTTAATATACTATTTTCCTCTGGTGCTGTAGTTTTAGAGTTTTGTGGGATCCATACAGTTATAGTCCACCTGTTCTTCTAGTCTATCTTCTGGGTGAGGGACCTGCTGTGCTGCTTCTTAGGTGTTATTGCCTAGGGAAAATTGCCCCATCCCTTGTCATGGGCCTGAGTTCAGCATTAGCTGGTCTTCTGTGTGGATTTTGTTCCCTGGAGGCTTTCCATTCCTCTTTAGAGGATCAGAGTAAAAATGGTCATGCCCGGATCTCCAGCTGAGAGCCAAAAGATCATGGTCCCTCCTCTTCAATAAACCCTCTGGGACAAACAGTTTTCACTTTTGTGTGTGTCAAACTCTGCAGACTCTTGCAGTGTGTGTCCACTGTAATCCTCCCAGGGTGAGTCTTAGTGACCTGGGAGTGTCACAGCCTTTGTATGCCTTGGGATTAGGAGGGGTTGTAGGCTACTGAGCGTACCCCGCTTCATTGCTCCTGGGCCATGGCTGGGTGTTGTCCTACCATCCTTTCTGGAGCCTGCCACCACCCTGAGAGCTGTAGCCTAGTGGTGGGCACAGACGTTTCACCCCTCCTAGGTGATGGTGAATGGCCCACATGTTCCAGTCTTTTTCAGGGTGCTCAGGCAGAGAGCAGTCACCCTTTCAGCCTGGATCACAGTATGATGACCTGAACTGAGAGTTCCCTCATGGGCTTGCTGACCATATCCAGTTTCCCTGCTCCACTTCTTGGGCACTCTATCAGTTCGGGCACTCCCATTGATTCTGTGTCCCCTGGGATCCTGAGACCAGAATGACCCACCTAGAATTCTGCCCTTTTCATCCACTGAGCCCCTTTTAGAAAGGGATGCCTCTCACTGGAGCAGATTTCTAAGGGTTCTGATTTTTCACTCTGGGTTTATATCACTTTCCAGGAGCCACCTTATGGAGGCACCATAACCCCTCCATTTATCTTCTGATATCTCCCCAAAGATTCATGACTCCACACCTTCTACCTTGCAAAAAGCAGTTGCTTTTCTACTTGTAGAGTTCCAGATATATTTTCTTACATCTCAGGCTGAATTTGTGGGTGTTCAGAATGCTTTGATAGATACCCAGCTAAATTCAAGAGACCAGATGAAACAAGGTGCCCTACTCTTCTGCCATCTTGCCTCCTGATCTCCAGTTCTGACACATCAGAGTCTATTTGTACATCTAGAGGCTGTATCTTTTTGTGTTCAAGAAACGTCCCCCTGGCACCATCTAAAATCAATATTTACTCCCATTTACCCTTGAGTTTCCAGCCTCTGATGTGGTCAGTCTCTTTACACTCACTAAACTCCCACTTCTGTCAGCCCTGCTGATTCTAATATATGCAATCTTATAAATGAATGTTTATTATTATCTAGAACTATTATGGCTTGCATCCTAAACCTAATGATGCCTATTATTTATTTTCTCTTAGTTAAGAATTTGACACATATTTCGTTGGCCACTTAATGAGGTCATTATTATTCACCTTGATTTAAACAATAATACAATAATATAACAAATAAATATAAGATGGATATAAAAGTATAAGGTAAACTGGGTTATTTTAACTAATATCATATTTTATGAAAACATATGCCAACATTGACATTTTGTCCTATTGTATTATTGTATTGTATTTATCTTATTTTATGGCAGAATTCTACCTTCAACTTTCTGCTACACACACATGCATATGCACAGAGTATCCATTATTTGGGGGTACTTGGATGAATCTTATGAAGTATTATTGGGCATATTATGATTCCCCAGGGATGGAATTAGAGCAGTTTCTGTAGCAGTCTGAATTTAATCAGGAGAGCGAAACTACACAGGAATTTTAAAAGGATAAGTTTAATAGAAAGAATCATTAATTTTCATAGATCTATATATCTATATATAGATATCCTAGATATATATCTTAGGATAGATAGATGATAGATAGATAGATAGATAGATAGATAGATAGATAGATAGATAGATAAAATAATTCTTTCTCTGATCTCCATTCAAATCAGACAGCCTTACAGTTGACTCTGTAGATGAATCAAAGTAATACACTCAACATGTGGCATATGTTAATTCTAAAATCCAAACACTCTGCATCTTTCTTTGAAGTAGGTCAGATGTTTCATATGCTAAACATGTGAGCATCTTGAAATTCTACCTCTTCCTCCAAACACTGTAAACAATCATTCTGATAGGAGTAAAAGTTTAAAATGACTTAGAAACCTCAACCTCTGTTCTAATTGGCATATTATACATTTCTATCCCCATAAAACTGAAAAATCACAGCTTTACTAAGTGAGGTGGTATTAACATCCTCCTCCAGGGACCACAATTCATATTACCCTGATGTCCCATCAGGATTAGCATTTAAATCATGGAAAATGTCAGTAAATGGAAAGAAGGTCAACATATTGAACAATTCCAAAAGGCAGCTCAATTTATAATATTAGAAAATAAAGCTTACAAACCTTATTTTGCAGAGTAATATTTGTAAAACCCCTCACATCGTAAGTTTCAGGAACACAGCAGTAAACCAGACAGGAAATATCACCCTTTGCTTGGGTACATATCCTAGAAGAGCTATTATCAATTAAAATAATTTGTACAAACTTGTAATTCTAGCAAGAATTAATTTTAAGAGCCTTTTTATCCTCAAGTCATTTTTCATTTATATAGTGTTTTATTCGTTTATTTGTTACAAATCTATATCTCTTCTTGATATCAAAAACATCATTACTAAATAATAGCAAACATACTATATATATTATAAAGTATATATATATATATATACATATATATATATATCACATCACATACTGAGCACTTTCCTGATAACTCAGCTCTAATAATGTATTCAACACTTTCAGGGAAACATTTATCTTTATATTTCATTAGGGCCACCCTTGAAATCACACCTCATTTGACTGGAAGCCCCTCTATTTCCAGGCCAGTCATCTGCAGGCTAGTGTTGCTTCTTTCCAATTCAAGAATTGCCTCAGAGCTCCAGTAGTTTAAACCTTAACACTTCCTTTGAACAACAGCCTGCTTTTGATTACTCATTTTTCTTTGAAAATACTTTTTTGGGGGAGGTGCCACGGTGAAGTAATATATAATTAGCAACTCTCATAAGTTTCTCAATAAGAAAGACTTCCTTATCTTGGAATATGCTTGATCAACTAAAAGGAAATCATCATGATCATGAGAATTTATCTTGTTTTGTTCCTGCTGTATTCACCGTGCCCAGAGTTCCGGCCATAGAATAGGACCTGAATAACATAGAGAGAATTAACTCCTCCAGTGCCGTTCATGTTGCAGCAAATGTGGAGAAATCATTCTTTTTGATAGCTGAGTAATATTCCATTGTATATATGGACCACATCTTCTTAATCCAGTCATCTGTTGAAGGGCATCTCGGCTCCTTCCATGTAGCTATTGTGGACAATGCTGCTATGAACATTGGGGTGCATATGGCCCTTCCCTTCACTATGTCTGTATCTTAGGGGTATATACCCAGTAGTGCAATGGCTGGATCATAGGGTAGCTCAATTTTTAACTTTTAAAGGGACCTCCACACTGTTTTCCAGAGTGGCTGTACCAAATTGCATTCCCACCAACAATGTAGGAGGGATCCCCTTTCTCCACATCCTCTCCAGCAATTGTTGTTTCTTGCCCTGTCAATTTTTGCCATTCTAACTGGCGTAAGGTGGTATCTTAGTGTGGTTTTCATTTGAATTTCTCTGATGGCTAATGATTTTGAACATTTTTTCATGTGTCTGTTAGCCATTTGTATGTCTTCATTGGAAAAGTGTCTGTTCATATCTTCTGCCCATTTTATGATTTGTTTATTAGTTTCTTATGTATTGAGTTTGAGAAGTTCTTAGTAGATCTTGAATACCAGTCTTTTATCTGTAGCATCATTTCCAAATATCTTCTCCCATTCCGTTGTCTGCCTCTTAGTTTTTTTTTTGACTGTTTCCTTGGCTGTACACAAGCTTTTTATCTTGATGAAGTCCCACACATTCATTTTATCTTTTGTTTCTCTTGCCTTTGGAGATATGTCATGAAAAAGTTGCTGTGGCTGATGCGGTAGAGGTTGCTGCCTATGCTATCCTCCAGGATTTTGATAGATTCCTGTCTCACATCGAGGTCCTTCATCCATTTGGAGTTTATCTTTGTGTATAGTGTGAGAGAGAGGTCAAGTTTCATTCTTTTACATGTAGCTGTCCAATATTCCCAGCACCATTTATTGAAGAGACTGTCTTTTTTCCACTGGATATTTTTCCTGCTTTATCAAAGATTAGTTGACCAAAGTGCCAAGGGTCCATATCTGGGTTCTCTATTCTGTTCCATTGGTCTATGTGTATGTTTTTGTGCCAGTACCATGGTGTCTTTGTGATCACAACTTTGTAGTACAGCTTGAAATCTGGCATTGTGATACCCCCAGCTTTGTTTTTCCTTTTCATCAGTTCCTTGGCTATTCGGCGCATTTTCTGGTTCCACACAAATTTAAGGGCTGTTTGCTCCAGTTCTTTGAAAAATGTCATTGGTATTTTCATTGGGATAGCATTGAAAGTGTAGATTGCTCTGGGTAGCATGGACATTTAGCTATGTTAATTCTTCCGATCCATGAGCATGGAATACTTTTCCTGCTTTTTGTGTCTTCTTCAATGTCTTTCAAGAGTGATTTGTAGTTGCTAGAGTAGAGATCCTTTAAGTCTCTGATTAAGTTAATTCCAAGGTAACTATAGTTTTTGGTGCTATTGTAAATGCAATGGATTCCCTAATTTCTCTTTCTTCAGTCTCATTATTCGTGTATAGAAATGCAACTGATTTCTGACCATTGAGTTCGTATCCTGCCACATGACTAAATCGCACTATAACTTCTAGAAGTTTGGGGGTGGATTCCTTTGGGTTTTCCATATAGAATATCATGTCATCTGTGAAGTGAGACAGTTTGACTTCTTCTTTGCTGAGTTGGATACCTTTTATCCCGTTTTGTTGTCTGATTGCTGTTGCAAGGACTTCTAGTTCTATGCTGAATAATAATGGCAAGATTGGGCATCCTTGTCGTGTTCCTGATCTTAGGGGAAATGCTTCCAGCCTTTGAGAATATCATTGAGAATGATATTTGCTGTAGGCTTTTCAAAGATGGTTTTTATGAGATTGAGGAATGTAGCCTCTATCCCTACACTCTGAAGCATTTTAATCAGGAAAGGCTGCTGTATTTTGTCAAATGCTTTTTCTGCATCTATTGAGAGGATCATATGATTTTTGGCTTTTTCTTATTGATAAAATCTATGACACTGATAATTTGTGAATGTTGAACCACCCTTGCATCCCAGAGATGAATCCCACTTGGTCATGATGGATAATCCTTTTAATGTACTGTTGGATTCTATTAGCAAGGATCTTGCTGAGAATTTTGGCATCCATATTCATTAGGGAAGTTGGTCTTTAATTTTCCTTTTTGATGAGGTTTATGCCTGGTTTGTGGATCAAGGTAATACTGGCCTCATAGAATGAGTTTGGTAGCTTTCCTTCTGTTTCTAATTTCTGAAATAGCTTTAGGAGAATAATATTATTTCTTCTTTGAATGTTTGATAGAATTCCCCAGGAAAACCATCAGGCCCTGGCGTTTTGTTTTTTGGAAGGTTTTTAATCACTGTTTCATTCTCTTCATAATTAATTGGCCTATTTAAAATAACAATTTCTTCCTGTTTCAGTCATGGTAGATTATTGGTTTCCAGGAAGTCCTCCATCTCTTCCAGATTGCTCAATTTATTGGCATAAAGCTATTGATAACAGTTTCTAATTATCTCTCCAATTTCATAGTTGTTGGTTGTGACCTCTCCCTTTTCATTCATAATTTTATTAATTTATGTCTTTTCTCTGTTCTTTTGAATTAGTCCTGCCAGTGGTTTGTCGATTTTATTTACTCTTTCCAAGAACCAGCTTCTAGTTCTGTTGATCTGCTCTAGTGTGCTCCTGGTTTCTAAATCATTGATCTCTTCTCTGTTCTTGATCAACTGCTTTCTTGTGTGTGGATTAGGCCTGTTCCTCTGTTGCTGTTCCAGCTTCTTGAGGTGAGAATATAAAAACTGCATTTTAGATTTTTCTATTCTTTTGAGTGAGGCCTGGATGGCTATGTGTTTTCCCCTTAGGACTGCCTTTGCAGTGTCCCATAGGTTTTGGACTGTTGTGTTTTCATTCTCATTGGTCTCCATAAATTGTTTAAATTGTTTTTTGATTTCCTGGTTTATCGACTCATTCTTGAGCAGGATAGTTCTTATTCTCCAAGTGTTTGAATTTCTTCCAAATTTTCCTTGTGATTGAGTTCCAATTTCAAAGCATTGTGGTCTGAGAATATGCAGGGAATAAGTTCAGTCTTTTCTTTTTGGTTGAGACCTGTTTTGTGTCCCAGAACATGGTCTATTCTTGAGAATTTTCCATGGGCATTAGAATAGAATGAGTGTTCTTTGGTTCTGGGGTGTAGTGTTCTATATATATCTATGAGGTCCAACTCGTCTAGTATGGCTTTCAAAGCTCTTGTTTCTTTGTTGATTTTCTTCTTAGGTGATCTGTCTATTGCTGATAGTGGAGTGTTGAGGTCCCCTACTATTAACACATTTTTATCTATATGTCTCTTTATTCTGGTTAAGAGTTGGCTTGTGTATCTTGCTGCTCCCCGGTTGGGGGCATATATATTTATAATTGTCATATCCACTTGTTGGATACATCCTTCAAGAATAATTTAGTGCCCTTCTGTATCTCTAATTATAGTCTTTAGTTTAAAATGCAATCTGTCTGATATAAGAATTGCTACCCCAGCTTTCTTTTGAGGTCCACTGGCATGAAAGATGGTATTCCATCCCTTTACTTTCCATCTGGATGTATCCTTAGGTTCAAAATGAGTCTCTTGTAGACAGCATATGGATGGGTCATGTCTTTTTATCCAATTGCAACCCTGTGGTGTTTTATGGGAGCATTTAGGCCATTCACATTGAGACTGATTATTGAGAGATATGATTTTAATGATGCCATGTTGCCTATAATGTCTTTGTTTCTATAGATTGTGACTTTCTGTTCTGTATCACTCTTGGGGCCTTTTTACTTTTCTAGAACCCCCCTTAATATCTCCTGTAGGGCTGGTTTTGTGGTTACAAAATTGGTCAATGTCTGGCGATTCTGGAAGGACCTTATCTCTCCAGCAATTCTCAATGACAACCTTGCTGGATAAAGGATACTTGGCTGCATGTTTTTGTCTGAAAGAGCTTTAAAAATGCCCCCACCCCCAATCCTTTCTCTCATTCCAGGACTGAGTAGACAGGTCTGGTGTAATTCTGATACCTTTGCCTTGGTATGTTGGAGATTTCTTTGCCCTAGGCTCTTTCAATACTGTATTCTTGTGGCTAATATTTGCGAATTGAACTATGACATGACGTGGTGTAGGTTTGTCATGGTTAAGCTTGTGAGGGGTCCTCTCTGCCTCTTGGACAGGAATCTTTGTTTCCTTTGCTAGATTAGGGAAGTTTTCAGCTACAATTTGATACAAATATCTCTTCTAGACCTCTGTTTTTCTCCACCCCCTCAGGGATGCCAATGATTCTGACGTTGGAACATTTCATTGAGTCAGTAATCTCCTGTAACCTCCATTCTTGAGATTGGATTTTTTTTAGCCAAGTTTCTATTTTAGCTTTCTCTTCTACTAACCCATCCTCCAATTCACTGATACGTTCTTCTGCCTCATTCACCCTGGCCGTCAGAGCATCTAGTTTTGACTGCATTTGATTCATGGAATTTTTAATTTCTGCCAGATTTGCTCTCATTTCTTCCCTTAGAGATTCTATAGTCTCATTAACATTTTTGTTAATACTTTTTTCAAGTCTACACATCATCTCGACCATTGTTATTCTGAACTCCCTTTCTGATAGTCAGGTTATATCCATATCCATTAGTTCTGTGGCAGAGGCCACAAACTCATTGTCTTTTCTTTACTGGGGGGATTTCTCCTTCTCATCATTCTGATGAGGAGAGGTTGCGGGGTTGTCCAGAGCCCAAATTATTGACCAGGACCCAGGCAGTGTGCACTTGTTTTATAGGGATCTTAGGGATGTGATATTCTTTATTTTTCAGCCTGCCTTTTGGGGGATGTCTGCCACCCAGATACTCAGGCAACCCTGTTTGGTACACTCTTGGTGTTCCCTGTGAGGGGAGATTGCGATAGGCATACTGTGAGCTGGTATTTCCAGGCTTTTGTTCTCTGGTTGCTTTCCTTGGCAGTTTGCTGTGCCTCTCCTGAGAGTCAGAGAGGCAGTAGCTGAATCTCAGCCTCTGTCTCAGAACAGAGGGATCGCGGACCGTTCTCCACTGGTGTTCTAGCCACTTTAACACTGTTTCTGTTGGTCCTGCTCAACCCTGCAGCGGCCCAGGATGTGTGCCCCACAGCCGGCAACCCAGCCCTCACTTCCAGGACTGACACATCTCTGTCCTTTGTGTTTCTAGCCCCGCCAGCCACCAGCCGCCCCAGTGCGCTCTGGAGCTCCATTTCAGTGTGGTTCTCGGGCCCGCCGGAGCTCCAGTTTTCAGACTGGTCACGCGCATCCCTGGCTCATGGTCTCAGTCTGCTCTCTTGCGGGTGCCGGTCCGTGAGTCTTCCTGCTCCCCTGTGCAGGTGGCTACTGCCTCCCAGTGTCCGAACATGGTGGCTCCCTCCCCCTCCCATTTATCTTCATTTATCTGTGCATGGCTTCACAGCTCCCTGCTTCGTACCTCAATACTCATCGCTGGAGATGTTCATTTGTAGAGATCCAGATACATTCCTACATCTCACACTGATTCCATGGATGTTCAGGATGGTCTGGTACCTATCCAGCTCGATTCAGGGGACCAGCTGAAATAGGGGACCCTTACTCCTCCACAATCTTAACTCTCAAGTCTGTAAATATATTTCTTTTTTTTTAAGATTTTATTTATTTATTTGACAGAGAGAGACAGCCAGTGAGAGAGGGAACACAAGCAGGGGGAGTGGGAGAGGAAGAAGCAGGCTTCCAGTGGAGGAGCCTGATGTGGGGCTCGATCCCAGAATGCCGGGATCACGCCCTGAGCTGAAGGCAGACGCTTAATGACTGAGCCACCTAGGCGCCCCTGTAAATATATTTCTTAAATAGGTTCCAGCAGTAGAGAGTGCAAAAGAAAAAGGAAATTCTAAAACAAAAACAAGCATAGAATAAATAATAAATAAATAAAATGACATGCAAAAAGAAACGTTTTTGTTTTTGTTTTTGTTTTTCAAGCAAAAGAAAGGCTCCAGTCAATCCTATGCCAGAGTGTCTGCAGAGAAATCTGTCAACAATTCTCATTCCCATGTATACATGCTGCTTCTTCATCATGTCCTAGAGTTGATTTCTCATTCTTTCTCAGTCTTTTGTCTTGCCTTGACCAATATAATGTGGCAGAAGTAAAACTTTGTTATGTCTATGTTTCATTCCCCCTTCTGATTACCCGCCCTTTCCTTATCCCTTTCTTCTCCTACTGATCCTCCTAGTTCTTATGTTCCATAGATGAGAGACTGTGGACTATGAGAAACAAACTGAGGGCCTCAGAGGGGAGGGGGGTGGGGGAATGGGATAGACCAGTGATGGGTAGTAAGGAGGACATGCATTGCATGGTGCACTGGGTGTTGTACGCAGCTAATGAATCATCGAGCCTTACATCGGAAACCGGGTAGTACTGTATGGTGACTAACATAATATAATAAAAAATCTTTAAAAAAAAAACTTTGTTATGTCTAGCCCTTAGGAAGCATGGCATGTTCCATATTTATTCTTTGAGCCATGAATCAGCACATTAAGAATTCCAGACACTCTTCTGGTCATAGAAAGTGAATTCTGGTCATTTCCCATTTGTTACTACTTATAAAAGCCATCCCATCAGAGGCTTGAGACATTAGAGTGAATTCATCTCAGATCTTCCAGCCTATTCTATTGTCCTAGCCAACACCACATGAAGGATAGATAAATCTGACCCAGCTGAATCTGTTCCATTTACTTGACCCCCCAAATTATAAGCAATATTGTGGTTATTGCCTTAAGCTACCACATTTTGATGTGTTTTTTACACACATTGATGTAAATTAAACTGAAGCTAAACACACCACATACTGGTATTATTTTGCAATATGGAAATTCATGTTACAATTTTAATATATGAAATGAAGTCCAGTGTGAAAGGCAATAAAATGAGTAATGATCACTATTTCATCATTAAAAATTATTTCAAAACAGCTACAATCAGGGGCAACCAGGAGGCTCAGTCAGTTGGTGTCTGCCTTTGGCTCAGGTCATGATCTTGGGGTGCTGGGATTGAGCCCCACATGGGGCTCCCCCTGCTCAGCACGGAGTATGCCTCCCCCTCTCCTTCTCCCTCTCTCTCAGCCCTCCCCCCTCACTGTTGCTCTCTCTCTCTCAAATGAATGAATAAAATCTCTTAAAAAAACAAATTGAAGAAAATATAGTTATGTAATATATATAAAAGAAAAATAAAACTATTTTATGCTAATCATTATTTTACTTTATTTTAAACTAATCATTATTTTTTAAGTTTTTATTTATATTTCAATTAACATACAGTGTAATACTAGTTTCAGGTGTACAATTTAGTGATTCAACACTTCCATATAACACCCGGAGCTCATCACAACATGTGCACTCCTTAATCCCCATCACCCATTTAACCCATCCCCCAACCAACCTCCCTTGTGATAACTGTCAGTTTGTTCTCTAGAGTTGAGTCTATTTCTTGGTTTGTACCCCCTCTCTCTTTTTTCCCCCCTTTGCTCATTTATTTTGTTTCTTAAATTCCACATATGAGTGAAGTTATTTGGTATTTGTCTTCCTCTGACGTATTTTGCTTGGCATAGTACTCTCCAGCTCCATATATGTTTTTACAAATGTCAAGATTTCATTCTTTCATTCTCTTTTATGGTTGAGTAATATTCATCTCCTTTCTCTCTCTCTCTCTCTCTCTCTCTCTCTATATATATATATATATATATATATATATGGAGATATATATCTATCTATATCTATATCTATATAAACACACACATATTTCTTCTTCATCCATTCATCAGTCAATGGACACTTGGGATGTTTCCATAATTTAGCTATTGTTGATAATGTTGCTATAAACTACCCTACAATCTATCAATTACACTATTAGATATTTACCCAAAGAACACAAAAAGCCTGTTTTATAAATATCATGGTGCATGTTTCCCTTTGAATTAGTATTTTTGTGTTCTAATCATTATTTTAAATTCTTGGAACATTCACAGAGATTGTCTTGTTTTAGGCCAAAGAATGATACAAACATTAAACATTTTGTTTACAAAATAGTCAAATATATCAATAAAACACATCAAGCCATGAAACTTAGAACATTATGAATTGATAATGATGATGATGATGATGATGAAGATAGGTGATAAATAGATGATAGATGGATTTTAATATAGATATAGATGAATTATAGATAGAAAATGGAGAGACAAACAGACATATTGGGTGAGACATACCATGAGGAGGGAAGGGGTACATGACCTGCAAAAAGAAGTTATGTCAACAGAGCCTTTGACAAAATTCATTTCCTTTATATATCTATTATCAATTATCTATCTGTTTATCTATATGAGTATCATCTATCGGTCTATCACCTATCTATATGTCTATCTATTTAGCTATCTATCATCTATCTATCTATCTATCTATCTATCTATCTATCTATCATCTATCTAACATCTATCTATCTATCTATCTATCTATCTATCTATCTATCATCTGTTTATCTGTTTTTGACTCGTTTCCTTTAGTAGACACTAAGCAACCCCAGTACCCACAGTGGCTGGATAAGGAAATAAATTGCTCTTGCAATCTGACTTCTTGTCAATTCTACCACTGGCCAAAATTCCACCTGAAATCAGGGGAACATACTCCTTAGGGCCTCCCAACTGGGAAAGAGAGGTAAAGAAGGAGAATAATTTTGTTAAATAAAAAATAAATAAATATCCAACACAATAGAATAAACATTTTCTCCCCAAATGACATTAGATATGTATTAGTCTGTAGACAGTATGGAAGTGAAATGGGTTAAAGAGAAAAGTCCTGGTGGTGACTATCAATTCTTCAAGGAGAAGGCAATTAACTCTTAGTATAAACTTTTGGAATATTGTTGTAAATGTATTTAAGACAATTTTATAATGCTGAACTTTTTTCTTTATTTTTTGAAAGTAACCATAATAACCAAAGTGTTTATTGTTTACAACCTCTGTAGAAGATTTTTAAAATTTGAGATATAATTGACATATAATATTGTATAATATTAAGGTGTATAAATTAATGATATGGTATACATATATATTACTATTTACCAGAGTACAGTTAGTTAACTCATCTTCAACTCACATAACTCATTTTGTTGTTGTCATTGTTATGCTGAGAACATTAAAGCTATACTCTTATAGCAAGCAACTTTTGAGTATACAATGCAGCATTTTTAAATATAGTTGTCAATGCTGCACATTAGATCCTTAAAATGTATTCATCTTAAAACTGAAAGTTTGTATTCTTTGACCAATATCTTCTCATCTTTACAGTTATTTTGCCCTTGGAAACCACTATCTACTTTCTATTTATATGCATTCATGTTTTTAGATCCCACATATAAGTTAAATCATACACTATTTGTCACTCTCTGTCTGGCATCCATGTTGTCACAATTTTTATAACTGAATACCATTTCAGTGTGTGTGTGTGTGTGTGTGTGTGTGTGTGTGTGCACCAGTTTTCTTTATCCACTTATCTGTCAGGGGACACTTAGGTTGCTTCCATGTCTTGGATAAGGTGAATAGCTCTAGCAAATTTTAATGAAAACAATTCCTAGCATGTAAGGACATTAGGATCACATTTCCCAGGCCTCCTCTGAGGTTGGATGGATCCATATGATTCAGTTCAAGATGAGAGGATGTGAATAGTAGTATCATTTTCTTATGCAGATTGAGACTGTCCAGACAACTTGTCATAAGCTATTTTTTATCTAGTTGGCTGACTGGATGAAAAGGAGTATCCTAAATAAAGTCAGGAACCCAGAAGCTCAAAGGCTTTATACTGAATGGTGGAGTCACAAAATGAAAGGAATATGAATGAGATCCATTGCTCAGAGAACTCTTCTTATCAGTGATTATATACTATATGTGTCGATCTAGACTGTATTATGTCTTATTGGTCAGTTTCATGCATGTGTGTATATGTGTGTATACACACGTATATACACATACATATATATGTATATATATACATATATATGTAGCTAGCCCCCTCAAGGTCCTGGAAACCTTGCTTCCAAAATTCCTTAGAGACTTACACTATCCCTAGCCCCCTCCCAACTTGAGGGTATGTAATGGGCCATTCCTCACAACCCCGGGGCAGCAGCTCTTTCTGCCCATGGGTCCTGTCCCCGTGCTTTAATAAACCACCATTTTGCACCAAAGACGCCTCAAGAATTCTTTTTTGGTCATCAGCTCCAGACCTCACCCCACTGAACCTCACATATATTCCCCAACCTCATCACGTCTGTCTCTCTCTGTCTCTGAGGGGACACGTCACCCAATCCACTCAGCTCCAAGGTTGGTTGGGAGCCGTGCCTGCCACCAAGAGAGGAGGAGACAAATGACAGAGGCCCACAGAGCAATTTATTAAAGTTGAAAAATTATTTTAAATAGGTATTTTGTATGTTTCTTCTGTCATTTGATAACAAGATACAATCTGTTCAGATTTTTTATTAACAAACTGGACAATGAGTTTTCTTTGTGTTAAATGCTTTCTTAAATAGATACCAAAGAAGAGGTTGATGTATAAAATACCCTGTCAAATTCTTTCACTTAGATTTCTACTGTATGCTGGTGAAAATTTCCCCTAAACCATGCTTTTTTTTTTAATGTCTTTTTTATTATATTATGTTAGTCACCATACAGTACATCCCTGGTTTCTGATGTAAAGTCCGATGATTCATTAGTTGCGTATAACGCCCAGTGCACCATGCAATATGTGCCCTCCTTACTACACATCACCAGGCTTTTTTATGATAAATGGAAAGATAGAATCTGTAAAAAAAAAAATAGAAAAAATATGTATTTCCTTGAGTTATTGTTTTTATATTTTTCTGTACTACATCTAGCAATTTTTATGGTGGAGTAAGTTACTTCACACTCCGTATGCCATGACCAGTCAGATGAGCCTCCATATTACAAGTTCAGTGAAGAAGGGTACTTTGGATTTGGCTCAATTTTTTTTTATCATAAAGCCACAGAAAAATCTATCTCATATAGTTCTTAAGTATTAATCCAGAGGGAGCTTATGTGAACAAACATGAAAAATCTAAAGAAATACATATATATATTCCTTTAAAACATCTTAAGATCTGTGAAAAATACATGTATATGTGTACCTTCACACACACACACACACACACACACACACAGAGTTAATACAAGTTGATTCATTTTTAGAATGAATTTTAGATATACTTGGAGCAAATTACTTAAGATTTTGCAAATTACTTGTTATCTTAATTTTGTTTTCTGGTGAGAAAAAACTATGGGGTTGTTTTAGTGATTGAATGTTATTGTGTATATATTAATAAATTAACAGAAAATCTGTCCCAAAATATATTTTCATCAAACACCTAGTTTAAATTTTATGTTGTGGAGTGCCTGAGTGGCTCAGTCAGTTAAGCATCTGCCTTTGGCTCAGGTCATGATCCCAGGGTCCTGGGATTGAGCCCTACTTGGGTCTCCCTGCTCAGCGGGGTGTCTGCTTGTCCCTCTCCCTCTTCCCCTCTCCTCTGCTCCTACTCTCTCTCTCTCTCAAATAAATGAAATCTTTTAAAAAATAAAATATTATGCTATGTTTCCCCTCAATTATTTCCCTAAATACACAATGGTTTTATATATGAAAAGAACTTTGCTACTTAAAATGCTTACATGATTTTTAACATAATTATTTGTATTCAACCACTACACCTTCTTTTTTAAATCTCTTTTGATGAGAAGAATTTAATGATTAAATTTTAATAATCCTTGTATAGCTAAGTGAACTTTATAAAGAACCAACATGTTTTATATTGCAAGGAGTCCACAGTAAAGGACGATTACTGATTCAAATGTAACAGGGAAGAAAAGGCATCAAGGAAGTTTGATATATGCTGTAGTAAATGTTTCCGTATGGGCTCTACAGATACACAGAAACAACACTCAACACAGCTTTGGTCATCAGGACAGGCTCCTGTTGAAGAGGTCTTGAAGGACAATCATAAGTTAGGCAGTGTGATTGTACAAGGAGCAAAGCAGACAAAAGAGGAGACAAAATTTGAAAGGTTGTGGAGATTTGAGATAAAGCAGATGTTTCAGAGAGAAATTTGCATAACAGAGAATTGGTCAGATCACAAGGTCCTAGCAATTAAGTTTTATTTTTCTTCTTGAAATTTATGAAGGGGCAGTGAGTAATTTAAGTGAGAACTTGATGGTCATCAATGCATTTTAAATATGTAATTGCTTTAGGCAAATGACAACATTTAGAATGGAAAGAAGCATGCCCTGAAGATATGATGGTTATGAGGTTACTGCAGCAAATTAACTTCATAATGCAAAAGACAAGTGTTGAACAGGTGGTCTCAAGGCACTTTCATTAAGCCTTTGGATCTATTTGAATGGTTAATCATGTTCTCACATATATTTTGCTTTCTGTAAGTTTATTTTCCTTTTATTTCAGCCTATGTATTTGAGAAGACATACTGTAAATTAGGTGAAAGTGTTAAGTCATTTGAAAAAGCAGGTTGAAAGATTGTTTCCTTTGCAATAAATACTCCCTGTTTTAATTTTAACTCTATTTTGAAAACTTGTAAAATTTAGCTTCATCAATATTAACACTCTTTACTTCCTACAGATAAGTAGGCAGCCATTATGTATGACAATAGAAGTAAAGAATGACAAACATTGCCCAAATGAACTAGTATGAGGAGGTCCATATGGATTTTGTTTCCTAAGAGAGGTCTGAGAGAGAGCATGTCCTTCTATAATTAAAGTTGAAATATTCAATTCTCTGTGGAGGAAAATGACTTAAGGTCCATTATAACATGAGATAGATCCAACTCTAGAAACGTGGGTTTGTAGGATCATCTGGGCAGCTTCTGCTGATTTTTTTTTTCCCTAAAAGACAGAAGAAACAGAGAGATGTAGCTCAGAGTCAGAGAGTGAGTATCGTATTCCAGAGTACAGAGATCCTAGATTTTATTTGGTGAATCTCTGACTTGATCAATAACTGTGAGTATAACTATTAAACAAACTCTTCTTTTTTGAAAATATTACCTTCTCTATTGTCCTTAAGTACCATTGGTGGTAAAAAAAAAAGAGAGAGAGAGAGATAATATGTATGAAAAGGTAATACTATGTAAGATACGCCAGTGTAAACATTCCTTGGCATGATTATTAAAATTCTTATATTATATATTTTTTAATAAATTTACCATATTGTGTGTTTTTCATATCATGGAGTGCTATAATTTCCTCACACACCTAGGCTCTTTCTTTTTCATTCTAATGATAAGGGAGAATAGAAATAGGCTACTTCTACTTAATGATTACATAATGTGTAATTTATTAAAAATATTTATTAAAGACTTTATGATAAACACAAATATCTTCCAGTTTGTATACACACACACACACACACACACACACACACACACACACACACACACATATATATATACTCAAAATGGCCTCACAGAAACAATTGTATAAGAAATGACTTCAATATACTGCATTAAAACAGACTAATGAAAAGTTAGACTTGAAAAAAATTTCTTAGATACCACCTAGTGTAATTTTCATTTTAGAAAATACTGGGGGAAATGACTTAACCTAAAACAGAACCCAGTTTCTTTATGTATGTCCCAAGTAGTTCATAAAATACACCAATTAATAAAGTTCTTAGAATTACTGCCATAAAAGTAAAAAAAAATAAAATAAAAAGAATTAAATGAAGCTTGATTTACTTAAGTTGCACAATATGTGAAACCCTTTAATATTTGCAAATATGGCATGGGCTGGGATGTGTGAATGGATGTCTTCTGTTTGTTTGTTTTTTAAGTTTTTACTTAAATTCTAGTTAATTAACATACAGTGTAGTATTAGTTTCAAATGTACAATATAATGATTCAATACTTCCACACAACCTTCAGTGCTCATCACAATAAGTACACTCCTTTATTTTTAATTTTTTTTAATTTTTAAAATTATTATGTTTACATCAAAAACCAAGGAGGTACTCTATGGTGACTAACATAATATAATAAAAATATTATTATAAAAAATAAAATTATTATGTTTATGATGATGTCTATTATTATTTTGAATAAGTGCCCTTCTTAATCCCCATCACCTATTTAACCCATCCTCCCCCAATTCTGTCCAACCGGTAACCATCAGTTTGTTCTCTATATTGAAGAGTTTGTTTCTTGGTTTCACTCTCTCTCTCTCTCTCTCTCTCTCTCTCTCTCTCTCTCTTCCCCACACACCCTTTCTCACACAAAGTCTACAGAAGGGCTGGAACAGTAGAGTTGGGCATCCTCTTAAATCTGTGCCTCCCCCAGATCTTTCCACTAGGTCCATGTCTTTCCTCTCATTTTTATTAATATTCCAAACTCTACTCATCTCAGGCCTCTGTATTTAATCTTATGTTTTAAATTTTTTCTTTTTATTTTTCAGCTCTATTTTTAGCATGCATTTTCCTTATATGCCCCCACCACTCTTAAATACATTTAATTTTCCTCTCATTAAGTGACTTTTCTTAAAAATATCATTTTTAAAAATCAACCTGGGTCTTCTCTGTTATGCATCAACAATTGGCATGAAAACATATGAAAGGACCAACATGCTTTACCTAGAATGTTAAGATCTTTCAGATTCGTATAAAATTTTGACACTTATTCTAATTTTATTTTTTATTTTTTTTTAATCTTTATTTAAATTCAATTCAGTTAACATATAGTGTACTATTACTTTCAGGGGTAGAATTTATTGATTCATCACTTGCATGTAACATCCAGTGTTCATTCCATCCAGCACCCTCCTTAATGCCCATCACTCAATTACCCCATCACCCCACCCACCACCACCCCAGCAATCTTGTTTATTTCCTATAGTTCAGTGTCAATTATGGTTTGCCTCTTTCTCTTTTTATTTATTTTATTTTATTTCATTATTTTAATTTTCCTTCCCTTCCCCTATGTTCATTTTTTTGTTTCTTAAATTCCACATATGAGTGAAATCATATGGTATTTGTCTTTCTCTGACTGACTTATTTCATATAGCATAATAAACTCTATTTCCATCCATGTTATTGCAAATGGTGAGATTTAATTATTTTTTATGGCTGAGTAATATTCCATACTTAATCTCATTTTAAAAATAACAAGAACTTGACAATTCTTCATCTTGATTGCATTGGGAATAAAAATATATTTGTTATTAATTTGAGTTTTATATACCCCTGCTACAGTGAATTTGGATTCTGTCAACACATAGTCATCTTTAAAATAAGTGAAATTACCTAGTACATAGTGGTCATACAAAGATGAATTAGCAACCTAAGAATGAGTTATTCAAGGGTTTCAATATTTAGCTTTTCTCATTCTTTAAGGCACTCTTCTATGCCCAAATGATAGAAATGGGAATGAATCATTTTCCATGGCATGTTAGCATAACATTTTAATTCTGTGAGAAAAATAAAGCCATGCCATTTTTGTGTGTCATTAAAACAGGTAAAATATTCTATTTAGTTTGCCTCTTTAAAGAGTACTATTATTAGCTATAATTAACAGAAATTTTTGAGAATATCAATACATAATCAAGATATTTCCTGGGAAATTTCAGCAACAACATGATTTCAAATGTCCCCCAAAAGAGCATTATGATAGGCATAGACCTCTTAACATTAATATGTATGTTACAGAGAGGTCCTCTGGAACCTGCTCTCTTCTTGAAAGTATATTTTATTTTGTTTCAGGTACATAATAATACATCTAACTTGTGGATATGAAATAGAAACAGCTTGATATATCACCACTTAAACCATTAATCATTAAAATGTCCAAAGTAAAAATGCATAATTGGATTTAAGAATTTAATTGAATTCCATGTAATTTATTTGACACTGCTATTTGCTTAGAATGTTTCTGAATGGACTGAATGATATTAAGGATAAATAGTCACAATGACAATCTTTAGTTAGGTAGATATTCAATATCAAAAAACATTATATGAATTAGACAAAATTTAGATTTTTAAAGCTAAATTAAAAAATGAGAATATTAGGAAAAATATATTATTTCAAATTTGAAGTCAGAAGTCCAGAAGAATTTTGGTAGTGGTGAAATATATGAGGGGGGGGGGCAGAAGTGGAGAATGCTTTGGATTGAGGTTTTGTTTTGTTTTGTTTTGTTTTGTTTTTGCTGTATAATTAATTTGAAACACCAGGGGAATATATATACAGTATGATATTTTAGAGGCAGGGTAAAATAAATGGGGTCTAGAGACCATAATCAATAATCTTTGAGAAAATGATGGATAATTATATTTCTAACCCGTCCTTCATTTCTCTACTGTCACCTCCTAGGCTTTACACTGGCTCCCCTGGATGTTGCAGGTATACCTTTCCTGGTCACCATGTTTGGAGATTAACTGACCCAAGCAATCATACTTCAGTAAACTTGAGACTTTCTCATGCTATATCATTTCATGCCACTGTGTATCTTTATGTTATAGCTTAAAATACTTCCTTAATAATTGCTTAATTAAAAACAAAATTGAAGCAAATTTAATCTGGCTCCCTAGGATCACATTACTCATACATCCCCCGGTTCTTTTTAAAAATTAATTAATTAGCTAATTAATTAATTTAGTGTTTTCCCTATAATACACAAGTACATCTAGTGTTCTGCTCCCTTGAACTGTAAAGGTTTGGGTATTTAATACATTCAGCCCTTTACTCATTTCCATGAAACATACCTCATTAGTTCCCAAAGTGACACATCGAAGTAAAGCTTTTAACGATCACAAAAAGATGTTCTCTTTTCTTCCCTAGAGGTTTATATCACTCAACTTATAATAATTTATTATAGGAGGGGAAAAAATCTATAAACAAATATATAAATAAAAAGCTCCCCTCCCTATAGAATTTAAGAAAAACAAAAATATTCTCAAAAGATGAGTACTTTGTTCTTCCATAGGAAATATTTTAAAGGGTGCTTTGATTAAGTAAGACTCCAAGATTTTGTCTGAGAACAGAAAGTAAAAACTTACAGTATCAAATTCTTCTCTAAACTGGGGTATAGAGGTGTAATGATAGTGATACCATACAGACTTTCACTGTGCTAGTGCCACATAATGGGAGGGACAGACTGGTACAGGGAATTATTACAACAGAATTTCAGTAGTTATTTAGGAAAGCACCAACCTGGAGACATATTAGAACAACACTACAACAAAAACTTGCAATGCACTATATGTTGGTTACCTGAACATAATGAAAAAAATATAAAAATAAAATAAAACATCAAACTCATTTAAAAAAAAAGAACAAAGGGAGGAAAAGGTCAATGAGGAACTTCCTGTGATCAAGGATGGGCATCAAATTCAGGAGTAGGTATATTTAACTATTTTCCTTCTAGGTTCTCTATTGACTGTCTACCTACAGGTACATTGGCTGACTCATAGCTTTATATTTCTTATCTGGAAAATAAAGAAAATATTTTTAGAGTTGTTGCCTGTGACGTTTGGAAGGAAATAACTGGAAAACACTGAACTAAGTCAGAACTCATTGTGACCAAATGGAGAGAAGGTCTTGTGCATGCATTAAATGCAGTTCCCATTAGAGTGATTGCCATAGAGTACATTTGAAAACTAAATTAATAAATAATATTGTGGTTGTCCCAGGACTTCTAGGAAAAGTAAACTGTCCAGATGGTGTGGAGAAAGCAGAACTTTAGTTCTGACTTCATCCTGCTAGGAATCTTTGATCACAGCTCCACCCACACCTTCCTCTTTTCTCTGGTCTTGGGCATCTTCACAGTGGCCTTCATGGGAAATATTGCTATGATTCTCCTCATTTACCTGGACACCCAGCTCCACACACCCATGTACTTCCTCCTCAGACAACTCTCCCTCATGGACCTCATGCTCATCTGCACCACTGTACCCAGGATGGCCTTCAACTACTTGTCTGGCAGGAAGTCCATCTCTCTGGCAGGTTGTGGAGCCCAGATATTCTTCTATGTGTCCCTGCTTGGAGCTGAATGTTTCCTGTTGGCTGTCATGGCCTATGACCGTTATGTGGCTATATGCCACCCACTTCGATACACCATCCTCATGAATCAGAAACTCTGTGCCCTCATGACTGTTGCTTCCTGGATCTTGGGCTCTCTTGATGGCGTTATTGTGCTTGTAGAAGTACTGTCACTCTCTTACTGCAGCTCTCTGGAAATTCATCACTTTTTCTGTGATGTTGCTGCCCTTCTCCCTCTATCTTGCACAGACACCTCTGCTTTTGAGAGACTGCTTTTCATCTGCTGTGTGGTGATGCTAATATTACCAGTCTCCGTGATCATTGTTTCCTATTCACATGTCCTTCGAGCTGTCATCCGCATGAGCTCTACAGAAAGTCGCCGCAAAGCCTTCACCACCTGCTCCTCCCACCTGTCTGTGGTTGGACTCTACTATGGCGCTGTTATGTTCATGTACATGAGACCAGCTTCTATCCATACACCAGACCAGGACAAGATAGTATCTGCTTTCTACACCATCCTCACCCCCATGCTGAACCCTCTCATCTACAGCCTCCGCAACAAAGAGGTATCCAGGGGACTTCAGAAACTACTGAGGACAAGAAAGTTAATGTAATTTTTTTCAAACATATTTGAGTGCCCACTCAGGTCAATACTCCTTCAAGGAAGCTGAAATCGCATGGCCATCCTCTTCCTCCTAGTTTGTCTTTTCTCCAATATTTTCCCCAATTTTGTAATAGCTTTATTTGCTATAATATATAAATATCATATGTAATGTAGGCTGTTTTTGGCGATTAGCAAAGGCTGTTTTACTTCTAATGAATTTCAGTTTTATTACTATTTGTGAGTCATGAGTACTCAACTTTAGGATACCTGCCTTTGAACCAACGTATAAATCTTGCTGTTCTTTGCTTTACCCCCCCAAAAAATGTTGGAGTTGAACCACTGCTTTTGTTGACTGCCTCTTTTATTAAGAATTACATATCTGGGAGTGCATAAATGTTACCCTCCTAGAACCTGGGTATTGGCAGTTTTATTCCTGACTCATTACATAATTACTAACCATTTACAAGTGGGGATTTACTGTCGATACTTTTTCCAATAAGTCTTATGTCTAAACAAAATAGATCTTAGAAAGTCCTTCAAAATTTTTCACCTTCAAATAAAAGGAGATATTTTAACAAATCCAGTTAAAATAACTTTGCAAAAAAAGTTTGCTTTGACTGCCCAACCTTCTTCTTATCATGATTTATCTTATTACTCATTCATCTTTATACTGCTAACTAGTATCTATTTGAAGAAATTAGAAAACCCTCATTTCTTGGGATTGCTAACTCTGATTATTTTAATACAGCTCTGAAAATTGAGTGCTTATAAAGTATCTGACAAATGTAACAAACGTTTTCTTGAAGAGAATTCATAGCCTCTAATTCTTTCTATATCAGTTCCATTATTCCATGGAGTTCCTATAGATTGATGTAGCCAAACTGTTTAAATTTTTTGCCATTTGTATACCTGAAAACCCTACATCCTTAAAAATTGATAGTAATCCTTCCCTGTTTCATTGATTCTATCTTATTTTTGTTGATATGATTTTAAGCTCATCTTTTTGTAGTATGTGATTTCTCTATAAAAGCATTTGTTTTACAAAACAACGTTATGCTTTAATAACTTGCACCATGGGTTATAATCTGGTGTATCCCTTTTATCGAAATACCAATATTTTGGACAAGTAGAAAATTCTCAGTAACTTTATACACTTGGTAATATGTAGGAAACCACTATCTAATCCAAGGCAAAATTTTTTTGTTTTCTTTTTAGAGTCTTATAACTTAGTTTTTATATTTATGTCATTAATTCATTTGAGTCTCTTTAAATGGTGTGAGGTAGGAATACAATTCATTATTTTGCCAGTTGTCACAGTATCATTAGTTGAAGAGACTATAATTTCCACATTGAATGGTTCTTGTAGGCTTGTTGAAACTGGTTGATGATTGATTGATTGATTGATTGACTGATTGATTTTAAATCTATTTTATGGATCTACATATCTAACCTTATGTTAATAATGCAATGCTTCGATTACTGTAGCCCCATTAAGTTAGAGGTCAGGAAGTGTGAGCGTTCTCTTATTTTGGTCACAAATAATTTAGGTATGCTGGGTCCCTCGGATTTAATTTTAGGAACAGCTTCTCAACTTCTTTTTTTTTAAATGCTTTTTTATCATATTATGTTAGTCACCATACAGTACATCTCTGGTTTTTGATGTAAAGTTCGATGATTCATTAGTTACGTATAACACCCAGTACACCATGCAATACGTGCCCTCCTTACTACCCATCACCAGCCTATCCCATTCCCCCACCCCCCTCCCCTCTGAAGCCCTCAGTTTGTTTCCCAGAGTCTATAGTCTCTCATGGTTCATTCCCCCTTCTGATTATCCCCTCTTCTTCTTCCCTTTCTTCTCCTACTGATCTTCCTAGTTCTTATGTTCCATAGATGAGAGAAACCATATGATAATTGTCTTTCTCTGCTTGACTTATTTCACTTAGCATTATCTCCTCCAGTGCCATCCATGTTGCAGCAAATGTTGAGAAATCATTCTTTTTGATAGCTGAGTAATATTCCATTGTATATATGGACCACAACTTCTTAATCCAGTCATCTGTTGAAGGGCATCTCGGCTCCTTCCACGATTTAGCTATTGTGGACAATGCTGCTATGATCATTGGGGTGCATATGGCCCTTCTCTTCACTCCGTCTGTATCTTTGGGGTAAATACCCAGTAGTGCAATGGCTGGGTCATTGGGTAGCTCAATTTTTAACTTTTTAAGGGACCTCCACACTGTTTTCCAGAGTGGCTGTACCAACTTGCATTCCCACCAATAATGTATGAGGTCCACACAAATTTAAGGGCTGTTTGTTCCAGTTCTTTGAAAAATGTCATTGGTATTTTGATGGGGATGGCATTGAAAGTATAGATTGCTCTGGGTAGCACAGACATTTTAACTATGTTTATTCTTCTGATCCAAGCAGAGAAAGACAATTCATATGGTTTAAATCATTTATGAGGAATGAACCCTGAGAGACTATGGACTCTGGGAAACAAACTGAGGGCTTCAGAGGGGAGGGGTTTGGCGGATTGGGATAGGCCGGTCATGGGTATTAAGGAGGGCACGTATTGCATGGTGCTCTGGGTGTTATACACAAGTAATGAATCATGGAACTTTACATCAAAAACTAAGGATGTACTGTATGGTGACTAACATAACATAATGAAAAAATATTATAAAAATTTAGAATATTTAAAGAAGATCAGTTTTATCTTTCAAAAATAATTTATGCTAAATAAAAAAAAACAATTTTTATTGTAACAAAAGCTGTTTCAGCCAAGTCAGGGTAAAGTCTAGGTTTGAAATTTTGAAACATGGTAATAACATTTCCTTATATCCTTTATTCTACTGTGTGATACATATGGAACATATTTATGCTCAGTTTTCTGAATCATAATATGAGTATAGATGTTAAGTTCCTCTACTTATAAATGACTAATTACCAATTAATTCCAATTAATAATTCAATTAATTTAATTTCAAAGTAGAAAAAGTTAATTTAATAAACTTGTGTCCTTACCTGGTGTTCACTGACTGAGTCATGAAAATGTTTTACAAAGATTTAACATACTTTTACCCCAATTCAAGATCTTTTTTTTTTGGAAAATAAGTTCGATGTTTTATTTTTTTTTATTTTTTAATGATTTTTTATTATATTATGTTAGATACCATACAGTACATCCCCGGTTTCCAATGTAAGGCTCGATGATTCATTAGTTGCGTATAACACCCAGTGCACCATGCAATACGTGCCCTCCTTACTACCCATCACTGGTCTATCTCATTCCCCCACCCCCCTCCCCTCTGAGGCCCTCAGTTTGTTTCTCATAGTCCATAGTCTCTCATGTTTCATTTCCCCCTTCTGATTACCCCCCCTTTCGTTATTCCTTTCTTCCCCTACTGATCATCCTAGTTCTTATATTCCATAGATAAGAGAAATCATATGATAATTGTCTTTCTCTGCTTGACTTATTTCACTTAACATTATCTCCTCCAGAGCCGTCCATGTTGCAGCAAATGTTGAGAAATTGTTCTTTGTGGTAGCTGAGTAATATTCCATTGTATATATGGACCACAACTTCTTAATCAAGTCATCTGTTGAAGGGCATCTCGACTCCTTCCACGATTTAGCTATTGTGGACATTGCTGCTATGAACATTGGAGTGCATATATCCCTTCTCTTTACTACGTCTGTATCTTTGGGGTAAATACCCAGTAGTGCAATGGCTGGATCATAGGGTAGCTCAATGTTTAACTTTTTAAGGGACCTCCACACTGTTTTCCAGAGTGGCTGTACCAAATTGCATTCCCACCAACAATGTAGGAGGGATCCCCTTTCTCCACATCCTCTCCAACAATTGTTGTTTCTTGCCTTGTCTATTTTTGCCATTCTAACTGGCGTAAGGTGGTATCTCAGTGTGGTTTTGGTTTGAATTTCCTTGATGGCTAATGATTTTGAACATTTTTTCATGTGTCTGTTAGCCATTTGTATGTCTTCATTGGAAAAGTGTCTGTTCATATCTTCTGCCCATTTTTTGATTTGTTTATTTGTTTCTCGTGTATTGAGTTTGAGAAGTTCTTTGTAGATCTTGGATACCAGTCCTTTATCTGTAGTGTCATTTGCAAATATCTTCTCCCATTCCGTGGGCTGCCTCTTAGTTTTTCTGACTGTTTCCTTGGCTGTGCAGAAACTTTTAATCTTGATGAAGTCCCATAAATTCATTTTATCTTTGGTTTCTCTTGCCTTTGGGGATGTATCATGAAAAAGGTTGCTTTGGCCGATATTGTAGAGTTTGCTCTCTATGTTCTCCTCTAGAATTTTGATGGATTCCTGTCTCACATCGAGGTCTTTCATCCATTTGGAGTTTATTTTTGTGTATGGTGTGAGATAGTGGTCAAGTTTCATTCTTTTGCATGTAGCTGTCCAGTTTTCCCAGCACCATTTATTGAAGAGACTGTCTTTTTCCTACCGGATGTTTTTTCCTGCTTTTTCAAATATTAGTTGCCAAAGAGCCAAGGGTCCATTTCTGGGTTCTCTATTCTGTTCCATTGGTCTATGTGTCTGTTTTTGTGCCAGTACCATGCTGTCTTTGTGATCACAGCTTTGTAGTACAGCTCGAAATCCAGCATTGTGATGCCCCAAGCTTTGATTTTCCTTTTCAACAGTTCCTCTGTGATTCGGGGCCTTTTCTGGTTCCATACAAACTTAAGGACTATTTGTTCCAGTTCTTTGAAAAATGTCCTCGGTATTTTGATCAGGATAGCACCGAAAGTGTAGATTGCTCTGGGTAGCATGGACATTTTAACTATGTTAATTCTTCCGATCCATGAGCATGGACTATTTTTCCTGCTTTTTGTGTCTTCTTCAATGTCTTTCAAGAGTGATTTGTAGTTTCTAGAATATAGATCCTTCACGCCTCTGGTTAAGTTAATTCCAAGATAATGTATGATTTTTGGTGCTATTGTAAATGGAATGGATTCCCTAATTTCTCTTTCTTCAGTCTCATTGTTTGTGTATAGAAGTGCAACTAATTTCTGGGCATTGATTTTGTATCCCGCCACATTACTGATTTGCTCTATAACCTCTAGTAGTTTGGAAGTGGATTCTTTTGGGTTTTCCATATAGAGTACACTTGATTTTAAATACTGAATTATAAATGTGAAATATTCATTAATTTGTAACATTGATTACCTGCTGAGACAATGTTTTGCATATATTAGCTAAAGTAAATTATTATTGAAATTAATTTAACATTTTATTTTACTTTTTAAAATGTAGTCAGTAGAATATTTTATATTACCCATGTTACTCATTTTATTTTGCTCAGAATGTACTTGTATAAATGATTCAGGGCTGGGGTTTCCATTGCTTTTTCTATTAATTAGTATTCTAACCTCTGCAAATCCATACAGCTTCTGAAACTCTAGGAAATAGAAGTCTCTATGTCAGATGTGGTATGTTCACTATGGAAGATTGACATGGTCTTATACACATAATATTGACTTGGTAAATGATCTCTTTTCCATTACTATCAGGAAAGAGTATCATAAACAGTTCACATTCATGTGGAACAGACGTCTTATACCTACAATTTTACCCAAGACTATTTTAATCCTCCTACCTTCCATTGTAATATAGTTGAAAGAAGTCCCAATTGTCTTAAGATCATACAAAAAATAAATTAATTTATCCAACTGATGACAAAATGCTTATTGGACTGATTAGCAAGAAATGTTCAGCAATTTAGAGACCCTGCAGGACACATGTACTCAAAAGTGTAGGAGATAAATACTATCAAGATTTAGTCTGCCAGAGTCCAAGATGGCTGAGTACTTAGTTTTGTCTGCTCCCAGGAATTCAGCTAGATAGCTATCAAGTCATTCTGAATACCTGAGAACTCACCAGGAAATATAAGAAAATAATTGTTTCAATTCTGCAAATAAAAAGTGACCACTTTCTCCACTTTCTGCAAGGTAGGAGGTACAGAGAAGTGAATCTGAGGGGATATATTGAAAGATAAACTGCAGAAGAGAGGCAGCCTCCATAAGCCAGCTACCTGGCTGGCCAAAGTACTATAAGAGCAGAGCACAAAATCAAAACTTTCAGAAGTCTGCTCTGCTGAAGGATGTCCCTGCCTGAATGGTGCTCAAATGGTGAAGCAGGGCGGAATACTAGGTGGAACAGTGTGAGCTCAGGATCCCTGGGGTTAAAGAAAGAACAGGGGTACTTGAATGCAGCAGATTTCCCAGCATTGGAGCAAGGAACCCAACTGCAATCAATGGGCCCAGGTGCGGGCTTTCAGCTCAGTGTTGCCATAAACCACAAACTGAGGCAACGTCAAGCAATTGCTCTCTGAGCAGGGACCCAGCAAGTGGCAGAATTGGCAAGACTCCCCACCGTCCCCCAGGAGGAGAAGCATGGGTGTTTGCAGCAGGAGTCTGAAGGATTTAGAGACTTGAAGCATGGTGTGTGCCTAAACCACCTGTTCCTTACTCAAGGGAGTTTATTTTTTTCTAAAAAAAAAAAAAAGTTTTCTAATGAATCAATTTCAACTCATCAATTTATACATAAAACTGAATTTAATTTGAAATATAAATTTTAAAAAGGCTGTTTAATGAATACTTTCTAATTTCTGGTCATCTGTGCACTTTGTATAAGAAACTGGAAGTCACTTCATGTTTCAAATACCCTTTTTTAAAATTTCATCACCATATCTTCAATTATAAAGTAAATTACTGTTCCTTATTTTTTATTTATGGCTTCTGAAAATTTATATGAAAAGTACTCTTTCCATCAATAATATTTCATATTAATTTTTAAATCTTTAAAAGATTTTATAATTTTATTTCTATTTATAAACCTTTGGGCATTGACTTTGCAATGTTGCAGCAGTTTTTAAAACTATAGATATTGGATTATTTTATTAATTCTAATAACTTCCCAATATGCTTTATTGTAATGACAGTGTGTGTACTTTTAGTTTGTGATAATTTACGAGAAAGATTACTGCTTAAGCTCCATAGCATTTCCTGTCCTGGTACTCAGATAAGATGGTTAATATGTAAATGACACAGGAATAGGCTTTGGGATGGAAGTCAGCCCATGCCCCCAGCATGCATCACTGGGTTGTCAAGCAGAGCTCCTTCTCTCTCCTGGCTGTGGACTCTTCCACCATTTTTGTTGCCCCTGCAGATACTGCTGTCATTACTGTCACCAATCTGGCCCCAGTCCCAGCAGTTACTTCCTTGGGGTCCTGTGGCACCCTGAGCAATATGTGTGTGTGTTCCTATAAGGAGGCAGGGCTATTGTTCTGTGTGCATGCTGCCTGAGCCCATATGTGCAGGCACTGTTGCTGGACAAAAATTACATGCTAATGTTACCCCCAAGCTCCTCTGCTCACATGTAGATTCAGAGAGAAAGTTGTTGAAAATTTCAAGATGGCAAAAACAGGTCATTAAGCCAAGCAGTAACCTTAGTGAGTGTGGGACCCTGTGCAAACACCCAGGCCACAACACTCATGAGGCCAGCCTTGAGAAAGCTAGAATGAGTGTGAGGGAAATGATTGTTATTATGCAAACCAGGAAAATAATGTGAATATCTGCTTTTTCTCAGTGTTATCACTGGAAGAAATAGCCTGAAGGAATCTGGAATTGGGCAGAAACACTCAAGACCAGACTCCTTATCTCATACAGGCAGTGAATAATGAGGGGATGAGGAGACCTGGATCTCTTGTTGGCCCTAATATACCATGGCCTAAGGGAAACCATACTGTATCTTTGTACTTAGTTTGCTGAAAAGCAAGATTGTGGTATGGCATGTTGTAGTATAAGTTAATGCTATGTAGGGGGTAGAATAATGTTTCTTCCACTTTTCTAGGTCTTTGGCTAAGACACCTTCTGTAATAAAAAATAGATTAACAGGAGAAAAACTAACAAAATTTTATACCATATATATTTCATGTATATGGAGAGACCGAGGTAAACTGAGTAATTCTCTAAAATTCCCAAGCCTTTACCTTAAAAACCACCATCAGATAAATATAAAAGATTTTGGGGAGAATGGGAAGGCCACATATGGGAAGATACTAGAAAAGGCAGAGTAAACTAGGGTATGGTTGTTGTGCACAAGCATTTCTAGAGATTTGCCCGTCCTTCCCTTTCTGGTAGAGAGATAAGCTTACAAATGAAACTTCCATTTATTAATATGTACATCACTTATAAAAGGGTACTTTCTACTCTAGCTTTCAGTGTTCTTCCTGTGTCGGCTCTTTCTTAAAAATAACTGGTGTAAAATAATCTTTATGCCAAAGAGGCACACTTTAAGGTGGAAAATTTTGCTCCCCTCTTAGGGACATTCCTGCAAAGGCAAGGCTAATTTCATTTTTTAGCCTACAAACCTGGAAGCGGGGATAAAGAGACCATAAGCAAATAAGTGGGCACTCTAGGCTATCAGAAATGACCTTGAAATCCAGTAGTCTTCTGCTCAGAAAAGCAGAAAGCTAACTCTATAACTCAACCAACATGAGTTCAGTCCTTTGTGAGTAAGAAACTGGACCAGAATGAGGTGAGGCACAAGAAAACTTTATTTGCAGCAAATAAGTAGATCATGGGGAATGTTTTCCAAAGCCATGACTCTCTGAGCAAGGGTGGATGGGTTCCTTTTGTTTAGGGTTAAAATGGATATTTAGATAGGGAAGCCTTGTCATCAGATGCAGAGGTGGGCATAATGTCGCATGCATGACCCTTAGGGAAATATGCTATAGACAGATTGTATGTTATATAAGTGAGGCTTGTGCTCCTCCTTGGGTGGAGAATTTAGTATCATAAGGAGATTAAATGTAGTTGTTCTAGAGGTCAGTCCATGGCCCATCTGTGCGAGTGTGAGTGTGAGTCAAGGGTTACTCTCAAACTGGTCTGGGTGGTTTGGGCTGGCTGGGGGTCTTGTCAGGGCAGTTGCCATCGACTGAGAGCCAGTTTCTTATTCCATTTGCCTGAGTTGAGATAAGCTGGAAAGAAGAGCTTTAGGGAAAATGTGGGACAAAGGTCAGTGAGTACAACAGAAGGGCAGTAAAGGTCAGGTCTTAGGGTCTAGCTGGTGACAACTCCAATATTGTGTCTGTACGTATAGGTCATTCCGTCCCCACAAGATCCTAATGTTAGGAAAAGCAACCAGAGTCAACTATCCCAGATCTCTGTCTCAATACCAAGTAGAGAGAGGAAAATACACTGTATTTTGAACCCTCATGGGAAATGTCTCTTAAGTCCCTGAGTTAATTCAACCCTACCAAAAGTATTTTCTCTTTGTCTAAGGTGAAAACTGACAACATATTTAAAAAGGACTTTTGGGCCACTCTGTAATCAGAAATTTTCCATATTTGAAGCTGATATTCAAAGATCAATAGGAAAATTTATTAGTTATGCCTTCCTGATCTAAAATGGAAAAGAAAAAAGCTGGAGGCATCACAATTCTGGACTTCAAGTTGTATTACAAAGTTATAGTGGTCAAAATAGTATGGTACTAGCACAAAAACAGATACATTGATCAAAAGAACAGAACAGAAAACCTCGAAATGGACCCACAACTATATGATCAGTTAATCATCAACCAAGCAGTAAAGGTTATCCAATGAAAAAAAGACAGTCTCTTCAACAAATGGTGTTGAGAAAACTAGGCAGCCACATGAAGAAAAATGAAACTGTACCACTGTCTTACACTATACACAAAAATGAATTCAAAATGGAGTAAAGACCTAAATGTGATAACTGAAATCATAAAAATCCTAGAGAAGAACACAGACATCGGCATCTGGCAACTTCCTACTAGATATGTTTCTTGAGGCAAGGGAAACAAAACCAAAACTAAACTGTTTGGATTTCATCAAAACAAAACAAACAAACAAACAAACAAACAAACAAACAAACAAACAAACAAACGTTTTGCTCAGCCAAGGAAACAATCAACAAAACTAAAAGGAAAAGCTTTTGGGGAGAATGGGAGAAGATATTTGCAAATGACATATTAGATCAAGGGTTAGTTTCCAAAATATATAAAGAACTTGTTGAACTCAATGCCTCAAAAATGAAAAATCCAGTCAGGAAATGGGCAGAAGATATGAACAGACACATCTCAAAAGAAGACATCAAGATGGCCAACAGACATGAAAAGATGCTCAACATCAATCATCATCAGGCAAATACAAGTCAGAACTGCAACAAGATTTTACCTCAAACATGTCAGAATGTCTAAAACCATCAACATGAGAAATAACAAGTGTTGGCAAGGATGCGGAGAAAGGGGAATCCTCCTACTCTGTTGGTGGGAATGCAAACTGGTGCTGCCACTCTGGAAAAAAGTATGGAGCTTCCTCAAAAAGTTAAAAATGAACTACCCTAAGATCCAGCAATTGCACTACTCTGTATTTACCCAAAGAATATAGTGATGCTGATTCAAAGAGGTCCATGCATCCCAATTTTTGTAGCAGCATTATCTACAATAGTCAAATTATGGAAACAGCTTAAGTGTCCAGCAAGGATGAGTGGATCACACACACACACACACACACACACACACACACACACACACACACTGGAATATTACTCAGCCATTAAAATGAATGAAATCTTTCCATTTGCAATGACATGGATGGAGATAGTGAGTATTATGCTAAGTGAAATGAGTGATTCAAAGAAAGACAAATACCATATGATTTCACTCATATGTGGTTTAAGAAACAAAACAAATGAGCAAAAGGAAAGAGAGAGAGAGAGGCAAACCAAGAAACCAATACTTAACTATAGAGAACAAGTTGATGGTTACCAGAGGGGAGGTAGGTAGTGGATGAGTTAAACAGGTCATAGGGATTAAGGCTTGTTCTTCTTGTGATGAGCATATTGATTTTTTTCTTCCTTCCTGATCCCTCCAAAATTGAAAAACTCTTGCATATTATTTTCATGGCAATGTATGCATTTAGTTGCATAAATTTAGTAAGAATCTTTTCTTGCTGGACCCCTGGGTGGCTCAGTCAGTTAAGCATCTGCTTTCAGCTCAGGTCATGGATCTCAGGGTCCTGGGAGGGAGCCCCATATTGGGCTCCCTATTCAGCAGGGAGTCTGCTTCTCCCTCTCCCTCTGCCTGCCACTCCCCCTGCTTGTTCTTTCTCTCTCTGTCACTCTCTCTCTCACACACACAAATAAATAAATACAATCTTTTTTTAAGTATCTGTTCTTGCAACAGGACACAATTAGAAACATTGACTAGATTACCAAAGCTTTGACTGGAATGGTACTGGTAGGTAAAATCTGATAGCAAGTTGTTGCTTGGCTTCCTGGTCTCAGAGACTTTTAAGAGTTCAATGTGAGATTCCTTGTGAAAAGTTTCAGCAAATCTATGTTAAAAAGACCTTATATGGTCAAGCACTGTTCTTGCTGGACTTCTATAAATAAAAAAGGCCAAGTTTAATAAATACAAATTCATTTTACTGTGATTATCTTTGGAGGGAAAATGGGATAATTGTAGAGAGAAAAAATATGCTTCTGTCTTTGTAGATTTTAGATAATAATCCTGTTAATTGTTTTTGAAGTTTTGTTATATACCTTTAAACTGGACTTTATTGAGAATTCTTTTTTTTTAAAGATTTTATTTATTCAACACAGAGAGAGACAGGCAGTTAGAGAGGGAACACAAGCAGGGGGAGTGGGAGAGGAAGAAGCAGGGTCCAAGCGGAGGAGCCTGATGTGGGGCTCAATCCCAGATTTCCAGGATCATGCCCTGAACCGAAGGCAGACGCTTAACGACTGAGCCACCCAGGCGCCCCTATTGAGAATTCTTATATATTTTCCTCAAAAACTTGGCTAAAACTGCACAAACTAATATTTCCAATGTACTATCAATCTTTTGATTTGAAATTACTAAGAACAAAGACTGCTTTTAAATCTCCTTGGACAGGACTATATCAAGTTTCCCTCATTATCCTGATGGCAGCCAAATGTCTCATGGGCTCATATTTCACAGCTAAAGAAAGCTTCACTTGATGTCTGGACCTATACAAACACTGGAAACATAAAAATCAAGTTGGCAAGTATGAGAAGTTGTTGACATCATTGTAAATTATTTCAGCCCAAGATGCCAGATCAAGACCACATTTCAACTAAACACGAAACAAATTATTCTCTTCCTCCCCCTCCTTTTTCTTCTCCTCCTCTTCCTCATTCTCCTTATTCTTTTTTTTATTTTTATTATTCTTCCCCCTTTATTCTGACATTAGTCTGGAAGGAAAATGCCACCATCAATATCTCCCAGGCCATTGTTAGGGAATAACTTGCAAGATTATAAAAAAAATCGGATCTGTTCATGAAACTAGAGAAACCTGGTCCATTTTCCTGTTTTTCATTAACACTTTCAAACCCAGGGTACCTGGTATCTAGGCCTTGCACAAAGAAAGGAACACAGGGCAAGTATAAACAGAATAAATCCATCTTTGTGGTCTGAAGATGCTTAAATTCTACTGGTCTCCATGGCTGTCACTTTTCCAGTCATGAGCCACAGACTCAAATGGGACTTAGCAGGAGAGATTACTTATTCAGGATTAGTTTTCTTTGGTAGATCATTGTTCCTCTGGCTGTAAATAGATGTAAATGAGGCTATCATCAGGAACCTCTCCTTAACTCTTGAAAATATCATAATCTGCTTTGAGACAATATTTCCAAACAAATTCACTGGCCAAAGTTGTTCTTGATAAGATAGTTCTTGATTATCTTTTAGCAGATCAGGAAGGTGTCTGTGCTGTGACCAACACTTTCTGGTGCACCTGAACTAAATTATCTGGGAAAATTGAAATTCAGTTGCATAAAATCACTATGCAAAACATTTGGATTAAAAATGTCACTTCTTCAGCAGGGACCATTTTTATTTTTTATTTATGTTTTCTTTTTTAATTTTTTTATTTTAATGTTTTTTTATTATATTAGGTTATTCACCATACAGTACATCCCTGATTTCTGGTGTAAAGTTCAATGATTCATTAGTTGCGTATAACACCCAGTGCACCATGCAATACGTGCCCACCTTACTACCCATCACCAGTCTATCCCATTCCCCAACCCCCTCCCTCCTGAAGCCCTCAGTTTGTTTCTCAGAGTCCATAGTCTCTCATGCTTCATTCCCCCTTCTGATTACCCCCTTTTCTTCCCCTACCAATCTTCCTAGTTCTTATGTTCCATAGATGAGAGAAATCATATGATAATTGTATTTCTCTGCTTGACTTATTTCACTTAGCATTATCTCCTCCAGTGCCGTCCATGTTGCAGCAAATGTTGAGAACTCGTTCTTTCTGATAGCTGAGTAATATTCCATTGTATATATGGACCGCAGCTTCTTAATCCAGTCATCTGTTTAAGGGCATCTCAGTTCCTTCCATGATTTAGCTATTGTGGACAATGCTGCTATGAACATTGGGGTGCATATGGCCCTTCTCTTCACTCCGTCTGTATCTTTGGGGTAAATACCCAGTAGTGCAATGTCTGGGTCATAGGGTAGCTCAATTTTTAACTTTTAAAGGGACCTCCACACTGCTCTCCAGAGTGGCTGTACCAACTTGCATTCCCACCAACAATGTAGGAGGGATCCCCTTTCTCCACATCCTCTCCAGCAATTGTTGTTTCTTGCCTTGTCAATTTTTGCCATTCGAACTGGCATAAGGTGGTATCTCAGTGTGGTTTTGATTTGAATTTCCCTGATGGCTAATGATTTTGAACATTTTTTCATGTGTCTGTTAGCCAAGCAGGGACCATTTTTAAGTTATTTAATTTTGATTGGTTTTGTATTGGGAAACATGTCTTTTTTTTCTTTAAAGTACATTTTATTTTATTTTGTTGTTTAATTTTTTTTATTTTAATGTTTTTTTATTATGTTATGTTAGTCACCATACAGTACATCATTAGTTTTGTATGTAGTATTCCATGATTCATTGTTTTTGTATAACACCCAGAGCTCCATGCAATACACACCATCCTTAATACCCATCACTGGATTAACCCATCTCCCCACTCCCCTGCACTCTAAATAGTATGGAGATGCCTCAAAAACTTAAAAATAGAGCTACCCTATGACTCAGAAGTTGCACTACTGAGTATTTACTGCAAACATACAGATGTAGTGAAAAGAATGGGCATGTGCACCCCAATGTTCATAGCAGCAATGTCCACAATAGCCAAACTGTGAAAGGAGCCAAGATACCCTTCAACAGATTGATGGATAAAGAAGATGTGGTCCATATATACAATGGGATATTACTCAGCCATCAGAAAGGATGAATACCCACCATTTGCATCAACATGGCTGGAACTGGAGGAGATTATGCTAAATGAAATAAGTCAAGCAGAGAAAGACAATTATCATATGGTTTCACTTACTTGTGGAACATAGGGAATAGCATGGAAGACATTAGGAGAAGGAAGGGAAAAATGAAGGGGAGAGATCAGAGGGGGAGATGGACCATGAAAGACTATAGACTCTGGGAAACTAACTGAGGGAACCATGGCTCTGAAGTGCACTCCAAACATCGGGAATTATCCTTCCAGTAGTAATCATCATCATCATCATCATTATCATCGTCCTTGGTATAATGTATTATCTCAAAAGCTTTAAGTATGTGTGCATAGCTTCTAATCACCAAGTGAATGATCTCCCTGATTGGAATGTTAGAAAAGTAATGAATAGAATGAATGACTTAAACAATATTAACTTGAAGTTGTGATCTATGAATACCACAGAGATTCCGCAAAAAATGCCATAATCTATGAATAATACTCGGAGGATCAACAAAATCTGTGAAAAATTCGGAGCAGTAGCTGAAAGTGGCACCACATCTTAAATATTTATTATATCCCTCAGTTAAGCCAAGAATATGATCAAAAGAGGGAAATTGTTAAAAAAGAGACAACAGACCCCCAAACAGAGGCAATTGTACCCAACCCCATGTCAACAAGTGAAGACTTACTATCTAACTCACTTGTTTGCACATCCTTTCTATTTGCTAGATCAAATGCTGCCCAGTTAATAAATCATTGAATAAACTCAATTTGGTCTGTTTTGAACAGGAGCAATTTAACATTTGGGTCTTAACCTAAACCCTTTTGTTGCATTTCCACAACTGAACAATCATGAAATCTTACTTTTGTCTCTGTTTTTTAATACCCCTGCAATCACAGTTCTCACTTTTCATAATTTTTTCTAGTTAGGTCTAAATTGGAATTTAGAATCTGATGCATAGCTCTGAGGAAGTCCATATGCATGGCCTTGAGGAAGTATGACAAGAAAACAGCCTTAAGAATTCAGTCCATGGAGGAACTAAGCATGCGGCTGATGATCCAGAACAGATCTGAGACAAAAACATTAGAAAAGATGAGACCATAATACTAAGTAACCCACTATTGTGTCTATAAAGATTGTGATCTTAAAACCATGTGCGCTTTTCAAGAAATAGGCTACAAAAATTGCTGAGGGCCAATGAGGCAGAGACCCCAATGCATATTTTAGATGGGCCATGGAATTCAGGATAACAATTATAAAGTTACTAGATGGAATTGGAAAAAAAAAGCATAAAAGACACTGGAGAATCTCTTAGTGCAGAAATGAGATCTAATCAGGCTGAAAGTAACAATGTTCTACCTGAAATGCAGTCTAAATTGGATGCTCTAACGGATAGGGTCAATGAGGCAGAAGAGAGAGTAAATGACATAGAAGAAAAGTTGATAGAAAGGAAGGAAGCTGAAGGAAAGACAGAATAACTAATAAACTATGAGGAAAGGCTTTGAAAAAATCAGTGATGCCATAAAACAAACCAACATCAGAATTATTGGGGTGCCTGAGGGTGAAGAGAGAGGGAGAGGGCCAGAAGATACTGTTGAGCAAATCATGGCTCAGAACTTCCCTAATCTGGGGAAGGAAGCAAACATTCACATCCAAGAGGCAGAGAGGACCCCTCCAACAATCTGTAAAAATAGATCAACAACCCAACATATAATAGTAAAGCTTCCAAATTTCAGAAATAAAGAGAAACTCATGAAAGCAGCTCAGAAAAGAGATTTTTAATCTACAGAAGTAAAGATATTAGACTGACATCAGACCATCAGAGACCTGGCAGACCAGAAAGGGCCGCCATGATATATTATGTGTACTAAATGAGAAGAACATGCAGCTAAAAATACTTTATCTAACAGAGTTGTCATTCAGAATTCATGGAGAGATAAATAGCTTCAAGGATAGGCAGACACTGAAATAATATGTGACCATCAAGTCACCCATGCAGGAAATATTTAGAGGGATTCTGTAAGTGAAGAGAGACCCCAAGAATAATATAGACCAGAAAGAAACAGAGACAATCTACAGAAACAGGGATTTATATGTAATATAATAGCACTAAATTCATAGCTTTCAATAGTTATTCTGAAGGTAAATTGGCAAACTGTAGCAATGAAGGTTTAGAGTATCAGATTGGATAACAAAGCAAGATCCATCCATATGCTTTATACAAGACACTCATTTTAGACCTAAAGACACCTCCACACTGAAAGTGAGGGGATGGAGTACAATTTACCATGCTAATGGACCTCAAAAGAAAGCTGGGGTAGCAATCCACATATCATACAAATTCGATTTTAAATCAAAGCCTGTAGTAAGAGATGTAGAGGGACACTATATGATACTTAAAGGTTCTATCCAACAAGAAGATCTAACAGCTATAAATATTTATGCTTCTAATTTGGGATCAGTCCATATATCAACCAATTAATAACCAAATTAAAGAAATACATTGATAATAATACAATAATACTAGCGTAATTGAACCCTCACTCACAGCAATGGACAGCTCATCTATACAAGATTAACAAAGAGCTTTGAATGACACACAGGACCAGATGGACTTCACAAATATACACAGATCATTCCATTCTAAAGTAACAGAATACACATTCCTTTGGAGTGTACATGGAACATTCTGAAGAATAGATAACATAGTGGGTCACAAATCAGGTCTTAACTGGTACCAAAAGATTGGCATTATTCCTTGCATATTTTCAGATCACAATGCTTTGAAATGTGAACTCAATCACAAAAGCAAATTTGGAAGGAACTCAAACACTTGGAGGTTAAAGAGAATCCTCCCAAAGAATGAATGTGTTGAGCAGGAAATTAAAGAGGAGTTAGTAAAATTCATGGAAACTAGTGAAAATGGAAACACAAGTGTCCAAAACCTTTGGGATACAGCAAAGGTGGTCCTAAGATGGAAGTATATAACAATACAAGGCTTTCTCAAAAAAAATAGAAAATATTCAAGTACACAGACTACCCTTACACCTAAAGGACCAGTGGAAAGAACACAAAATAAAGCCTAACCCCAGCAAGAGAAGAGAAATAATAAAGATTAGAGCAGAAATCAATGAAATAGAAACCAGAAGAACAATAGAACAGATCAACAAAACTAGAATCTGCTTCACTGAAAGAATTATTAAGATTGACAAACCCCCAGACAGACTTATAAAAAGAAAAGAGAAAGGACACAAATGATTAAAATCATGATTGAAAGAAGAGAGTTCACGACTAACACCAAAGAAATACAAACAATTTTAAGAACATATTAGGAGCAACTATATGCCCACAGATTAGGCAATCTGGAAGAAATGGATGCATTCATGGAAACTTATAAATGAACATAACTGAAAGAGGAAGAAAAAGAATATCTGAACAGACCCATAACCAGCAAGGAAATTGATGTAGTAATCACAAACCTCCTAAAACAAAAGGGTCTAGGGCCAGATGGCTTCCAAGGGGAATTCTACCAATCACTTAAAGAAGAAATCATACCTATAATACTGAAGCTGTTTCAAAAAATAGGGACAGAAGGAAAACATCCAAATTAATTCTATGAGGCCCATATTGCCTTAATCCCAAACCAAAGACACCATCAAAAAGGAGATTGAAAGACCAATATCGTTGATGAACATGGATGTCAAAATATTCACCAAGATAGTGGCCAATAGGATCCAACAGTACATTAAAATGATTATTCACCATGGCCAAGTGGGATTTATTCCTAGGATGCAAGGATGGTTCAACATTCATAAATCAATCAGTGTGATAGAGCACATTAATAAAAGAAAAGACAAGAACCACATGATCCTCTCAATTGATGCATAAAAAGCATTTGGTAAAATACAGCACTCTTTATTGATTAAAACTCTCCCAAAGGTAGGGGTAGAGGGAAAATACCTCAATAACATAAAACCCATAAACAAAAACCCACAATCAGTACCATTCAAGATCAGGAACTTGATAGGAATGCCCACTGTTACCACTATTGTTCACCATAGTATTAGAAGTCATAGCCTCAGCAGACAACAAAAAGAAATAAAAGACATTTGAATTGGCAAAGAAGAAGTCAAACTCTTTCTTTTCTCAGATGATGTGACACTTTATGTGAAAAACCCAAAACTCCACCTCCAAATTGGTAGAACTCATACAGCAATTCAGCAAGGTGGCAGGATACCAAATCAATACACAGAAATCAGTTGGTTTTCTATACATTAACAATGTGACTGAAAAAAATGAAATTAAAGAATCGATCCCATTTACAATTGCACCAAATGCCATAAGATACCTATGAATAAACTTAACAAAAGAAGTAAATGATCTACTCTAGAAACTACAGAACACATATGAAAGAAATTAAAAAAGACACAGAGAGATGGAAAAAAAAATCCATGCTAAAGGTTTGGAAGAATAAACATTGTTAAAATGTCTATGCTCCCCAGAGCAATCTCCACATTCAATGCAATCCCTATCAAAATACAATTGACATTTTCCACAGAGCTGGGATTAATACACAGTGGGCATTCCTAAAGTTTGTGTGGAACCAGAAAAGAAGCCAAATCACCAAGGGAATGTTGAAAAAGAAAACCAAAGCTGGGCCATCACAATGCCTAACTTCAAGCTATATTACAAAGCTGTGATGATCAAAACAGCATGGTATTGGCACAAAAACAGGCACAGAGATCAATGGAACAGAACAGAGACCCCAGAAATGGATGCTCAACAACTACAGTCAACTAATCTTTGACAAAGCAGGAAAGAACATCGACTGGAAAAAAGACAGTCTCCTCAATAAATGGTGCTGGGAAAATTGGACAGCCACATCCAGAAGAATGAAACTGGGCCATTCTCTTACACCATATGGAAAGATAAACTAAAAATGGATGAAAATCTCAATGTGAGACATGAATCAATCAAAATCCTAGAGAACACAAATGTCAGCCCCTTCTTTAACTGACCACAGCAACTTCTTGCAAGATACATCTCTAAAGGCAAGGGAAACAAGCAAAAATGAACTTTTGGGACTTCATCAAGATAAAAAGCTTTTGCACATCAAAGGTAACAGTCAACAAAACTAAGAGGCATCTGACAAAATGAGAGAAGATCTCTGCAAATGACTTATCAGATAAAGGCCTTGTATCCAATATCTATAAAGAACCTCTCACTCAATACCCAAAAAACTAATAATCCAGTTAAGAAATGGGCAGAAGACATGAACAGATACTTCTCTAAAGAAGACATACAAATGGCCACAGACATTTGTTCAATGCTTAGACAATGCTCAATGTCACTTGTCATCAGGGAATTACTAATTAAAACCACAACGGGATATCACTATACACTGGTAAGAATGGCTAAAGTTAAGAAGACAGGAAACAATAAATATTGGCAAGGATGTGGAGAAAGGGGAACTCTCTTACTGTAAGTTGGTACAGCCACTCTGGAAAACAGTATGGAGGTTCCTCTAGAAGTTAAAAATAGAACTACATTATGACCCAGCAATTGCACTACTGAGCATTTCCCCCAAAGACACAGATGTAGTGAAAAGAAGGGGCACATGCACCCCAATGTTCATAACAGCAAGATCCATAATAGCCAAACTGTGGGAAGAGTCAAATTGTCCTTAAACAGATGAATGGATTAAAAAGATGTAGTTCATATATGCAATGGAATATTTATTACTCAGTCATCATAATGTATTAATACCTACCATTCGCATTGAAATGGATTTAACTGGTGGGGATTATGCTATGTGAAATAAGTCAAGCAGAGAAAGAGAATCATCATATGATTTCACTCATATGTGGAACCTAAGGAATAGTGTGGAGGACCACATGAGGAATGGAGGGAAAACTGAAGGGGAAGAAATCAGAGAGGGAGAAAAACCATGAGAGACTATCAACTCTGGGAAACAATCTGAGGGTTGCTTATGAGCAGATGGTTAAGGGGATGTGGTAACTGTGTGATAGGCATTAAAGGGAGCACGTGATGTGATTAGTACTGGGTGTTATAGTCAACTGATGAACTATTGAATACTACATCTGAAACTAATGATGTACTATATGTTGGCTAATTCAATTTAAATTAAAACTAAGGAAAACCAAACAAGCAGAAACTAAAAAGGTAGTGCATTTACACAGGTTGTTTTCCATTTAGGTAATAAGAAAATAATGTTGATATATGAGATATGGATGCATTTCACCTACGTAAAGAAAAGGAATGTATCATTTAAGAATAGTGGGTTAAGAAACAAAAATTGTAATGATCTGTTTAACCCATGTATATAAAAAGATTAAAAAATGATTTCTGAGCATTGATTTTGTATCCTGCCACATTACAGACTTGCTCTGTAAGTTCTAGTACTTTGTGGGTGGAGTCTTTTGGGTTTTCCATATAAAGTATCATGTCATCTACAAAGAGAGACGGTTTGACTTCTTCTTTGCCGATTTGGATACCTTTTATCCCTATTTGTTGTCTGATTGCTGTTGCAAGGACTTCTAGTATTATGTTGAATAATAATGACTAGAGTGGGCATCCTTGTCATGTTCCTGATCTTAAGGCAAAGGCTTCAAGCTTTTCCACATTGAGAATGATATTCACTGTAGACTTTTCAAAGATGGTTTTTATGAGATTGAGGAATGTACCCTCTATCCCTATACTCTGAAGGGTTTTAATCAGGAAAGTTTGCTGCATTGTGTCAAATGCTTTTCTGCATCAATTGAAAGGATCATATGGTTCTTGACCCTTTTCTTGTTGATATGATCTAGCACACTGATTGATCTGTGAATGTTGAACCACCCGTGCATCCCAAGGATGAATCCCACTTGGTCTTGATGGATAATCCTTTTAATGTACTGGTGGATCCTATTAGCTAGGATCTTGTTGAGATTTTTGGTGTCCATATTCATCAGGGATATCGGTCTGTAATTCTCATTTTTTTAATGTTTTTTTTATTATATTATGTTAGTCACCATACAGTACATCCCTGATTTCTGATGTAAAGTTCGATGATTCATTAGTTGCATATAACACCCAGTGCACCATGCAATAGTGTAATTCTCATTTTGGATGGGGTCTTTGCCTGGTTTGGGGATCAAAGTAATATTGGCCTCATAGAATGAGTTTGGTAGTTTTCCTTCTGTTTCTATTTTTTGAAACAGCTTCAGGAGAATAGGTATTATTTCTTCTTTGAATGCTTGGTAGAATTCCCTGGGGAATCCTTCAGGCCCCAGACTCTTGTTTTTGGGGAGGTTTTTGATCACTGCTTCAATCTCTTCATAATTAATTGGACTGTTGAAATAATCAATTTCTTCCTGTTTCAGTCTTGGTAGTTTATCGGTTTCCAGGAAGGCATCCATTTCTTCCAGGTTGTTTAATTTATTGGCATAAAGTTGTTGATAAAAGTTTCTAATGATCCTTCCTATTTCATTGGTGTTGGTCGTTATCTCTCCCCTTTCATTCATAATTTTATTAATTTGGGTCCTTTCTCTATTCTTTTGAATACGTCTGGCCAGTGGCTTACCGATCTTATTTATTGTTTTACAGAACCAGCTTCTAGCTCTGTTGATCTGCTCTACTGTGCTCCTTGTTTCTAATTCATTGATCTCTGCTCTAATCTTGATCAACTGCTTAAACGTGCATGGGTTAGGCCTGTTCTTCTGTCCCAGCTCCAGCTTCTTGAGGTGAGAATATAAAAACTGCATTTTAGATTGTTCTATTCTTTTGAGTGAGGCTTGAATGGCTATGTATTTTTCCCTTAGGACTGCCTTTGCAGTGTCCCATAGGTTTTGGACCATTGTGTTTTCATTCTCGTTGGTCTCCATAAATTGTTAAATTGATTTTTAATTTCCTGGTTTACCCAATCATTCTTGAGTAGGATGGCTCTTGGTTTCCAAGTGTTTGAGTTTCTTACAAATTTTTCCTTGTGATTGAGTTCCAATTTGAAAACATTGTGGTCTAAGAATATGTGGGGAATAATTTCAGTCTTTTGGTATCAGTTGAGACCTGTTTTGTGACCTAGTATATGGTCTATTCTGGAGAAAGTTCCATGATTATTCAAAAAGAATGTGTATTCTGTTGTCCTGGGTTGTAGTGTTCTATATATATCTATGAGGTCCATCTGGTCTAGTATATCATTCAAAGCTCTTGTTTCTCTGTTGATTTTCTGCTTAGGTGATCTGTCTATTGCTGAGAGTGGAGTGTCGACATCCCCTATTATTAATGTGTTATTATCTATATGTCTCTTTATTCTGGTTAAGAGTTTGCTGCTTCATTTACCCTCACTGTCAGAGCATCCGGTTTAGACCGCCTTTCATTCATAGCATTCTTAATTTCCTCCAGATTCTTTCTCACTTCAGCCCTTAGAGAGCCTATATTTTCATAAATATTTTTCTCAAGCCTACACATCATCTTGGCCATTGTTATTCTGAACTCCATTTCTGACAATATGTTTATATTCATATCCATTAGTTCTGTGGCAGAGGCTACAGTCTTTATGTCTTTCCTTTGATGGGGGTTCCTCCTCCTTGTCATTCTGATGAGGTGTGGTTGCAGGGATGTACAGAGCCCAAATTATTGACCAGGACCCAAACAAGATGCACCTGTTTTATAGGGACCTTAGGGATGTGGGCTTCTTGTTCTTTCACCATGCCTTCTCGGGGAGGGGTCTGCCGCACTGATACTCAGGCAACCCTGTTTGGGCAGAGTTGCCCTTCCCAATGGGAGGCACATTGGGAACTGATTTTTCTGGGCTTTTGCTCTCTGGTGGATTTCCTCGGTAGCTTTCTGTGTCTCTTCTGAGAGTCAGAGCAGCAGTGACCATATCCAATCCTCTGTCTCAGAACAGAGAGATCACAGTCTGGTCTTCACTGAGCTTTCCAGGCCACTCTAACTCCATTTCTGACTGCGCTGCTAAAAACCCATAGCGTCCTGTGTTGTGTGCCCCACAATAGGTCTCCCAGTCTTCCTTCCCAGGGCTGGCATGTGTCTGCCCTTTGTGCTTCTAAACTGCCAGCCTCCCCCAGTTTGTGCACATGCTCCTGAGCTCCCAGTTTAAGTCTGGTTTACACACATGCTCTAGAACTTCTGATTTCAATCTGGTTTCCCTGTGGCTACTGGTCCATGAGTCTGGCCCACTCCCCAGCACAGGAGGCTTCTACTTCCCTCATCCAGAGCATGGCAGCTCCCTCGCCCTTCCATTTTTCTTCCAATATCTGCACGGAGACTCTCGGCTTCCCACTTCATACCTTGATACCCAGAGCCAGAGATGTTCATTTGTAGAGAACCAGATATATCTTCTTACTTCTCAGGCTGATTTCATGGCCGTTCAGGATGGTCTGGTAGATATCCAGCTTTATCAGGGGACTGGCTGAAATAGGGTCTCCTACTCCTCCACCATCTTTTTGAGCTCACACCTCTCTTCAATAAAATCTTTTTTTAAAAAAAGGATAGAGAGCAATATAAGTTAAAATTATGGCTCTACTGATAATGTAAATTATTATAGTTTCTTTGGGAGACATTTGGAAATATTTATAAAATTCATTAAAAAAGCTGTTTTGCATCAACATGGATGGGACTAGAGAAGATTATGCTAACTGAAATAAGTCAAGCAGAGAAAGAAAATTAACATATGGTTTCACTCATTTGTGGAACATAAGGAATAGCAGGGAAATTGGTAGGAGAAGGAAGGGGAAAATAAAGGGGGCATAAATAGAGGGGGAAATGAACCATGAGAAACTATGGACTGTGAGAAACAAGCTGAGGGTTTTAGAGGGGAGGGCAAGGGGGAATGGGCTAGCCCTGTGGTGGGTATTAAGGAGGGGACAAATTGCATGGAATACTGGGTGTTATACACAAACAATGAATCATGGAACACTGCATCAAAAACTAATGATATACTGTATGGTGAATAACATATCATAATTTTAAAAAGTTGTTTTTGGCAAAGATTCCATTTCCCATCATTATTTTAGGTACAATTGAGCATATGTTCAAAGGAAAATTTCAACCTGAGCAATGATACTGAATTTAGTTTTTTCAAGAGGAGATGAAATTATATATCCGTTTATATATACATATATATAAATGGAGATATAAATCTCCATATGTATTAAAATGAACAAAATTTAAAAAATCCAAAAGAAAAAAAAACAAAACATGCAAAGAGGTACCATGCACATATAAAGATATGAAAAGATAAGTGATATGTAACAAGAAATGTAGGCCTTTTGTTACACGTTTACATGAAGACTAAAAAAGCATTATTTAGATTATGTATACAAATACCCACTTGGTTCAATTTAGTCTGTAATATTATATTTTAAAGAGAGTGGTGAATACACTGATATTTATTTTTAAATACTATGTTCTCACTGAAATATGTATAAAGCTAAGAATACCAGGGCACCTGGTTGCCTCAGTCAGTTGGACGTCTTACTTTTGATTGTGGTACATGTCAGGATCTTAGGATTGTGAGATCAATTCCCAGGTGAAGCTCTGAGCCAAGCGTGGAGGCTGCTTAAGATTCTCTCTCTCCCTCTCCCCACCTCCAAAACCCCCTCTAAAAGGAAAAAAGAAAGAAAGAAAGAAAAGCTAAGAATATCTGTCAATGTAATTTAGCCTATGAAGAACTAAAGGAGAATAATCATCTTATCTCAATGAAAGTAAGCCATTATTTTATCCAATTAAATGACTTGATAAAACTTTCATGAAAGAAATAGAAAGGCATTATACTAATGGGCTTAGTATGTCTATCAATACCTCAAGCCAACCTTGATAGTGGAACTTTATAATCATAACCAGTATTATATGTTACAAATAACATATGTTTAGTATATATTTTATCATGCTATAAGTGTTTATGTATTTTATTCTAATGATACACATTAAGAAAAGGAAGTCTAAAAATGGAACAACAGAAACAAAATTTTCCATCACTTCCATGTAGTATTTGTCTCTGCAATGAAGAACACTAGAGTAGGAAATGACATCCTTGGATTAAAAATCAACATACAGCAATCAATAGATTTCTATACATCAACAAAAGCAAAGGAAAAGTAGTAGAAACATGATCCATACATTGGAGCAATCAAATATAAAATACCCACGGACATTTCTATCCAGCAAGGTATTCACTTTAAAATAGAGGTTTTGAAGGTTATAAAAGACATTAAGGAAAATATGAATAGATTGAACAGTATGTGGAGAACTTCAAGATATTTTTTTAAAAATGTCAATTCTGCCCAAGTAAAGTGATGCACTCCTCCTATAATATTGGAAGACAGGGTACAGGGAAGAGTGATGGTGCAGCATAGAAGCTGAATGAGTTCTGGATACCTGATGTAGAGCATGGTGACTATACTTAGTTGACAAAACCCTATTATAGTCTCAAGATTTACTAAGAGTGTAGATCTCAAGTGTTCTAACTGCACAGGAAAAATGGTAACTATTTGAGATGAGGATTATTTTAGTTAGCTTGATGGTGGTGGTCATTCCATAATATATACATTGATCAAAATATCAAGTTGAATACCTTAAATATATTCAATTTTCATGTGCTCATAAAGCCTAATAAAGCTAAAAAATGGAGTTGCCATTAACATTGGAATATCTTGTCCACCATTCATCAGCTGTATTACAAACAGGAAGAAAACGAACAAAAAAATTTAAATTATAAGAGTACCTATCACCATGTTGGTAAGTGTCTGTGAGTTTGCATATACGTTTGCCACAGTGCCAATTACACAGGAGGCACTCAGTATGTTTTTCCTCTTATTACTGTGTGAGAGGGGGCAGAAAGTTTCAGGGAGTTCAAACTAAAACGTATGGAAGGAGACATAATTATCTACCCAGAGTAAGTACTAAAAACAAAACAAAACAAAACAAACAAAACCAAATTCTGTTTCTTTGTCCTAGGAGAGGGGATGGAAAACAATGCAAACTGTTATAATTAAAGACAAGGGAATGGAATCCCCAGAGGACTAGAAAATTAATTTTCCATCTTCTCACCATGGTCGGCAGAGTAGCGATTACCTAGGAGTAAAAATCCCTTTGATTTATACTGCTGCTTTGTGTTTCCCAGAGAAGCAACAGAGGGTAAGCTCCCAATAAAACAATTCAGAGCAGGTATGAATCCCATATTCCATGAGTGTTTTTAGAATTTAAGTAAAACCATATTAATAATTTTCTGCTTAAAAAATATCTACAAAGTTATGTATATTTTCACAGGTGTATATGTATTCACGTTCATCTATATACATATCCATTTAATTAGAGTAATGCTGATTCTATAGTATGTTAAATAATATAATAAATTTAGAGTTATACTTAAATGTGTGGTGTTATAAAGCCATTGGGCTGATCTCATGAACGCTATAAGTAACTATCCCTAGATGTGCCTCATGGTTCTAGTTCATTATTTTGTGTTTTGATTTCTTTAACAGTAATGATAAACTTCCCAAGTGTGTGTTAGGTGCTGCTGCTGCAGCTGTTTTTTTTTTTTTTTTTTTTTTGTCGTCTTTCTTCTTCTTCTTCTTCTCCTTCTTCTTCTCTTTGATTATAGAAATACAAAAACATGATTCATTACTTGCATATAACACCCAGTGCACCATGCAATACGTGCCATCCTTACTACCCATCACCAGCCTATTCCATTCCCCCACACCCGCCCCTCTGAAGCCCTCAGTTTGTTTCCCAGAGTCCACAGTCTCTCATGGTTCATTCCCCCTTCTGTTTACCTCGGATTCATTCTTCCCTTTCTTCTCCTACTGATTGTCCTACTTCTTATGTTCCATAAATGAGTGAAACCATATAATAATTGTCTTTCTCTTCTTGACTTATTTAATGAATCATAGAACTTTACATCAAAAACTAGGGATGTACTGTATGGTGACTAACATAATATAATTTAAAAATATTATTAGAAGGGCCATATGCACCTCAATGTTCATAGCAGCATTGTCCACAATAGCTAAATTGTGAAAGGAACCGAGATGCCCTTCAACAGATGACTGGATTAAGAAGTTGTGGTCCATATATACAATGGAATATTACTTAGCCATCAGAAAGAATGAGTTCTCAACATTTGCTGCAACATGGACAGCACTGGAGGAGATAATGTTAAGTGAAATAAGTCAATCAGAGAAAGACAATTATCATATGATTTCTCTCATCTATGGAACATAAGAACTAGGATGATCAGTATGGGAAGAAGGGGATAAAGAAAGGGGGGGGTAATCAGAAGGGGGAATGAAGCATGAGAGACTATGGACTCTGAGAAACAAACTGAGGGCTTCAGAGGGGAGGGGGTGGAGGAATGGAATAGGCTGGTGATGGGTAGTAAGGAGGGCACATATGGCATGGTGCACTGGGTGTTATATGCAACTAATGAATCATCAAACTTTACATAAAAAACCAGGGATGTACTGTATGGTGACTAACATAATATAATAAAAAAACACTTAATACAAAAAATATTATTAAAAAATAAATAAAAAATAAAAATAACAAAAACAAAACCAAAAACAACAAAAAAGAAATAAAAAAACGTGCAAGATATGTAATTTTCCTTTCTGGTAATGTACTCTCTCATTTGGAATTGTATACTATTTAAACTCATGCAAGACGTGATATCAATAATCAGGTAAGAATATTTGTTAGTTAATGCGATACTTTCTGTTGAACATGGCTATATGGAGATAACTGGTTTCATTTCTTAAGTGATATTTGTGCAGGCATTTTATGTTATTCTTTCATTTCATCTGTACAATATTATTTTTGAGGAATGTGGTACTATCCTGTTTGTTGGGATAGAATTATGGTAGGAGTTAAGTTACTTGCCTCAGCTCACAGATGGGAACAGTTGGATAAAAATCAATGCTGGTGTTCTTTAGGTGAGAAAAAAATTGGTGGTGAAGTGAGTAGGAAAAAAGTGGTGAATGAGGATAAGAACATGGGTGCATCATTGTAAGGTAGTTTTGGACCTCATTTTCTTTTAATAAGCACAGCTCACATTCACAGATGCTTTACCATTGTTACATGCCCTTCCAAGTCCTTTACATGTATTTTTAAGTTGTTTTATATAACTTCAAGTTTAACGACTAATTTACTACATATGCAAAGTGTTCTACAAAAACATTATACCCTTGTTTTTGAAAATTAGCATGAGACTTTCTAATTATATAACCTTCTTGGTCCTCACTGGTGATAACTGTTATTTCAACACTGTTACATTTTTTTTTAAATAATATGTCATCTGTATTTAAACTTCATATTGTAGGGTTTGTGAAGAGTTTGCCTGTGATCTATTTTGTTCATTCAACATTCTAATATTGAGGCTTATTAATGATAGTGTAGCTATCAGATTATGCAGCTATGCTATTAACCTTGTTATTGATCCTCATTCATGTTGTATTTTGACATCAGAAACAAGTTTGCTATGGTCACTTTGGATCATGTGAGATTTTTTTGTTTTTACTTTTCTCAACTGTTTTGTTTCCTGACCATTCCTGTACAAAAGACTATAAATAATTTTGCAGGCAGAATTGATTACACCGTTATGTGTCTGGCATCATTTTGCTCAGTGCTTTTCTAATTTTTTAAATCAAATCCTGGCCACTCCATGACTTTTTTTTTTAATTAGTTCACTCAGTGATTCTTTTCTCAATTTCTGGGCATGATTTCTATGATTAATGAGTTGCCATTGCTATGGACCTGTACACAGAATCACAATGTCATGAAATCCAGTCACTCTTCTTTGTGACATCATGAGATGAAAATACAGACAAACCATTCCAGTAGATTAGTATTTTTAGGTCATAATCATTCATGAATTAAAAATTTAAAATATCTTTGAGTGTTTTTCCTTCTTACAACATCATTCATAGTTTGTATACATAATAAAAACTTAAAGAAAGTGTATTTTACTACCTCCCCACTTAAAAAAAAATCTTTTCAAGCTCATGAAGCAGAATTCAACATTTTATCTTCCTCTACAGATTAATTTTCCCTTGCTACTTTTTGGTTACTTGGCCTTTTTGTTTAGTTTTGTTTTTGATATATTCACAAAAATATTCACAACTGAGCAAAAGTGCATCCCTGTCTAATTGTTTTATTGGCCAGATTTATCTTTCTGCTTATGGCATTGTTTTTATTACCTTCCTTCATATATTAACTTTTCCTATGCATGTATACTTACCTCATCAATTTAATTTTAAATGCTACAATGAACATGAAATAGAACTCTAATTTACAATCTCTGTTTCCCTAATATCTTCTATATATTTCACTTTTTTTCTTTTTTGTTTGCATATAGGTTCCATTTTGTAGAATTTATGCATGCATTGCTCTTTCTTATAGAGTGCTCTCTCTCTCTCTCTCTCTCTCTCTCTCTCTTTTTACTTCTCCTGGACTTTTACATTAGTCAGATACCATCAGATGCCTGAGGGCTTCCTTGATTATTCAAAATTCAAGGTGTAATGTTAACATCTTCTTTTCAATTATTTTCCCACAACTTTATAGTGTTTTACTATTTTAAATTATTTTACTTTTAATTTTTTTAAAGATTTTTATTTATTTATTCGACAGAGATAGAGACAGCCAGTGTGAGAGGGAACACAAGCAGGGGGAGCGGGAGAGGAAGAAGCAGGCTCCCAGCAGAGGAGCCTGATGTGGGGCTCGATTCCAGAACGCCGGGATCACGCCCTGAGCCGAAGGAAGACGCTTAACCGCTGTGCCACCGAGGCACCCCTTTACTTTTAATTTTTATTATGTTCAGTTTTAATATTTTTTGTCACCATCTGATTACAATATGTAAGGGCAAATATATATATATATATATGTATATATATATACATATATATATATATACATATATATATATTTTTTTGACAGCTGCTTTACTACCAGTACCCAACACATAGACAGATATTCATAAGCATTGTTTGAATGTATGAACCTTAAGCCTCTCTGAATTTCTGTTTTTGTATGTAGTAATTTTTTTAGGAGATATCAGATGTATTCATTTCCAGTGAAGCATAACAAGGTCCCACACACAGGTTGGCTTAAAATGACACAATTAAATTCTCTGAGTAGTGGAGACTACTGGAATTCTAAAATCAAGATATCAACAGGCTTGGTTACTTCTGAGGGATGTAAGAAAATCTGTTCCATGCCTCTCTCCTAGCTTCTGGTGATGACTAAAAATCATTGAAATTTGTTGGTATATAAATATATAACTTAAGACTCTGCCTTTATTGCAATGCATTCTCCTCGTGTCTATGTCTTCGCATGGGAATCTTATATGGACGCCAGTCATATTTGATTGGGGTTTGCCCTACTCCAGTATGAGCTCATCTTAGCTAATAATTTTCTCTTTTTAAGATTTATTTGTTTATTTGAGAGAGAGAAAGTGTGGGAGACAGGAGCAGAGGGAGAGTGAGAGAGAGAAACTCAAGCAGACTCTGTGCTTGGGGCTCAATCTCACAACCCTGAGATCATGACCTGAGCTGAAACCATGAGTTGGATGCTTGACCAACTGTGCCACCCAAGCACGCTTAGCTAATTATTTTCAAATGAGTTTACATTCTGAGATGCTTGGGTTAAGACTCAACATATCTCTTTTGGGGAAACACAAGTCACCCTATCATATTGGGTTATACAAAAGGAGACAAAGCTTTTATATTTGCATAATTAAAATATTTTCTCAGTTCGTCCACTTACTGCATAAACATTTACTATAAATTACAAATCAAACACTCTAAACTGTAAAGTAACTGACAAATATAAAGGTTTGGTTAACACTGACAGAAAAATCACACAGTATCATGAAAGCAAAGGTCCATATTGTATTCTTTATCTCTGTCATTTTGACCCATGCTGAATTAAGCTTAATTTCTTTATCAACTAACCTATAAAAGATTTCTGATGTTTCGAGGCACTGTCTAATTGATTTTGGGAATTTTCCTTTTTGAAGACACACTATCAATTATAAAGATGTATATTTTTACATTAATTTTCAAAGGATGTTTAGAAGCTGAACTTAGGAAAAGTTCCACTCTTGTAAAAATTAGTACCAAGAGAACATAGTTCATTCTGTTATTATACTTTTTGTTCTTTGAGATTCCTAGGTCCAGTGATGTCATCTTAATCACTGACTTACAGAATTTACCACTTGCTTGCTTTGTAAGGCACTGAATACATGTTTACCAAATTAATGAAGTAATATCACTTTCTCTTGTATTAGATAAAGAACACATTAATCATGGCATGGGGCAATCAGACATTCACCTCTGATTTCATCCTTCTGGGAATCTTCAGTCACAGCCCCACCCACATCTTCCTGTTCTCTTTGGTCTTGGTCATCTTCATAGTGGCTTTCATGGGAAACACTGCTATGATTCTCCTTATCTACCTGGACCCCCAGCTCCACACCTCCATGTACTTCCTCCTCAGCCAACTGTCCCTCATGGACCTCATGCTCATCACCACCACTGTACCCAAGATGGCCTTCAACTACTTGTCTGGCAGCAAGTCCATTTCTGTGGCAGGTTGTGCCACACAAATTTTCTTCTATACATCACTAATTGGCTGTGAATGTTTCCTGTTGGCAGTCATGGCTTATGACCGCTATATTGCCATTTGCCACCCTCTAAGATATCCCAATCTTATGAGTCCCAAAATTTGTGGTCTTATGACTGCATCTTCCTGGATCCTGGGTTCTACTGATGGTGTCATTGATGCTGTAGCTACATTTTCCTTCTCCTATTGTGGGTCCCGGGAAATAGCCCAGTTCTTCTGTGATTTTCCTTCCCTGCTGATCATCTCATGCAATGACACATCAACATTTGAAGAAGTTCTTTTCTACTGCTGTATAATAATGATTATTTTCCCTGTAGCGGTAATCATTGCTTCCTATGCTCGTGTTATTCTGGCTGTCATTCGCATGGCGTCTGGTGAGGGTCGCCGAAAAACTTTTGCCACGTGTTCATCTCACCTCATAGTGGTGGGAATGTACTATGGAGCAGTTTTGTTCATGTACATGCGGCCCACTTCAGATCGTTCCCCCACCCAGGACAAAATGGTCTCTGTCTTCTACGCCATCCTTACTCCCATGCTGAATCCCCTGATCTACAGCCTCCGCAACAAGGAAGTCGCAAGAGCATTCATGAAGGTATTAGGGAAGGGCAAGTCTGGACAATAAATTGCTTAATTATTTTCATGCTTTGCTAAGTTCTCTTTAGTGTCCTTCTTTCCATTCTGATTTTTTAAAATGGCGCTTCTTATGTATACATTTTTGGAAAAGCACATTCCTGGGCAACAACACAATCCTTTCATTTTAAAGAAAATTATTTCATTTGTTATTATTTTCATTTAATTAAGTTATAACTACATTCGTGGCCATTTGTTGAATAAGGACATTATAGGTGGACTGAAAGGTTCAGGAATTTTTTGGCATATATTCAGGTAACAAACAAACTTTCTTTTCCCCAGGTTGTAAATCCAAAACAGTATTCATTCACTTTTGAGTCATTTTGGATGAGGATTTGTTACTGGGCTTTTTACATTTACTTAGTGTGTTATGTTTCATTATTATTCTTTTTTTTAAAGATTTTATTTACTTATTTGACAGAGATAGAGACAGCCAGCGAGAGAGGGAACACAAGCAGGGGGAGTGGGAGGGGAAGAAGCAGGCTCATAGTGGAGGAGCCTGATGTGGGGCTCGATCCCATAACGCCGGGATCACGCCCTGAGCCAAAGGCAGACGCTTAACCACTGTGCCACCCAGGCGCCCCTTCATTATTATTCTTAATTTTTACTCTTCCAGACTTGCAGAATAAAGCAATATAACACTTCAACCCAGATGATGTTTTTATATCACACCTTTAATTTTGTACATCACAAAAGTGTAACTTTTACTAACAGTCTCAGGTTCAACCCCTTTTTAAGTTGTTAAGACCCACCTAAGCTCCATGCATGGACTCAATGAGGAAATAGTTTTACTATTCAGAACCAAAGGGACTGAAAATTTACCAGTGTCCATCAATACATCAATAAAATGTATAAGTAATAGGCACTGATACTTATACATTCTACCAATGATAAAAGGTTATATTGAAATTCAGGATACAGTTATTTTTTTTCTGTTTTCTAGGAGAAATATATTATTATGTAATAGTAAATATAAAAATTTTATGACTCTATTGCTGCTATATTTTCTTCCATAGAAATAATGCAATCTCCATTGCATTGTCTTTATTGGACTATTGAAGCACAAGTGACTCTAATTGGTAAATAATCATACCAGAAAGGAATATCTCAATCTGGCTTTGAGGAGAGAGATTGGTAGCCATTGTTACTGTGGTGTGGATTTTCTCCTGTCCCCAGTGAGTACACAAGGTGTAATGGTCCAACCATTCAGGTGGGAGTCATGGCCAAAGGCTGTTCCACATAACCATTAGGTTTAATTTGATGTTATCCAATTCATACCTGGGTATTACAGTAAGTCAGTGACAAACCAGTCACTATCCATTAATATGATAGAATGACTACACAATCCCAATGGTATTCATCTGATGTTTCTGGTACATTTGGGTTGATTCTGTCTAGAGTGACTTTTCTGCTCCAAACATGGGGATTTCCAGGTACTCAATTGCCCATAACCCACAGCAAAACACATAAACCCATCCCAAATCTGAGCAGTTACCCATTGCTCTTATGGTGGAGTTTCCAGGACTTTTTAAATAAACAAACTGATGGACTGTTTTTTGAGTTTATCTGAGAGAAAAAAGAACACCCATTTCCAGTGTCATCAATAGTGTGAGCCCCAGGCTAAGTTTCTGAGTCAGTATTGGCAACACCAGATGAACTAGCAGCATTATATTTAGCTTATTCTTCTGTAATGTACTGTTTAAAGACCTTCCAGTCCATTCGCTAAAGTGATGATACTCACACTGACAATTGTGATGGGATTGCCAGGGACAGCTTCCCATATACCCAACAGTTGAGGTGATATTTTAGGTGCTTGTCCCATTGATGGACATCATAGGAGCAGCAAAAGTCTAAGACTGAAAAGACATTTAGTAGGACCTTCTTTGTTAAGGTCTTCCCCTTGTACAAGAATTACACTTATGCCCTACTATTTTGTTGTCAGTGTCGCTGCAGCTTTAAGAATTCGACTTCTGCAAATCACAAATATTGGCTGGAGAAGACAGCACTGTCATACATGAGGAGATGGATTGAGGGTGGGATATGTCAGACCCGGACCCCCACCTTCTCTCCTCCTTCAACGGTGCATGTTCCATTTTAGGGTTAGTGAGTTTGCATAGGTTTGGCTTGCAGCAGGACAATGGGATCCCAGTGGAGACTAAGCAGCTCCCCCTCACCCAAATGTATGAATTAGCTCACTCATCCTGTGGGGATGTCCTACTGCAAATTGCAGTAGACAAGTCCTTTTCCAAGTGTGATGGGGCTTGGTGTTCTCAGTAGCATTGCACATTGATCCATGGTGAGAGTTAGGGCAATAGATGATTTTTTATGACTTCCACACATTTATGGTGTTGGACTCCTTGGCATAGGTTCCCAGTCTGTCATATTGGGCACAGGCCCTACATACTGTCATTCAAATGTATTAAAGCCAGGATTAATTCTTTTTTTAAGATTTTATTTATTTATTTCACAGAGAGAGAGAGAGAGAGAGAGAGAGCGCACAAGCAGGGGGAGTGGCACACAGAGAGAGAAGTAGGCCCCCTGCTGGGCAAGAAGCCTGACACCAGACTCCATCCCAGGGCCCCAGGGTCATGACCTGAGCCGGAGGCAGATTTTTTTTTTTAATATTTTTTTATTATATTATGTTAGTCACCATACAGTACATCCCTGGTTTTTGATGTAAAGTTTGATGATTCATTAGTTGCATATAATACCCAGTGCACCATACAATACGTACCCTCCTTACTACCCATCACCAGCCTATCCCATTCCCCCACCCACCTTCCCCTCCGAAGCCCTCAGTTTGTTTCTCAGAGTCCATAGTCTCTCATGCTTCACTTCCCCCACTGATTCTAGGAAGATAGGTAGGAGAAGAAAGGGATAAAGAAAGGGGGGTATTCAGAGGGGGGAGTGAAGGCAGATGTTTAACTGAGTCACACAGGTGTCCCAAAGCCAGGGTTAATTCTTTAGTCCATTTGGACAAGGTGGTTTTACCTGTTAACAATATAATTTGTTGCTTTAATATTTATTTTTCCTCCTACCAATCCTACTAATTGTGGGTTGAAGGGGAGATGGAACCTCCATTCAATGCCAGACTCCTTTTTTCAGATTTGCACATCATGACCTTTGAAATGTAACCTCCAATCACTAGCAATTTGACAAGGGTATCCATACACAATACTTGATTTATTTAATACCTTAATGGCAGCCTCATTTACACAGCATCAGAGGAAAGCTTGCGTTAGGCCAGATGCAGTGTCCACACAAACCAAGGCATATTTAGAACACTCATTCAGAGGGAGGAGATGAATATTATCTATTTGCCAAATCCTCACCAGTTGGGAACTCCAGTGATAGGCCTCAGATTCTTTTGAGAGCTGCTCCAGACATTGTTTAGAGCACACAGGACAGGACGTTACTACATTAACCAAGTCAGTGTACTTCCAGGGCAATCCAACATCCTTGGCAATATGCCATTCCAATGGAGCACTGTAGTGGCCACTCTTTCTATGCATCCAATATGTTGTATCTACTGCAGGGTCAGTGGCTAAAACTTCAGCTTCCAGATTGTCAGGGGGTGTTAGTGCCTTATGAGCTGGGGCATGAAAAACTGTGAGGTCTGCTTTAGGCTCTTGCAGATGGACCCAAAAGTCCTTCCACATATCCTGACCATATAAGATCTGATTTATAATCATCCAGTCCTTGGCTTTCCATTGGCTAACCCCAAGGATTAATTCCTTTAACAGAGGTCAGTTGTCAATGCAAAGGGTTAATGGCCAGGGTCCACTGGCTGCTATGGTTTGATCTTGTTTCCATCCAGATGGTGTTAGTGTTGAGCTGAATAGTGACCTTAGTCCATGCGGCTGTATCTCCTCTACTTCACCCATCTGTATACCATGCATTAGTGGAAATTTTCCCTGCTCCCTTTTTACAGGCTTCAGGGGCCACCACAGGAATAGAGGTGAGGGCATCTATATACTCCACAACATCTAGTAGTGCCTACCTTCTTAGAGACAGTGGGCTGGTGGACAGGGCACTCCTCTGCTAGCAAATACGCATGACTTGGTCAAAGTGGGAGTTTGAGTCATGGCAGAAGTGGGTCAATGAAACATATCTTCCACCCACCTCTTGAGAGACAGGGAAGTTCTCACTGCAATGTGGTGTTGTTCTTTAGTGAGAGACTCCACCTGGAGGTATGATGTGTACAGTGCAAGAACCTGTTGTTCTGTGGGGGTATATCAGATTTCTGTCCCCTGCCTGAGCTGAGACAAGAATCCTAGGGGTATTTTCTCCTTCCATTATCTCTACCACAGTGTCCAACCCATACCTTCTGGAGTCACAGATATATGTAACTCAGATGGGAACCCTGCTTGGGAGATGCCCAGAGCTTCAATCTGCTTCACTAGTATTTTGGCCTTTTCAAACTTTCAGCCTATTGCTCTCATCCTCAGCCTCACACATTCACTTTATTTATCAGGCAAGATAAGGAATGGAGGTACTATGCTATGTTGGTACTGACAGGTCTCCACAACCGCCAAATCCCTACAAACCCTTGCAACTGTTTTGTGTTCTTAGGGGTTAGGTAGGCTTGCACATTTTCAGTCACAGTTTTGGGGACAACATGAGTCTTACTCTACCAGACAGCTCCTCAAACTTTATGTTATGGCCCTGAGCCTTGAATTTTCTGTGGGTTTACTGCCATCCACTCCTTCACAGATGCTCTGCAAAGCCTGCAAGGTGTTGCAGCAGAGGCAGAGTTCACATGTTAACATTATATCCTCAATAATTTCATGGGCCTATTTCACTGGTGTGGGGAGGGAGGACAGGGGTCTCAGACTACTATTTCATGATATGTGGTGTAACTGTGCAGGTAACCTTGGGCAAGTACCTTAAAGGTCCATTTTTGCCCCTCTCATATAAAGGCAAATTGATCTTGTGACTCACTGGCCATGGGCACACTGAACGAAGGCATTTGTTAATTCCAGCACAGCATGATATGCTCCTCAGATCCAAATAGGACTGTATCCCTGAGGGCTCTAATGGAGAAGGCAAGGCATCAGGGATGATAAGGGCAGATGAAAAAGTCTAGGGGTGCCTGGAAGGCTGTCAGTTAAACATGTGACTTGTGATTTCTGCTCAGTCATGATCTAATTAATCATGAGATCAAGCACTGTGTTGGCTTTATTCTCAGCAGGGAGTCTGCTTGAGATTATGTCCCCCCCCACTTGTGCTCTCTCTCTCTCTCTCAAATAAATAGATAAATCTTAAAAAAGAATGAAAGAAAGAAAAAGTCTGAACTGTGGCTCAGGTTTTTAAGATTTTCCATAAACCAATAAACACAGAGTTAGATTGTCAGTCTACCTGTTCAGGCAGTATCCTTGTAGAAACGAGATCATACTACATTTGAATCCAGGTTAGTCTTACTGGACCCTTCACAGCTGGTTGGGATAGTTTTTTGGCTTTTTCTCATATTAAGGTTTGGACAGTATGGGGCATGTCTTCTTTGCTGTCAATCACCATAATCTTCTCATCACTTTCCAAGGATTTCCATGTCTTAGTGTCCCAATCAGGCTTAGTCACAAGCACCTGGGCCTTAATCCATGGTAGCTTGTGCCACCCTTAGCTTTACAAAACAGTGTGCTACAATCTCTAACATATTCTGATCCTCCACCTTGTCTGCCAGCCCAAAAGCCATCAGGCTAGTAGACACTCTCATGTCCTTTTCTAATCTTAGCTTGTCTTCTAATTTCCTAACACAAGCTTCAGCCTAAAATTAGGCATCAGTCAGTGGACAGATGGGCTGCCCATAATAGAGGCCAGCGCACTGCAGCTACCATATACTTATTTTCCCTGCCACAGTGTGCAATGCATAGTTTCTCTAACAGGCATAGTAGACGAGCTGTTTTTTGGTGTCCCCATAGTCGTGAAGTAGTCCACAAGTATGTAACACACGGGTTGCCCATCCCCACATATACTTTGATGGCCACCTGGGACTTTCCCAGGGTTGGCTCATTCCCAAGGCTTATTTCTTTGATCTCTTGGCTGGCTCACCAACTGTTGGTCTGCAACGTTCCTGAGTGCTTCCAAGATGTAATCTACAACAGGCTCCCTCCATGCAGAGGGCGGGGAGTGACTGAAGAAAGAGGTAGAACACTCCAGATTGGTAGGTGACATTTTTAATAATGGCAAGGAGATCTTTCATATGAGGCTTGTCTTAGGCAACAAGACCGATTGAACCCTGCACCCACCCTCCAAATCTCAAATGCTGAAGAAGAGGCCCTAACTGGATTCAGCTATATGTAACATGCAGTTGTTTTCAACACCACATTACTATCTCAAATCTATTTTCTTGGAGTACCCTCTGGAAATGAGAAAGGCACATTTCCAGGATGGGGGATGGGTTAAAGATCCTCCACGTGTCCAGACCTGGAACACGGGTTAATTGCAGTCACATATTTTTGATGTCTTTTCCCAACAGAAATTATCATGAAGAACTTCCAGGATGGTGAACCTGTGGAGACTGGAGAGTGGTTTGCCCTTTTCTGATACGCACTTCACTGAAAATCGTGGGTAGATTCTGATTATTAATCCCAATTAAAAGAGTCATGAATAGATATAAGATCTAGATCCCCAGTATTATGCCACAACAGCTTGTCCTGGCTTGATGCTTCTTCTGTTAAAAAGCAATTCCACGATCCTTGGAGTTAAGATGGCGGAGGAGTAGGAGACACCGTTTTCAGCCGGTCCTCCGAGTCGAGCTGGATAGGTACCAGACCAGCCTAAACAACCACGGAACCAGCCTGAGACGCAGGAAGACGCATCTGGATCTCTACAAATGAACATCTCCAGCGCTGAGTATTGAAGTGCAGCGAGGGGGTATGGCTGGCCACCAGATGCTGGAAGATAAACGGAAGGGGAGGGAGCCACCGCGTTTGGGCACCGGGAGCGTAGCCACTTGCACGGGAGAGCGGGCGGGCTCGTGGTCGGCACCGCAAAACGCAGACAGGACCGTGAGCCGGGTGCACGCGCCACCAGGCATCTCGGAACACCGGAATCGTGCGCTCACTGGATCCAGACTGAGACTGGGAGACCCGGGGAGCGCGCGGGCGGCTAGCGGCGTGGCGGCTGGCGGCATTAGAAACACAAAGGACAGAGACGCGCCGGCCCTGGAAGTGAGGGCTGGGACGCCGGGTGTGGGGCGCACATCCCGGGACGCTGCAGGGTTGAGCAGCACCAACAGAAACAGAGTTAAAGTGGCCAGAACATTAGTAGAGAATGGGCCGCAATCCCTCTGTTCTGTGACAGAGGCTGAAATTTGGCCGCTGCTGCTCTGACTCTCAGAAGAGGCACAGCAAACCGCCAGGGAAAGCCACCAGAGAACAAAAGCCTGGAAATACCGGCTCAGAGAGTGCCCATCCCCATCCTCCCTCACAGGGGACACGGAGACTCTACCCAAACAGGGTTGCCTGAGTATTGGCGCGGCAGGCCCCTCCCCCAGAACACAGAAGGCAGGCTGAAAAATCAAGAAGCCCACAACCCGGGCGCCTGGGTGGCGCAGTCATTGAGCGCCTGCCTTCGGCTTAGGGCGTGATCCCGGCGTTCCGGAAAGGAGTCCCTCATCGGGCTCCTCCGCTGGGAGCCTGCTTCTTCCTCTCCCACTCCCCTGCTTCTGTTCCCTCTCTCGCTGGTTGGCTGCCACATAAATAAATAAATAAAATCTTTAAAGAAGAAGCCCACATCCCTAAGATCCCTATAAAACAAGGGGCACGGCCTGGGACCCAGTCAATAATTTGGGCTCTGGAAACCCCGCAACCTCTCTTCATCAGAATGACAAGAAGGAGAAGCCCCCCCCAGCAAAGAAAAGACAGTGATTCTGTGGCCTCTGCCACAGAAATAATGGATATGGATGTAACCAAATTATCAGAAATGGAATTCAGAGTAACGATGGTCAAAATGATGAGTAGAATTGAAAAAACTATTAACGAAAAGGTTACTGAGAATATAGAATCCCTAAGGACAGAAATGAGAGCGAATCTGACAGAAATTAAAAATTCTATGAGCCAAATGCAGGCAAAACTAGAGGCTCTGACGGCCAGGGTCGCAGAAGCAGAGGAACGGGTTAGTGAATTGGAGGATGGGTTAATAGAGGAAAAAATGAAAATAGAAGATGGTCTTAAAAAAATCCACGCCCACGAATGTAGGTTACGGGAGATTACTGACTCAATGAAACGATCCAATGTTAGAATCATCGGCATCCCCGAGGGGGTGGAGAAAAACAGAGGTCTAGAAGAGATATTTGAACAAATTGTAGCTGAAAACTTCCCTAATCTAGCAAGGGAAACAAACATTCGTGTCCAAGAGGCAGAGAGGACCCCTCCCAAGCTCAACCACGACAAACCTACGCCACGTCACGTCATAGTGCAATTCGCAAATATTAGATGCAAGGATACAGTATTGAAAGCGGCCAGGGCAAAGAAATTTCTCACGTACCAAGGCAAAAGCATCAGAATTACGTCAGACCTGTCTACACAGACCTGGAATGAGAGAAAGGGTTGGGGGAGCATATTTAAAGCTCTTTCAGAGAAAAACATGCAGCCAAGGATCCTTTATCCAGCAAGGCTGTCATTCAGAATTGATGGAGAAATAAAGACATTTCAGAATCGCCAGTCACTAACCAATTTTGTAACCACGAAACCAGCCCTACAGGAGATATTACGGGGGGTTCTATAAAAGTAAAAAGGCCCCAAGAGTGATACAGAACAGAAAGTCACAGCCAATACAAACAAAGACTTTACTGGCAACATGGCAACATTAAAATCATATCTCTCAGTAATCAGTCTTAATGTAAATGGTTTGAACCATCCCATAAAACGCCACAGGGTTGCAGATTGGATAAAAAGAAATGACCCATCCATTTGCTGTCTACAAGAGACTCATTTCGAACCCAAAGATGCATTCAGACTGAGAGTAAGGGGATGGAGTACCATCTTTCACGCAAATGGACCTCAAAAGAAAGCTGGGGTAGCAATTCTCATATCAGATAAATTGGATTTTAAACTACAGACTATAGTTAGAGATGCAGAAGGGCACTATATTATTCTTAAGGGAAGTATTCAACAAGTGGATATGACAATTATAAATATATATGCCCCCAACAGGGGAGCAGCAAGATACACAAGCCAACTCTTAACCAGAATAAAGAGACATATAAATAAAAATACATTAATAGTAGGGGACCTCAACACTCCACTCTCAGAAATAGACAGAACACCCTGGCAAAAACTAAGCAAAGAATCAAAGGCTTTGAATGCCATACTCGACGAGTTGGACCTCATAGATATATATAGAACACTACACCCCAGAACCAAAGAATACTCATTCTATTCTAATGCCCATGGAACATTCTCAAGAATAGACCATGTTCTGGGACACAAAACAGGTCTCAACCGATACCAAAAGATTGAAATTATCCCCTGCATATTCTCAGACCACAACGCTCTGAAATTGGAACTCAACCACAAGGAAAAATTTGGAAGAAACTCAAACACTTGGAGACTAAGAACCATCCTGCTCAGGAATGACTCGATAAACCAGGAAATCAAAAATCAAATTAAACAATTTATGGAGACCAATGAGAATGAAAATACAACAGTCCAAAACCTATGGGATACTGCAAAGGCAGTCCTAAGGGGGAAATACATAGCCATCCAAGCCTCACTCAAAAGAATAGAAAAATCTAAAATGCAGTTTTTATATTCTCACCTCAAGAAGCTGGAACAGCAACAGAGGGACAGGCCTAATCCACGCACGAGGAAGCAGTTGACCAAAATTAGAGCTGAAATCAATCAAGCAGAAACCAGAAGTACAGTAGAGCAGATCAACAGGACTAGAAGCTGGTTCTTTGAGAGAATCAATAAAATTGACAGACCACTGGCAAGACTTATCCAAAAGAAAAGAGAAAGGACCCAGATTATTAAAATTATGAATGAAAAAGGAGAGGTCACGACGAACACCATTGAAATTGGAAGGATTATTAGAAATTTTTATCAACAGCTATATGCCAATAAACTAAGCAATCTGGAAGAGATGGAATCCTTCCTGGAAACCTATAAACTACCAAGATTGAAACCGGAAGAAATTGATTCCTTAAACAGGCCAATTAATTATGAAGAAATTGAGTCAGTGATAAACAACCTTCCAAATAACAAAACTCCAGGCCCGGACGGTTTTCCTGGGGAATTCTACCAAACATTCAAAGAAGAAATAATACCTATTCTCCTAAAGCTATTTCAAAAAATAGAAACAGAAGGAAAGCTACCAAACTCATTCTATGAGGCCAATATTACCTTGATCCCCAAACCAGGCAAAGACCCCCTCAAAAAGGAGAATTACAGACCGATTTCCCTAATGAATATGGACGCCAAAATCCTCAACAAGATACTTGCTAATAGAATCCAACAGTACATTAAAAGGATTATCCATCACGATCAAGTGGGATTCATACCTGGGATGCAAGCGTGGTTCAATATTCGCAAATCAATCAGCGTGATACATCATATCAACAAGAAAAGACTCAGGAACCATATGATCCTCTCAATCGATGCCGAAAAAGCATTTGACAAAATACAGCATCCTTTCCTGATTAAAACCCTTCAGAGTGTAGGAATAGAAGGTACATTTCTCAATCTCATAAAAGCCATCTATGAAAAGCCTACTGCAAATATTATTCTCAATGGGGAAAAGCTGGAAGCCTTTCCCTTAAGATCAGGAACACGACAAGGATGCCCACTCTCGCCACTATTATTCAACATAGTACTAGAAGTCCTTGCAACAGCAATCAGACGACAAAAAGGGATCAAAGGTATTCAAATTGGCAAAGAAGAAGTCAAAATGTCTCTCTTTGCAGATGACATGATACTCTATATGGAAAACCCAAAAGAAGCCACTCCCAAACTATTAGAAGTTATAGAGCAATTCAGTAACGTGGCAGGATACAAAATAAATGCTCAGAAATCAGTTGCATTTCTATACACGAATAACGAGACCGAAGAAAGAGAAATTAGGGAATCCATCCCATTTACAATAGCACCAAAAACCATACGTTACCTTGGAATTAACTTAACCAGAGACGTAAAGGACCTATATTCTAGAAACTATAAATCACTCTTGAAAGACATTGAGGAAGACATAAAAAGATGGAAAGATATTCCATGCTCATGAATCGGAAGAATTAACATAGTTAAAATGTCCATGCTACCCAGAGCAATCTACACTTTCAATGCTATCCCGATCAAAATACCAAGGACATTTTTCAAAGAACTGGAACAAACAGTCCTTAAATTTGTATGGAAACAGAAAAGGCCCCGAATCTCCAAGGAACTGTTGAAAAGGAAAAACAAAGCTGGGGGCATCACAATGCCGGATTTCGAGCTGTACTACAAAGCTGTGATCACAAAGACAGCATGGTACTGGCACAAAAACAGACACATAGACCAATGGAACAGAATAGAGAGCCCAGAAATGGACCCTCGGCTCTTTGGGCAACTAATATTTGATAAAGCAGGAAAAAACATCCGGTGGGAAAAAGACAGTCTCTTCAATAAATGGTGCTGGGAAAATTGGACAGCTACATGCAAGAGAATGAAACTTGACCACTATCTCACACCATACACAAAAATAAACTCCAAATGGATGAAAGACCTCGATGTGAGACAGGAATCCATCAAAATTCTAGAGGAGAACATAGGCAGCAACCTCTACGACATCGGCCAAAGCAACCTTTTTCATGACACATCCCCAAAGGCAAGAGAAACAAAAGATAAAATGAATTTATGGGACTTCATCGAGATTAAAAGTTTCTGCACAGCCAAGGAAACAGTCAGAAAAACTAAGAGGCAGCCCACGGAATGGGAGAAGATATTTGCAAATGACACTACAGATAAAGGACTGGTATCCAAGATCTACAAAGAACTTCTCAAACTCAATACACGAGAAACAAATAAACAAATCAAAAAATGGGCAGAAGATATGAACAGACACTTTTCCAATGAAGACATACAAATGGCTAACAGACACATGAAAAAATGTTCAAAATCATTAGCCATCAAGGAAATTCAAATCAAAACCACACTGAGATACCACCTTACGCCAGTTAGAATGGCAAAAATAGACAAGGCAAGAAACAACAATTGTTGGAGAGGATGTGGAGAAAGGGGATCCCTCCTACATTGTTGGTGGGAATGCAAGTTGGTACAGCCACTCTGGAAAACAGTGTGGAGGTCCCTTAAAAAGTTAAAAATTGAGCTACCCTATGATCCAGCCATTGCACTACTGGGTATTTACCCCAAAGATACAGACGTAGTGAAGAGAAGGGCCATATGCACCCCAATGTTCTTAGCAGCAATGTCCACAATAGCTAAATTGTGGAAGGAGCCAAGATGCCCTTCAACAGATGACTGGATTAAGAAGTTGTGGTCCATATATACAATGGAATATTACTCAGCTCTCAGAAAGAACGAGTTCTCAACATTTGCTACAACATGGACAGCACTGGAGGAGATAATGCTAAGTGAAATAAGTCAAGCAGAGAAAGACAACTATCATATGATTTCTCTCATCTATGGAACATAAGAACTAGGATGATCGGTAGGGGAAGAAAGGGATAAAGAAAGGGGGTTAATCAGAAGGGGGAATGAAACCTGAGAGACTATGGACTATGAGAAACAAACTGAGGACTTCAGAGGGGAGGAGGGTGGGGGAATGGGATAAGCTGGGGATGGGTAGTAAGGAGGGCACGTATTGCATGGTGCATATACAACTCATGTATCATCGAGCCTTACATCGGAAACCGGGGATGTACTGTATGGTGACTAACATAATATAATAAAAAATCATTAAAAAAAAAAAAAAGAAATTATCATGAAGAGAATAACATCCAGGGTGCAGATTTAGTGGCCAAATAGATATTTCCACCATGGCCCAAGGAAATAATTTAAGAAAATATTATTTTCACTCTTTAATATATATACAATAGATATGATTTACTTTGAAATTAAGAAAATATGTATATTACCCAATAAATTATATATATTGTCATATAGGTATAATATTAATCCACAGCGGTATAGATTCAGGACTCCAGCATACACACCCAATTATTCCTATATTGAGTTGAGGAAAGAAAAAGAGAAAATAATCAATTATCTTAGTGATTTTCCTAACGATCAGGAAAGAACTGAATGACTATAGTTGCCTAGATATAATTGTCTAGAAATCACTTGGCTAAATTTAAAAAAAAATTGAAATTTATTGAACCGGACTCAAAGTGTAATGCACTTTTCATCAATTAAAATGTATTTATTTACATTCATGAACATATTTCATGAATTGTATTACACTAAAATGTCATTGTGATTTATACTGAAATGTAGCTTGTTTAATTTAAAAAAAAGCTAATAAAAAAAACGGATTAAAAAATCCAAGTTGCAATGCTTGTTTTCTTCACCTGGATCCAAAATGAAATTTCCCCCTAATTGTTAATATGTAAATGTATAAGTAATATTAGTCTTACAAATTAATTGAAATTTATGATAAGGAAAATGCATCTGGACACCTTTAAACTTACAGAAGTCATGACAAATAGAAGTACGCCTTCTGGCTTTGTCTCCATTCTGAACAATTCCCAGTATTTAAGACAGGTAATCATTGCTACAGGGAAGTCTTTTACAACTTTCCATGTGAACACAATGTAAGTAACATCACTAATAATTTAATATCTCATGTCATTTGAAATATTTTATAAATTTATTTTTTTATGTTCTGTTAGTCACCATACAGTACATTATTTGTTTTTTATGCAGTGTTCAATGACTCATTATTTGCATTTAACACCCAGCACTCATTACAATACGTGACCTCCTTAATACCAAACCCCAGGCTACTGCATCCCCTCCAAACCCCACCACTCTGATACCCTCACTTTGTTTCCCAGAGTCCATAGTCTCTCATGGTTCATTTCCCCCTCTGATTTACCCCCCTTCATTTTTCCTTTGTTCTTCTATGTCCTCCGTGTTATTCCTTATGTTCCACAGATGAGTGAAACCATATGATAATTCTCTTTCTGTGCTTGACCAATTTCACTTAGCATAATCTCCTCCAATTCCATCCATGTTGATGCGAATGGTGGGTATTCATTCTTTCTGATTCCATTGTATGTATGAACCACATCTTTATTCATTCATCTGTTGTAGGGTATCTCAGCTCCTTCCATAGTTGTCTATTGTGAACATTGTTGCTATGAACATTGCGGTGCCCGTGCCCCTTTTTTTCATTACATCTGTATCTTTGGGGTAAATACCCAGTAGTGCAATTGCTGGATCATAAGATAACTTTATTTTTAATTTTTTGAGGGACCTCCATACTCTTTTCCAAATTGGCTATAACAACTTGCATTCCCACCAACATTGTAAGAGGGTTCCCCTTTCTCCACATCCTCACCAACATTTGTTGTTTCCTGCTTTGTTAATTTTTGCCATTCTGACTGCTGTAAGGTGGTATCTCAATGTGGTTTTGACGTGAATTTCCCTGATGGCTAATGATGTTGAACATTTTTTCATGTGTCTCTTAGCCATTTGTTTATCTTCTTTGGAGAAGTGTCTGTTCATGTCTTCTTCCCATTTCTTGACTGGATCATTTGTTTTTCGTGTATTGAGTTTGAGAAGTTCTTTACCGATCTTTGATACCAGCCCTTTATCTAGTATGTCATTTCCAAATATCTTCTCTTATTCCATGGGCTGCCTCTTAGTTTTATTGAGTGTTTTCTTTTTGGGCAGAAGCTTTTAATCTTGATGAAGTCCAAAAAGTTCATTTTTGCTTTTATTTCCCTTCTCTTTGGAGACATGTCTTGAAAGAAGTTGCTGTGGCCCATGTTAAAGATATTAGTGCCTATGTTCACCTCTAGGATACTAAGGGATTCCTGTCTCACATTTAGGACTTTCATCCATTTGGAGTTTATCTTTGCATATGGTATGAGGGAATGGTCGAGTTTCATTCTTCTGTATATAGCTGTCCAATGTTCCCAAACCATTTATTGAAGAGACTGTCTTTTTTTCCATTGGATATTCTTTCCAGGTTTGTCATCGATTAGTTGGCCATAGAATACAGAGTCCATTTCTGGGCTCTCTATTCTGTTCCATTGATGCATGTGACTGTCTTTGTGCCAATACCAAGCTCTCTTGGTGATCACAGCTTTGTAATATAGCTTGAAATCAGGCAACATGATGCCCCCAGCTTTGTTTGTCTTTTTCAACATTTCCTTGGTGCTTCAGTCTTCTCTGGTTCCATACATATTTTAGGATTGTTTGTTCCAGCTCTTTTAAAATGCTAATAGTATTTTGAGAGGAATGACATTGAAAGTATAGTATGCTCTGGGCAGCCATGACATTTTTATTTTTATTCTGCCAATCCATGAGCATGGAATGTATTTCCATCTTTTTGTGTCTTCTTCAATTTCTTTCATAATGTTCTATAATTACTAGAGTATAACCTTTAACTCTTTGGTTAGGTTTATTCCTAGGTATCTTACAGTTTTCAGTGCTATTGTAAATGGAATCAATACTCTAATTTCTCTCTTTTTTTTTTAGTTACACTGTTAGTGAATGCAAAAGCAACTGATTTCTGTGCACTCATTTTGTATCCTGCTACATTACTGAATTACTACATGAGTTCTAGTAATTTGGGGGTGGTGTCTTTTGGGTTTTCCCCATAAAGTATCCTGGGATGCAAGGGTGGTTCAACATTCACAAATTAATCAATGTAATAAAACAGATTAATAATAAAACAGATTAATAAAAGAAAAGAAAAGAATCATACTAATCTCTCAATTGATACAGAAAAAGCATTTAACAAAATACAGCATCCTTTCTTTTTTTAATTTTTTTATTATATTATGTTAATCACCATACAGTACATCCCTGGTTTCTGATGTAAAGTTCGATGATTTATTAGTTGTGTATAACACCCAGTGGACCATGCAATAGCTGCCCTCCTTACTACCCATCACCAGTCTATCCTATTCCCCCACACCCTCCCCTCTGAAGCCCTCAGTTTGTTTCTCATAGTCTCTCATGCTTCATTCCCCCTTCTCATTACCCCCCTTTATTTATCCATTTCTTCCCCTATCGATCCTACTAGTTCTAATGTTCCATAATGAGAAAAATCATATGATAATTGTCTTTCTCTGCTTGACTTATTTCACTTAGCATTAACTCCTCCAGTGCCGTTCATGTTGCAGCAAATGTTGAGAAATCGTTCTTTTGATAGCTGAGTAATATTCCATTGTATATATGGACCACAACTTCTTAATCCAGTCATCTGTCGAAGGGCATCTCAGTTCCTACCACGATTTAGCTATTGTGGACATTGCTGCTATGAACATTGGGGTGCAAATGGCCCTTCTCTTTACTACGTCTGTATCTTTGGGGTAAATACCCAGTAGTTCAATAGCTGGATCATAGGGTAGCTCAATTGTTAACTTTTTAAGGGACCTCCACACTGTTTTCCAGTGTGGCTGTACCAAATTGCATTCCCACCAACAATGTAGGAGGGATCCCCTTTCTCCACATCCTCTCCAACAATTGTTGTTTCTTGCCTTGTCAATTTTTGCCATTCTAACTGGCGTAAGGTGGTATCTCAATGTGGTTTTGATTTGAATTTCCCTGATGGCTAATGATTTTGAACATTTTTTCATGTGTCTGTTAGCCATGTGTATGTCTTCATTAGAAAAGTGTCTGTTAATATCTTCTGCCCTTTTTATGATTTGTTTATTTGTTTCTTGTGTATTGAATTTGAGAAGTTCTTTGCAGATCTTGGATACTAGTTTTTTATCTGTAGCATCATTTGCAAATATATTCTCCCATTCCATGGGCTGCCTCTTAGTTTCTTTGACTGTTTTCTCGGCTGTGTAAAATCTTTTTATCTTGATGAAGTCCCACAAGTTCATTTTTTCTTTTGCTTCTCTTGCCTTTGGACATGTGTCATGAAAGAACTTGCTGTGGCTGATGTCAAAGAGGTTGCTGCCTATGTTCTCCTCTAGGATTTTGATGGATTCCTGTCTCACATCAAGGTCTTTCATCCATTTGGAGTTTATCTTTGTGTATGGTGTGAGAGAGTGGTCAAGTTTCATTCCTTTGCATGTAGCTGTCCAATTTCCCCAACACCACTTATTGAAGAGACTGTCTTTTTTCCACTGGATGTTTTTTCCTGCTTTGTCAAAGATTAGTTGCCCAAAGAGCCGAGGGTCCAATTCTGGGTTCTCTATTCTGTTCCATTGGTCTATGTGTCTTTTTCGTGTGTGTGTGCCAGTACCATGCTGTCTTTATGATCACAGCTTTGTAGTATAGCTTGAAATCTGGCAATGTGATGCCCCCAACTTTGTTTTTCCTTTTCAACAATTCCTTGGCAATTCAGGGCCTTTTTTGGTTCCACACAAATTGAAGGGCTGTTTGCCCCAGTTCTTTGAAAAATGTCATGGTATTTTAATTGGGATTGCTTGAAACTGTTGATTGCTCTGTGTAGCATAGGCATTTTAACTATGTTAATTCTTCTGATCCATGAGCATGGAATATTTTTCCATCTTTTTGTGTCTTCTTCAATGTCTTTCAAGAGTTATTTGTAGTTTCTAGAATATAGATCCTTTACGTCTCTGGTTAAATTAATTCTGAGATAATGTATTATTTTTGGTGCTATTGTAATTGGAATGGATTCCCTAATTTCTCTTTCTTCAGTCTCATTGTTCGTGTATAGAAATGCAACTGATCTGAGCATGGATTTTGTATTCCACCACATTACTGAATTGCTCGATAACTTCTAGTAGTTTGGGGGTGGAATCTTTTGGGTTTTCCATATACAGTGTCATGTCATCTGTGAAGAGTGACATTTTGACTTCTTCTTTGCTGATTTGGATACCTTTTATCCTTTGTTGTTGTCTAATTGCTGTTGCAAGGACTTCTAGTACTATGTTGAATAATAATGGCGAGAGTGGGCCTCCTTGTCATGTTCCTGAACTTAAGGAAAAGGCTTCCACCTTTTCCCCATTGAGAATGATATTTGCTGTAGGCTTTTCATAGATGGTTTTTATTAGATTGAGGACTGTACCCTCTATCCCTACACTCTGAAGGGTTTTAATCAGGAAATGATGCTGTATTTTTCAAATGTTTTTTGTGCATCTCTTTAGAGGATCATATGATTCCTGGCTTTTTTCATGTTGATATAATCTATCACACTGATAGATTTGCAAATGTTAAACCACCCTTGCATCCCAGGGATGAATCCCACTTGGTCATGATGGATAATCCTATTAATGTACTGTTGAATCCTATTAACTTGGATCTTGTTGAGAATTTTGGGGTCCATATTAATCAGGGATATCGGTCTGTAATTCTCCTTTTTGAGGGGTCTTTGCCTGGTTTGGGTAACAAGGTAATACTGGCCTCATAGAATGAGTTTGGTAGTTTTCCTTCTGTTTCTATTTTTTAAAACAGGTTCAGGAGAATAGGTAGTATTTCTTCTTTGAATGTTTGGTAGAATTTTCCAGGGAATCCTTCAGGCCCTGGAGTTTTGTTTTTCAGTAGGTTTTTGCTCAGAAGAGCCACAGAAAACCACCAGGGAAATTTGCCAGAGAACCAAAGCCTGGAAATACCAGCTCACATTGTGCCAATCCTCATCCCCCCTCTCAGGGGACAGGGATAGTCTACCCAAACAGGGTGGCCTGAGTATCAGTGCAGCAGGCCCCTTCCCCAGAAGGCAGGCTAAAGAATCAAGAAGCCCACATCCCTAAGGTCCCTATGAAACAAAAACATGCTGCCTGGGTCCCGGTCAATAATTTGGGCTCTGGGCAACCCCGCAACCTCTCCTCATCAGAATGATGAGAAGGAGAAATCCCCTCAGCAAAGAAAAGATAATGAGTCTGTGGCCTTTGCCACAGAACTGATGGATATGGATATAACCAAATTATCAGCAATGGAGTTCAGAGTAGCAATGGTCAAGATGATGTATAGACTTGAAAAAAATATTAACAAGAATATACAATCTGTAAGGGTGGAAATGAATGTGAATCTGGCAGAAATTAAAAATGCTATGAATCAAATGCAGTCAAAACTAGATGCTCTGACGGCCAGGTTAAATGAGGCAGAAGAACGAATTAGTGAATTGGAGGAGGGGATGGTAGAAGAGAAATCTAAAACAGAAACTTGCCTCCATTTTATAGCAACAACCAAATATTCCCTTCTTAGATGAATCCTTCTTTTTGTCTGTTTGTTGATTCACTGGTTATAAAGAGTCCCAAATGGCTAGATGTCAGTCTCATCTTTCAACATAGGGCTACCAAAGCTGGGTTCCCTACTAGAAGCAATTTCCCCTTGAAGAATAAGAGCCCCAAGCCAACAAAGATTAAAATTTTTAGGAAAGAAAGCAACAATTCTGCAAATGAATTTTCAAGCATTACATTGAGAAGAGCCACATAAGTTCTACCATATGATTCTCAGACAAATGAATTCTGGCTATGGAGAGGATAGAATCAAAAAAGCATTACTAGGGGCGCCTGGGTGGCACAGCGGTTAAGCGTCTGCCTTTGGCTCAGGGTGTGATCCCGGCGTTCTGGGATCGAGCCCCACATCAGGCTCCTCTGCTATGAGCCTGCTTCTTCCTCTCCCACTCCCCTGCTTGTGTTCCCTCTCTCGCTGGCTGTCTCTATCTCTGTCAAATAAATAAAATCTTTAAAAAAAAAAAAAGCATTACTACATTCTGTAAGACCAAATCCCATCCTTCCATCAGGGTTTTTTCCCAATTGGTATTGTACCTGAATTTTTAAATTATTATTATGTTCAGTTAGCCAACATATAGTTCATCATTTGTTTTTGATGTAGTGTTCAACGATTCTTTAGTTGCGTATAACACCCTGTGCACATCACTGCACATTTAAAAAGCTATCCAAGCTTCTTCTGGGTTATAATGAAAATGAGAATATGAGTTTATTCTCGGGCCATGAGTCCATTTCTGCACTTTGTTGTGCTGTGAAGTGATTTCCTTGATCTGGTGCAATGTTACATAGAAAACCTGACTGTGGATTCAGTGTTCTGTTAGTTTACAATTCTTGTACTGTCAGAATTCAACTAGGGATCATCACGCAAATTAAACTAATTATTGAAATCACTTTAGAGTTACTAGATAGGGTGAGTAGTGAAATAGAGACAAATATAAAGCCACATAGGGAACTGTATTTTCAAATCTAACCTTATCAAAAATGGTTTAAAAAACAAATAAAATAAAAATAAAGTATTTATTAAAACTTACAAAATGGAGAGCTAATTTATTTTGATAAATTTATTTCTAAAATGGGTTTCAGCAGTAGAGAGTGCAAAAGAAAAAACAAGAAATTCTAAAACAAAAGAAGCACAGAAGAACAAACAATAAATGAATGAAATGACACACACACACATACACACACACACACACACACACACACACACACATTTTTTTTTCTTCAGAGCAGAAGAAAGGCCCCAATGGGTTCTATACTAGAATGTCTGCAAATAAACCTGCCAACAATTCTTCCAATCCCCATAAATACATGCTTCTTCTTCATCATGTGCTGGAGTTGATTTCCCCTTCATTCTGAACCTCTTGTCTTGCCTTGACCCATAGAATGTGGCAGAATTAAAGATTTGCTGGTTATTCTAGCCTTTAGGAAGAATGGCTTGTTCCATATTTATTCTTTGAGCCATGAAACTGCACATAATTATTCTATTCTTCTGATCATACAATGTGAATTCTGGTCATTTCCCATTTGTTACTACTTTCCCATTTGTTACTACATCCCATCAGAGGCATGAGATATTTGGGTAAATTCATCTTAGATCTTCCAGCTCATTCTATTGTCCAAGCCAAGATCACATGGAGGATACATAAGTCTGACCCCGGTGAATCTGTTCCATATACGTGACTCCCCAAATTATGAGGAGTGCTGTGGTTTGTGTCCCAAGCCACTACATTTTGATGTGTTTTTTAGACAGAATGAGATAAGTTAAGTCAAATCTAAGCAGGAGAAACAAAGACATAACCTAATGCATTATAACACTGATATTTTGCAACATGGAAATTCATGTTATAATTTTAATATATGAAATGAAATCCAGTGTGAAAGGCAACAAAATGAGTAATGATAAGTATTTAATCTTTAAAATTAATTTCAAAAAATCTACAATCATAAAATTGTAAGCACTAACATTTTAATCTGAGACATAACAATAAAAATTGTTTAAAAATACAAGGACACGTTGTGAATAAAATACTGTTAACATAAACTTCAACATGTCTTCCTGTAAAAACAGATGAAATTTTAAATGTGTGATACTTAAAAATAAATTGAAGAAAATAGGGGCGCCTGGGTGGCTCAGTAGATTAAGTATCTGCCTTCAGCTCACGTCATGATCCTGAGGTTGGGATGGAGCTCCATGTCAGGCTCCGAGCTCAATGGGGAGTCTTCTTCTCTCTCTCCCTCTGCCCCTCCCCATTGCTCATACTCTCTTTCTCTCAAATAAATAAATAAAATCTTTAAAAATTTAAGAAAATAGTAGTTATGCAGGATATATACAAGAAAAATATATAAACTGATTATTATTTTAAATTATTCTGTATTTTATTTCATTTTCTTAAATTAATCATTATTTTAAATTTTTGGAACATTCACAGAGATTGTCTTACTTTTGGCCAAAGAATGATACAAACATTAAACATTTTGTTTACAAGGTAGTCAAATTTATTGATACAATACATCAAACCATGAAACAGAACGTTATAGATTGATGATAATGATGATGAAGATAGATGATAGATGTTAGATAGATAGATAATAGATAGATGGATAGATAGATGGTTGGATAGTTCGATAGATGGATTTTGATGTAGATTTAAATTATAGATGGGTAATGGAGAGAGTGATATAGACATAAATTATAGATGGAAAATGAAGAGACAGACTTATTGTGTGACACATACCATGAAAAGGGAAGAGTTACATGACCTGAAAATGGAAACCATGTCAGCAGAGCCTTAGAAAGAACTCATTTCATTTATCTAATATCTATCTATCTATCTATCTATCTATCTATCTATCTATCTATCATCTAATCTATCTATCATCTATCATCTATATCACCTATCTATTTATCTATTTATTTAGTTTTGACTCATTTCCTTTAGTAGAGACTAGGCAGTCCTCAGTACCCACAGTGGCTGTCAGGGAAATACATTACTCTTGCAATTTGATTTTCTGTCTATTCTACCACAGACCAAAACTACACCTTAAATCAGGGGAGCATACTCCTTAGGGCCTCCCAACTGGGAAAGAGAGGTAAAGAAGGAGGAGAGTAATTATGGAAAATCAATGAATAAATAAATAAATAAATAAATAAATAAATAAATAAATATCCAACACAATAGAACAAAAATCCCCCCTACCCAGAAAAAGACTTTAGATTTGTATTTGTCTCTAGACAGTGTGGAAGTGGAGTGAGTGAAAGAGGAAAGAGTCCTGGTGGTGATTAACATTTTATATAAAGTGATTAACTTTTATATAAACTATTGGAATATTGTTGTGAACATAGTTAAGACAACTTGATAATGCTGAACTTTTTTCTTTATTTTTGGAATGTAACTATAGCAACCCAGTAATGGAAAACTGGTATAATTTTTTTTTAATTTCTTAAGATGTGTGAAAAATACATGCACATGTGTACCTATACACACTCACACACATAGATTCAGTAGAATAGTCTGATTAACATTTAGAATTAAATTTTTGATATAATTGTGACAAACTATTTTAGATTTAGCAAATTACATGCTATCATAATTGTATTTTCTGGTGACAAACAGAGTTATTAAGGTGTGAACTATAGTGTTGTTTAGTGATTGAAAGTAACTATGTATATATTAATAAATTTACAGAAAACCTGTCCCAAAATATATTTTCAGCAAACACCTAGTTAAAATCTTATATCGTGGAGCACCTGGGTAGTCCACTCAGTTAAGTGGCTGCCTTTGGCTCAGGTCATGATCCCAGGGTTATATGGGGGAGCTCCAGGTGGGGTTCCTTGCTGAGCCAGGAGTCTGCTTCTCCTTCTTCCTCTGCCCCCTCCCCTCTACTCCTTCACTCTGTCCCTCTCTCTCAAATAAATAAATAAAATCTTATATAAATAAATAAATGAATGAATGAATAAATAAATCTATCTTATGTTGTGTTTCCCCTCATTTTCCTAAATATACATAGACTTTATATATGAAAAGAACTTTGATATTTAAAATTCTTACATGAATTTTAACATAATTGCTTGTTATTCAATAACTACAGCTTCCCTTTTAATCTCTTTTGGTGAGAAGAATTTAATAATTAAATTTTAAGAATCTTTATATAGGTAATTGAGCTTTATAAAGAACCAACATGTTTTATACTGCAAGGAGTCCACAGTAAAGGACGATTACTGATTCAAATGTAACAGGGAAGAAAAGGCATCAAGTAAAATTTGATATATGCTGTAGTAAATATTTCCATATGGGCTCTACAGATACATAGAAGCAACACTCAACACAGCTTTGGTCATCAGGACAGGCTCCTGTTGAAGGGGTTTTGAAGGACAATCATAAGTTAGGCAGTGTGATTGTACAAGGAACAAAGCAGACAGAAGAGGAGACAAAGTTCGAAAGGTTGTGGAGATTTGAGATAAAGCAGATGTTTCAGAGAGAAATTTGCATAACAGAGAATTGGTCAGGTCACAAGGTCCTAAAAATTAAGTTTTATTTTTCTTCTTGACTTTTATGAAGGGACAGTGAGTAATTTAAGTGAGAAGCTGGCACTGGAGGAGATAATGTTAAGTGAAATAAGTCAAGCAGAGTAAGGCAATTATCATATGATCTCTCTCATCTATGGAACATAAGAACTAGGAAGATCGGTAGGAGAAGAAAGGGATAAAGAAAGGGGGTTAATCAGAAGGGGGAATGAAGCATGAGAGACGATGGATTCTGAGAAACAAACTGAGGGCTTCAGAGGGGAGGGGGGTGGGGGAATGGGATGGCTGGTGATGGGTAGTAAGGAGGGCATGTATTGCATGGTGCACTGGGTGTTATATACAACTAATGAATCATTGAACTTTACATCAGAAACCAGGGATGTACTGTATGGTGACTAACATAATAAAATAAAAAAATATTATTATAATAAAAAAAGAAGTTGATGGTCATCAATGCATTTTAAATATGTCATTGCTTTAGGCAAATGGCAGTATTTAGGGTGGAAAGAAGAATGGCCTGAAGATATGATGGTTATGAGGTTACTGCAGCAAATTAAGTTTACAATGCAAAGGACAAGTGTTAAGAATGTGGGCTCAAGGCACCTTCATTAATCCTTTGGATCTATTTGAATGGTTAATCATGTTCTCATATATACTTAGCTTTCTGTGAGTTTATTTTCATTTTATTACAGTCTAAGTATTTGAGAAGACATACTGTAAGTGAGGTAAAAGTGCTAAGTCATTTGAAAAGGCAGGTTTGAAAGATTGTTTCCTTTGCAATAAATATTTCGTTTCAGTTTTAACTCTATTTTGAAAATGTGTAAATGTTTAGCTTCATCAATATTAACACTCTTTACTTCCTACAGAAAAGTAGGCAGCCATTATGTATGACAATAGAAGTAAAGAATGACAAGCATTGCCAAAATGAACTAGTATGAGGAGGTCCATATGGATTTTGTTTCCTAAGAGAAGTCTGAAAGAAAGCATGCCCTTCTGTAATTAAAGTTGAGGGATTTAATTCTCTGTGGAGGAAAATGACTTAAGGTTCCTGATACCATGAAATAGATCCATCTCTATAAATGTGGGTTCTTTGGATCATCTGGGCAGCTTCGGCTGATTTTTTTTCCTGAAAGACAGAAGAAACATTGAGATGTAGCTCAGATTCAGAGAGTGATTATCATATCCCAGAGTACAGAGATCCTAGATTTTATTTGGTGAATCTGACTTGATCAATAACTGTGAGTATAACAATTAAACAAACTCTTCTTTTTTTTAAATAGTACCCTCTCTATTGACCTTAAGTATCATTGGAGGTAAAAAAATGACAAAATGTGTATGAAAAGGTAACACTATGTAGGATAAGCAAGTATAAACATTCTTTGGTCTGATTATTAAAAATTATTATATTATATTGTATATTTATATGCTTCTTTATAAACTTACTATATTGTGTGTTTTTCATAACATCATAGGAATGCTATAATTGTCTCACACATCTAGGCTCTTTCTCCTTCATTCTAATGATGAGGGAGAATAGAAATAGATTACTTCTCCTTAGTGATTACATGATGTTTAATTTGTTAAAAATATTTTTGTAGCCTTTATGATAAACATAGATATTTTCTGGTTGGTTTATATGTACCTCAAATGACCTCACAGAAACAAACACATAAGAAATGACCTTAATATACTGCTTTAAAGCATAAGAATGAAAATTTAATCTTGAAAAAAATTTCTTAGATACCACCTAGTGTAAATTTTCAGGTTAAAAATTACTGAGAGAAGTGGTTTGACCCAAAACAGAACCCAGTTTCTTTTTGTATGTCCCAAATACTTTAGAAAATACACCAACTAATAAAGTTCTTTGAATCAGTGCTATAAAAGTGAAAAACAGGGGCGCCTGGGTAGCGCAGTCATTAAAGCGTCCGCCTTTGGCTCGGGGCGTGGTCCCGGCGTTCCGGGATCGAGTCCCACATCGGGCTCCTTTGCTGGGAGCCTGCTTCTTCCTCTCTCACTCGCTTGCTGTGTTCCCTCTTTCACTGGCTGTCTCTCTGTCACATAAATAAATAAAATCTTTAAAAAAAAGTGGAAAACAAAACAAAAAGACAAGAATTCAATGAAGCTTGATTTACTTAAATTGCACAATGTGTGAAACCCTTTAATATTTGAAAATATACCATGTGCCAGGAAGTGTGAATGGAAATCTATTTCCTTATTTGTTTATTTTCATATATTCTTATTTAAATTCTAGTTAGTTAACATACAATGTAATATTAGTTTCAACTGTACAATATATTGTTTCAACACTTCCAAAGAATACACAGTGATCATTACAGTAAGTGCAATCCTTTATTTTTTTTAATTTTTAAAATGATGATGATGATGATGATGATTTTGAATAAGTGCATTCCTTAATCCCCATCACCTGTTTAACCCATTCTCCCCCAAATCAATCCCCCTGGTAACCATCAGTTTGTTCTCTATATTTAAGGGCCTGTTTTTTGTTTCTCTCTCTCACACACACACAAAGTCTAGAGATGTGCTGGAACAGTAGACTTGGGCATCCTCTCAAATCTCTCCAGATCTTTCCACTAGGTCCATGATTTATGTTGTCTCTCCTCTCATTTTCATTAATATTCCAAACTCTACTCATCCATTGCTCTGTGTTTAATCATATGTTTTAAAATTTTCTTTTTTCTTTTTAGCTCCATTTTTAGTATGTGTTTTCCTTATATACCTCCATCACTCATACATACACTTAATTTTCCTCTCATTAAGTCATTTTTATTCAAAATATCCTTTAAAAAAGTCAACCTAGGACTTCTCTATGCATCAACAATTGACATGGAAACATAAAGACCAACATGCTTTAGCTAGAATGTTAAGATTTTTCAATTTCATATAAAGAAAATAGACTCTTAGTCTCATTTTATTTTTTTAATTTTTAATTTCTTTTTAAAAGCATTTTTACTTAAATTCAATTTAGTTAACATATAATGTATTATTAGTTTCAGAGGTAGAATTTAGTGATTCATCAGTTGCAGATAATACCCAGTGCTCATTACATCAAGTGCCCTCCTTAATGCCCTCACCCAATTATCCCTTCTCCCCAACCACTGCCTTCCAGCAACCCTCCATTTGTTTCCTATAGTTCAGCATTTCTATGGTTTGCTTCCTTGTTTTTATTTCATTTTATTTTATTTTTCCTCCCCTCCTCTATGTTTATCTTTTTGTTTCTTAAATTCCACATATGAGAGAAATCATACAATATTTGTCTTTGACTGACTTATTTTGGTTAGCATAGTAAACTCTAGTTCCATCCATGTTATTGCAAATGGTGAGATTTAACACTTTTTGATGGCTGAGTAATACCCCATACTTACTTTTATTTTATTTTATTTTATTTATTTTATTTTATTTTATTATTTTTTATTCTTATTTTAATGTTTTTTTATTATATTATGTTAGTCACCATACAGTACATCCCTGGTTTCTGATGTAAAGTTCGATGATTCATTAGTTGCGTATAACACCCAGTGGAATATAAGAACTAGGAAGATCGGTAGGGGAAGAAAGGGATAAAGAAAGGGGGGGTAATCAGAAGGGGGAATGAAGCATGAGAGACTATGGACTCTGAAAAACATATTGCATGGTGCACTGGGTGTAATACTCAACTTACTCTCATTTTAAAAATAACAAATAAGGGTCACCTGGGTTAAGCATTTGCCTTCAGATCAGGTCATGATCCCAGGGTCCTGGAATCAACCCCAGAGTCAAGCTTCCAGCAAGCAGGGAGCTGCCTTCTCCCTC
>NW_024426663.1:82229851-82274438 GCF_017311325.1 Ursus maritimus | reverse complement strand
TCCCTGCTCATTCTCTCTCTCACTATCTCTCTCTCTCTCTCAAATAAGTAAATAAAATATTTTTAAAATAACAAATAAGAAGCTGACAGTTCTTTATATTGATTACATTGGGAATAAAAATATACTTGCTAATTTCGTTTTAGTTTTATATACCCTTGTCACAGAAAATTTGCGTTCCCTCAACAAATATTCATCATTAAAATAAGTGAAATTACCTAGTACATAGTGGTCATACAAATAAATGAACTAGCGACCTAAGGATGAGTTATTTGCTGGTTTCAATATTTAACATATCTCATTCATTAGAACACTCTTTACACCAAATGTTAGAAATGGTAATGAAAATTTTCTCTTGATATATTAGCATAGCATTTTAGTTCTGTGAAAAAAAAAATAAAGCCATGCCATTTTTGTGTGTCATTAAAACAAATAAAGTTCTCTATTTAGTTTGCCTCCTTTGAAGAGTGCTATTATTAACTGTAATTGACAGAAATTCATTGAGTATATCAATACATAATCAGGATATTTCCTGGGGAAAATTTCAGCAGGAAAATTATTTCAAATTAACTGCATAAAATGCATAATTGGGTTTCTCAACAATTTAATTGAATTCCCTGTAATATATTTGAAACTGCTATTTTCTTAGAATGTTTCTGAATGGACTGAAAGGTAGATAATAAGGATAGATACATTGATAAATAATCTTTAGTCAAGTAGATATTAAGTATCAAAAAGCATTATATGAATTAGACAAAATTTAGATATTTTTTGGGTTGTATTTATTTATTTGAAAGAGAGAGAGAACAAGTGGGAGGAGGGCAGAGGGAGAGGGAGAAGCAGGCTGCCTGCTGAGCAGGGAACCCAAGGCAGGGCTCAATCCCAGAACCATGGGATCATGACCTGAATTAAAGGCAGCCACTTAACTGATTGAGCCACCAAGGAACCCTAAAAATTTAGATTTCTTTAAGCTAAATAAAAAAGTAACACATGAGAATATTAGGAAAAATACATTATTTCAAATTGGAAGTCTGGAAGTCCAAAAAAATTTGGTAACACTGCCATATCAGGCAGGGGAAAATAGTGGAGCATGCTTTGGATTGAGTTTTCTTTGTTCTGTAATTAATTGAAACTCCAGCAAAATATCTATATAGTATGATATTTTAGAGGTAGGGAAAAATAAATGAGGTCTAGAGAGCATAATCAATAACCTTTGAGAAACTGATGGATAATGGTATTTCTAACCATTCCATCACTTCTCTACTATCACCTCCTAGGCTTTACACTGGCTCCCCTGGATGCTGCAGGCATACCCTTCCTGGTCACTATGTTTGCAGATTAACCCACTCAAGCAATCATGCTTCAGTAAACATGAGATTTCTCATACTAAATCATTTCATGTCACTGTACATCTTTATGCTACAGATTAAAATACTTCTTTAATAATTGCTTAATTAAAAACAAATTTGAAGCAAATTTAATCTGGCTCCTTAGGATCACATTACTGATACATCTCCAGACTCCAATAATTAATTAATTTATTTATTAATTAATTAAATGCTTTCCTTATAACACACAAGTACATCTAGTGTTCTGTCCCCTTGAAGTGTAAAGGGTTGGGTATTTTATACATTCAGCCCTTTACCCGTTGTGGTGAAACATACCTCAGTAGTTCCCAAAATGCCACATTGAAGTGAAATTTTTAAAGATCTCAAAAAGAGGTTCCCTCTTGTTCCCCAGAAGTTTGTATCATGCGACTTAATAATGTTTTATTATAGCAGGGAAAAATAAAATTCTAAAAAAACCCAAATACATAAATAAAGAGCTCCCCTCTACATACAGTTAAAAAAAAGAAAAATTATTCTCAAAAAATAAGTGAATACTCTGTTCTTCCATAGGAAACATTTTAAAGGGTGCTTTGATTAATTAAGTTAGGACTTCAAGACTTTCTCTGAGAACAGAAAGTAAAAACTTACAGTATTAAACTCTCCTCTGAATTAGGATGTACAGGTATAATGATAGTGATACCGTACAGACTTTCACTGTTCTAGTGCCACATAACGGGAAGGGGCAGAATGGTACAGGGAATTATTACAACATGAATTCAGTAGTTATTTAGGAAAGCACCAACTGGAGACATGTTAGAACAAAGGCAAAATGAGGTCAATGAGGAATTTCCTATAATCAAGGATGGGCATCAAATTCAGGAATATGTATATTTAATTATTTTCCTTCTAGGTTCTCTATTGACTGTCTACCTGTAGGTACATTGGCTGACTCATAATCTTCATATTTGTTATCTGGAGAATAAAGAAAATACTTTTAGAGTGGTTGCCTGTGATGTTTAGAAGGAAATAACTGGAAATCACTGAAGTAAGTCACAGAACTTGTCATGACCAGATGGGAAATAACTAAAGGTCTTGAGCATGCAGTAAATACAGTTCCCATTAGAGTGATTGCCATGGTATTCATTTGAAAACTTAAATAATAAATAATACTGTGGCTTTTCTAAGACTTCTAGATAAGGCAAATTATCCAGAATGGTGTGGAGAAACCAGACCTTCAGCTCTGACTTCATCCTGCTAGGAATCTTTGATCACAGCTCCACCCAAACCTTCCTTTTTTCTCTGGTCTTGGGCATCTTCACAGTGGCCTTCATGGGAAACACTTCTATGATTCTCCTCATCTACCTGGACACCCAGCTCCACACACCCATGTACTTCCTCCTCAGCCAACTCTCCCTCATGGACCTCATGCTCATCTGCACCACAGTACCCAGGATGGCCTTTGGCTACTTGTCTGGCAGGAAGTCCATCTCTCTGGCAGGTTGTGGAGCCCAGATATTCTTCTATGTGTCTCTGCTTGGAGCTGAATGTTTCCTATTGGCTGTCATGGCCTATGACCGCTATGTGGCTATATGCCACCCACTTCGATACACCATCCTCATGAATCAGAAACTCTGTGCCCTCATGACTGTTGCTTCCTGGATCTTGGGCTCTCTTGATGGTGTTATTGTGCTTGTAGAAGTACTGTCACTCTCTTACTGCAGCTCTCTGGAAATTCATCACTTTTTCTGAGATGTTGCTGCCCTTTTCCCTCTATCTTGCACAGACACCTCTGCTTTTGAGAGACTGCTTTTCATCTGCTGTGTGGTGATGCTAATATTACCAGTCTCTGTGATCATTATTTCCTATTCACATGTCCTTCGAGCAGTCATCCGCATGAGCTCTACAGAAAGTCGCCACAAAGCCTTCACCACCTGCTCCTCCCACCTATCTGTGGTTGGACTCTACTATGGTGCAGCCATGTTCATGTACATGAGACCAGCTTCTAACCATACAGCAGAGCAGGACAAGATAGTATCCGCTTTCTACACCATCCTCACCCCCATGCTGAACCCTCTCATCTACAGCCTCCGCAACAAAGAGGTATCCAGGGGACTTCAGAAACTACTGAGGAAAGGAAAATAAATGTATTTTTTTTAAACATATTTGAGTGTCCATTCAGGTCAATACTCCTTCAAGGAAGCTGGAATCTCTTGGCCATCCTCTTTCTCCTAGTTTGTATTTTCTCCAATATTTTTCCAATTTTATAATAGTTTTATTTGGTATAATATATAAACATCATATGTAAAGTAGGCTGTTTTTGAAGATTAGCATAGACCACTTACTCCCAATGAATTTCAGTTTTATTACTATTTGTGAGTCGTGAGTACTTGACTTTAGGATACCCGCCTTTGAACCCAGGTATAAGTCCTATGGTTCTTTGCTTTATTCAAGAAAAAAATGCTGGATTTGATACACTGCTTTTGTTGACTGATTCTTGTTTAAGGATTACTTACCTGGGAGTAGATAAATGTTACCATTCTTGACCCTGAGTATTAACCAGTTTTTTTTTTCCTGACTCATTACATAATTCCTAACCACTTACAAGTGGGGATTTAGTATCGAAACTTTCTCCAGTCAAGTCATGTCTATACAGAATATCTCTTAGAATGTCCTACATATTTTTCACCTTTAAATTAGAATTAGATATTTTAACAAGTCCAGTTAGAATAACTTTGCAAGAAAAAATGCTTTGAACAATGAGTCATGGAACACTACATCAAAAACTAATGATGTGCTGTATGGTGACTAACATAACATAATTAAAAAATTAAAAAAATAAAATAGAAAAAATAAAGGACCTGAGGGTCAACTTAGTTTTTCTATATTAAAAAAAAAAGAAAGAAACGCTTTCGCTGCCCAATTTCTTCTAAATCATGACTTATTACCCATCCATTTCTATTTTACTTTCTAGAATCTATTTGAAGAAATTAGAAAACCTTCAGTTATTGGAATTCCTAACTATGACTGTATTTTTTTTCATTTTTATTAAGTTCAATTAGCCAAAATATAGTACATCATTAGTTTTTGATGAAATGTTCAATGATACTTAGTTGTATATAACACCCAGTGCTCATCAGATCACATGCCCTCCTTAAGACCCATCACACAGTTACACCACACCAATCCCCCTCACTTCTGCAACCCTCAACTTGTCTCCCAGGTTCCAGAGTTCCTCATGGTTTCCCTCCATCTCTATTTTCTTCCCATTCAGTTTTCCTTCATTCCCTTATGGTCTTCTGCCCTATTCTTTATAAGCCACATATGATTGAAACCATAGAATAACTGTCTTTCTTTGCTTGATATATTTCACTTAGCATAATCCCTACCAGTTCCAGTCATGTTGATGAAAATGAAATGTTCATTGTTTCTGATGGCTGAGTAATATTCCATTGTATATATGGACCACATCTTCTTTATCCATTTGTCTGTTGAAGGACATCTCAGCTCCTTCCACAGTTTGGCTACTGTGGACATTGCTGGTATGAACATTGGGGTGCATGTCCCCTTCTCTTTACCTCATCTGTATCTTAGGGGTAAGTACCCAGTAGTGCAATTGCTGGATCATAAGGTAGCTTTATTTTTATATTCTTGAGGAACCTCATACTGTATTTAAGAGTGGCTGTATCAGCTTGCATTCCCACCAACAGTGGAAGAGGGTTCCCCCTCTCCACATCCTCACCAATATTTCTTATTCCCTGTCTTGTTAATTTTGCCCATTCCAACTGGTGTAAGGTGGTATCTCATTGTGGTTTTGATATGCACTTCCCTGATGTCAAGTGATGTGGAGCATTTGTTCATGTGTCTGTTAGCCATTTGCATGTCTTCTTCGGAAAATTGTCTGCTCATGTCTTCTGGCCATTTCTTGACTGGATTATTTGTTATTTTGTGTGTGTCCAGTTTGAGAAGTTATTTATAGATCCTGGATATGAGCCCTTTATCTGTTATATCATTTGCATATATCTTCTCTTATTCCATAGGTTGCCTTTTGGTTTGTTGACTGTTTCCTTGATTTGCATTAGCTTTTTTATCTTGATGGATTCCCCATAGTTCATTTTTGTTTTGTTTTCCTTGCCTTTAGAGATATTTCTTCCAAGCATTTGCAGTATACAAGGTCAAAGAGGTTACTGCCTGTGTTCTCCTCTAGGATTTTGATGAATTCCTGTCTCACATTGAGATTGTTCATCCATTTTGAGTTTATCTTTGTGTATGGTTTAAGAAAATGGTCCATTTTCAATCTTCTACATGTGGGTGTCCAATTTTCCCAGCACCATTTATTGAAGAGACTGTCTTTTTTTCCATTGGATGTTCTTTCCTAATTTGTCAAAGATTAGTTGACCATAGAGTTGAGGGTCCATTTCTGGGGTCTCTCTTCTGTTCCATTGATTTTTGTGTCTGTATTTGTGCAAGTACCATGTTGTCTTGGGGATCACAGCTTTGTAATATAGCTTTGCATCAGGCATTGTGATTCCACAAGCTTTGGTTTACTTTTTCAAAATTCCCATGGTGATTAGGGGTCTTTTCCGCTTCCACAGAAATTTTAGCTCTTTGAAAAATACCAACGCTATTGTGATAGGAATTAAACTGAATGTGTAGATTGATCTAGGCAGCATAGACATTTTAACAATGTTTATTCTTCCAATCCTTGAGCATTGGATATTTTTCCATCTTTTTGTGTCTTCCTCAATTTCTTTCATAAGTGTTCTATAGTTTCTACAGTACAGATCCTTAACCACTTCAGTTAGGATTATTCCAAGGTATCTCATGGTTTTTAGTGCAATTATAAATGGGATCAAAGCCTTAAATTATCCTTCTTCACACACATTGTTTGAGTATAGAAATGCCACTGTATTCTATGCATAGAATTTGTGTCCTGCCTCATTGCTAAATTGCTGTCTGAGTTCTAGCAATTTTGGGGTGGAGGTTTTCCCACATTAAGATCATGTCATCTGGGGGCGCCTGGGTGGCACAGCGGTTAAGCATCTGCCTTCGGCTCAGGGCGTGATCCTGGCATTATGAGATCGAGCCCCACATCAGGCTCCTCCACTATGAGCCTGCTTCTTTCTCTCCCACTCCCCCTGCTTGTGTTCCCTCTCTTGCTGGCTGTCTCTATCTCTGTCAAATAGATAAATAAAATCATTTTAAAAAAAAGATCATGTCATCTGCTAAGAGAGAAAGGTTCACTTCTTCTTTGCCAATTTGAATGCTATTTCTATTTGTTTTCTGATTGCTGAGGCTAGGTTTTCTAGTATTATGTTGAACAATAGTGGTGAGAGCGGGCATCCTGCTTTATTCCTGACCTTAAGGGAAAAGCTCTCAATTTTCCCCCCTTGTGAAAGATATTCACTGTGGGCTTTTCATAGATCACTTTTATAATATACAGGTAAGTTCCCCCTATCCCTATAATTTGAAGTTTTTTAATCAAGGAACTACACTCTATTTTGACAAATGATTTTTCTGCATCAATTGAGAGGATCCTATGGCTCTTTTATTAATGTGCTCTATATAACATTGATTGATTTGCAAATGTTGAACCACTCTTTCATCTCAGGAATAAATCCCACCTGATCATGGTGAATAATCCTTTCAATGTACTTTTGGATATTATTGGCTAGGATCTTGGTGAGTATTTTGGCATCCATGTTCATCAGGGTTATTGGTCTGTAATTCTCCTTCTTGATGGGGTCTTTGATTTTTGACTCAAGGTAATGATGGCCACGTAAAATGAGTTTGCACGTTTGCATTTTATTTCTATTTTTTGGAACAGCTTCAGGAGAATTCGTATGATGTCTTCTTTGAAAGTTTGGTAGAATTCCCCTAGGAAGCCATCTGGTCCTGGACTCCTGTTTTTGGGGAGGTTGTTGATTACTGTTTCAATTTCCTTGCTGGTTAAGAGTCTGTTCGGATTCTCTATTCCTTCCTGCTTCAGTCTTGGTAGCTTATAAGTTTCCAGGAATGCATTCATTTCTTCCAGGTTGCCTGATTTGTTGGCATATAGTTGTTGATAATATGTTATAACAATTGTCTCTATTTATGTGATATTGGTTGTGATCTTTCACCTTTCATTCATGATTTTATTAATATGGGTCTTCTTGTTTTTCTATTATATAAGTCTGGCCAGAGTTTTATTGATCTTATTCTTTCAAAGAACCAACTTCTAATTCCATTGATCTATTCTACTGTTCTTCTGGTTTCTAAATTATTGATTTCTCCTCTAATCATTATTATTTCTCTTCTCCTGAGAGGTTTAGGCTTTATTTGCTCTTCTCTCTCTGGGTACTTTAGGTGTAAGATTAGCTTGTGTACTTGGGATTTTTTCAATTTTTTTAAAGAGTCTTGGACTGTTATATACTTCCCTCTTAGGACAGCCTTTTCAGTGTCTTGTACATTTTGAATCAATGAGTTTTGATTTTTAATAGTTTGCATGAATTATTTAAGTTCTTTAACTTCCTGATAGACCCATTCATTCCTTAGCAGGATGTTCTTTAACCTCCAAGTGCTGTGTTCCTTCCAAATTTCATCTTGTGATTGACTTCCAGTTGTACAGCATTGTGTTCTGAAAATATGCAAGGAATGATCTCAGTTTTTTTGGTATTGGTTGAGACCTGATTTTTGACACAATGCATGATCTATTCTGGAGAAAGTTCCATGGATGCTGAGAAGAATGAACATTCTGTTGCTTTAGAATGGAATGTTCTGTATATATCTAGGAAGTCCATCTGGTCCAATGTGCAATTTAGTGCTCTTGTTTCTTTGTTGATCTTCTGCCTAGATATCTGTCCATTGTTGTGAGTGGAGTGTTGAAGTCTCCTATTTGTCTATTATTATCAATATGACTCTTTATTTTGTTTATTAATTGGTTCACATATTTTGCCACTCCCATGTTGGGGACATAGATATTTACGATTATTAGATTTTCTTTTCAGATAGATCCTTTAAGTATGATATAGTTTCCCTCTACATCTCTTACTCCAGTCTTTGGCTTAAAATCTAATTTGTGTGATATAAGGATTCCTACTCCAGCTTTCCATTGAGGTCTGTTAGCATGCTAAATTGTTCTCCATCCCTTCACTTTCAATCTGGAGGGGTCTTTCGTTCTAAAATGAGTCTCTTGTAGATAGCATATGGATGGGTTCTGCTTTTTTAACCAATCTGATACTCTGTGACTTTTGGTTGGAGCATTTAGCCCATTTACATTCAGAATAACTATTGAAAGATATGAATTTAGTGCCACTGTATTGCCTGTAAAGTTCCTGTCTCTGTTACTTTCTGGTCCATGTTATTCTTGGGGTCTCTCTTCACTTACAGAATCCCCCTTAATATTTCTTGCACTGTTGTCTGAGTGGTCACATATTCTTTCAGTTTCTGTCTGTCCTGGAAGCTCATTATCTCTCCTTCCATTCTGAATGACAGCCTTGTTTGATAAAAGACTTTGGCTGTTTTTTCTTCTCACTTAGTGCCCTGAATATATTTTGCCATCCCTCTCTAGTCTGCCATGTTTCTGTGGATAGATGATCTTATTATGATATTCCACCCTTCACGCCTAAGGAATCTCCTCTCCCTAACTGCTCTGAGGGTAGCTTTCTTGGCTCTAAATTTGCAAGCTTCACTATTATACATTGGGGTATTGATCTGTTTTTATTGATTGTTGGAGGGGACCTCTCTTCCTCTTTGACATGAATGCTTCTTTCCTCCCCAGATTAGAGAACTTCTCAGCTATGATTTGCCCCAAAATATCTTCTAGCTTTCCCTCTCTTTCTATCCCCTCTTGGATCCCTATGATTCTGACATTGGTTGTTTTCAATGCATCATTAAATTCTTGAGGCCTTTCTTCATTGGCTATTAGTTGTTTTGCTCTCTTTGCCTCAACTTCCTTCCTTTCCAACAACCTATCCTGTAGATCACTTATTTTATCTTCTGCTTCACTGACCATAGTTGTTAGAGCATCCATTTTAGACTGCATCTCATTCACAGCATTTTTAAGTTTGGCCAGTTTACTTCTCCTTTCCGCCCTTAGCGATTCCCTATTATCACTTACACTTTTTTTTTTAAAGCCTAGCTATTACCTTTATAATTTCTATCCTGAATTCTCTCTCTGACATATTGCTTATACCCATAATGTTTAGCTCTGTCACAGAGAACATTGCCTCTGTTTCTTTTCTTTTGTTGTGAGTTCCACCTCCTAATCATTCTGCCCAGGTAAGGATGGGTAAGTGAATGAACTGTGTAGAAAATATCAACCATGATCCAAGCAAAATTTAACCTAGAAAAAATCAGAAGTGGTCAGAAGCCACCCCAGAAAATCACACAAATCTGAAATGCAACAATATTATCATCTATCTATCTATCATCTATCTATCTATCTATCTATCTATCTATCTATCTATCTATCTATATCTATCATCTATCATCTATCTATAAAACAGTGGGGGGAAGAGACTATAATCTCACAGGGTGGACAAAACAGGGTGGTCCACTTGTTTCTGATTGAATATTTTTCTCTGTGTTAGATACATTTTATCTATATAAAAATAAAATTGAATAGAGAGGAAAAAGAACCAGAATGAAGCATATATCTTTAAAATGTAGATGTGAAAAAATAAAGGTTAAAAGCGAGTTAAAATACAAGCTGGTAAAATAAGAAACTAGTTGAAATGGGAGAAAGGTAAAGAAAAAAAAAGAAATGGAAAATTTTGGAATGAAATTTAAATGAGTGTGAGGAAACACCTGAAGCTCAATATACTATTTTCCTGTTTCTGGAGTTTCACAGTCTCCTGGGATCCATAAGCTTGTCATTTACCTGTTCTTCCAGTCTCTCTTCTGGGGGAGGGGCCTGATGTGCTGCTGTTTTCCATGTATGTTTGCCTGGGTGGAGTTGCCCCACCCCTTGTCAGGGGAATGGACTTAAGGTAAGCTGGTCCTCTTTGAGGCTTTGGTTCCCTGTGAGCTTTACATGCCTCTTCAGAGGGTCAGAGCAAAAATGGCCTTGACTGGATCCCTGGCCCAGAGCTGCAAGTTCAGGTTCCCCCTTCTTCAATCAACTATATGGGTCAAACCATCTCCACTTTTGGGTGCACCAAGTCCTGCAGTAACCCTCGGGTCATGCCTACTGCAGTTCTCCCAACTGGGATTCCCAGAGACCTGTTATGGTCTCTGAGGTTTGTGTTTTGGGGACTGCAAGTGTTTGTAAACTTGTGCACATCCACCCTTCCCTGCTGTTCCCATGTCACAGCCAGGTGCCACCCTAGGGTTTTCTGATCCTCTAACACCCTGAGAGTTGTTTCCTGGTCATGGGCACATCACTTTCGACCCTCCCAGGTGTTGGTAACTGGCCCGCACATTCCAGTCTTTTCCTGGGTGCTCAGGCAAAGAGTGGTCTCCCTACAGGCCATGTTTACACTTTATGGCGACCAGAGCTGAGAGTTCCTCCTGGTCCACTGACCTTAACCAGTTTTGACTCTCTGCTGCTTGGGCCCTCTTTCAGTTCAGGCACGCTGGTTCTTTCTGTGTTTCCTGGGATCCTGGGACCACAGTGACCCACCCCATTCCCTGAACCCATTTCAGAAAGGGATGTTTCTCAGTGGAGCAGATTTCTAAGGGTACCAATTTTGTACTCTGGTATTATATCACTTTCTGGTAGCCAGCTTATGGAGTCTTCCTCCCCCTCCATTTATCTTCTGATATTTTCTGACAGCTTCAGTATTCTGCACTTCCTACCTTGCAAAAAGCAACCCTTTTTCTGCTTGTAAAGTTCCAGATATATTTTCTTACATCTCAGGCTGAATTCATAGGTGTTCAGAATGGTTTGATAGTTATCCAGCTAAGTTCAAGAGAGCAGGTCCCCTACTCTTATGATCTTAGACCACCTAACTACAATTATTTTAACACAGCTCTGGAAAGTGGTCCTTATTACATATCTGACAAAACTATCAAAAGTTTTATTGAAGAGAATTCATAGCCTCTAATTCTTTCTATGCCATTTCCATTATCCCATGGAGTTCCCAAAGTTTGATGTAGCCAAACTGTTTTAATTTTTTGCAATTTATATGCCTGAAAAACCTATATCCTTAAAAATTGAAAGTAATCCTTCCCTGCTTCATGGATACTATCTTGATTCTGTCTATATGATTTTAATCCAATCTTTTTCTAGTATATTACTTCTCTATAGTACCATTTGTTTTATAAAAAATAGACTTTATGGCTTAATAACCTGCCCCATGGTTTATAATCTGATGTATCCCTTTTTATCAAAATAACAATATTTTGATAAGTAGAAAATTCTCAATAAGTTTATGCACTTAGTCATATATAGGAAACTACTATCTAATCCAAGGTCAAAATTTTTATGTTTTCTTTTTAGAGTCTTAAAACATAGTTCTTATATTTATGTCATTAACTCATTTGAGTTTTTTAATATGGTGTGAGGTAGGGATATCAATTCTTTATTTTGCCAGTTGTCACAGTACCATGAGTAAAAGAGACTGTGATTTCCACATTGAATGGTTTTTGTACCCTTGTTAAAATTGGTTGAATATTGATTGATTGACTTTAAATCAATTTTATGGATCTACATATCTATCCTTATGTTAATAGTGCAATGCCTTGATTCCTGTAGTCTCATTGTAAGTTAGAAATCAGGAAGTGTGAATGATCTCTTACTTTTGGTCACAATTATTTTAGGTATGCTGGGTCACTGATTTCCATATAAATTTTAGGATCAGCTTATCAATTTCTGAAAAAAGAGCATCTTTGATTTTTATAATGCAGCATCTATTTACTAATTTGGGGAGAATTTGAATATTAACAATAAGTCTTACAAGTCATACATATAGGATATATTAAAATTTTATTTTTTAGCATTTTTTTTTGCATTAACTTTTTTCCCACCATTTTTATTGAGAAGGAATTGACATACATCACTATATAAGTTTAAGGCATATAGCATGATGGCTTGATTGCATATAGTGAAGTTTGAGGTTTTAATCTTTTTTTTAAAAGATTTTATTTGACAGCGCATGTGCACATGTGTACACACATACACACACACACAAAAGAGCGAGCTCATGAGCATAAGCAGGGGAGGTGCAGCAAGAGAGGAAGAAGCAGGCTCCCCACTGAGCAGGGAGCCTGATATGGGGCTGGATCCCAGGACCCTAGGATCATGACCAGCCTTACCTGAGCCAAAGGCAGACGCTTAACCCACTAAGCCACCCAGGTGCCCCTTGATTTGCATATATTGTGAAATGATTCCCACAATGGGTTCAGTTAACATCCATCTTTTCATATAGGTACAATAACAAGAAAATAAATTTTGAAAAAAGGGAAAAATTTTTCTTGTGATGAGAACTCAAGATTTACTTTAACTTTTCTGTGTATTATACAGCCATGTTAGCCATAGTCATCATTTTGTATGTCACATCCTTACTAGTTATTATATAACTGGAAATTTGTACCTTTGCCCAACTTCCTCAATTCTCCCTCCCCCACCCTCTGCCTCTGGTAACCAAAGGTCTGATCTCTTTTTCTATGAATTTTGTAATTTATTTATTTATTTAATTAAAAAAAATTTTAAAGATTTCATTTATCCATTTGAGGGAGAGAATGAGCAGGGGGGGCAGAGGGAGAAATAGACTCTTCCTTGAACAAGGAGCCCAACTTGGGCCTTGATTCCAGGACCCTGGGATCATGACCTGAGCTGAAGGCAGTCGCTCAACTGACTGAGCCACCCAGGTGCCCTGTGTTTTTTTTTTTTTTCTTACTTTCCTTCATTTTTTGGGTAATTTATAGGAGTACAAATCTTTCATTTATGAAATGTATTGCTAAGTGCTTTGTTCTTTTTGATACTAGCATAAATAGACTATCCAACTCAATTTTCCTGTTGTTCATTGCTGGTACCAGTTTGTTAGTTTTTCGACATGCAGATAATTGCATTTGTTGAAATTTCTTTCCTATGTTTGATTATATTTCCTCCTCTTTTATGAAATTTCTATATTTTCATAGAAATCTTTGTGAAGATAATCTTTTTCATGATTAAGTAAGTCAATATGTACTCCTCAATGTTTACTTACAAATCTATGTATTTGTGGTTTGTGTCAATGAGGTTATTTGACAGGGTCTCCTAGGGAATCTGCCTTTGGGATAAGTTGGAATATTATGTCCTCCCTTTGTAGATATAGTTATGGTTCTTTTGATAAATATACTTTGAAGCATAATTCTGGAGGAAGTCCAAAAATATTTAGCTCATTACCACTTCAAACTTTGCCTAATTTCATTGTCTATGAAAACAAAAATCAGACTTCACTATTTCTCTTCTTGAATGTTACATAGTATGGCAAAAATTCTGCACTGCAATGTTCACAACTCAACTTTGCCACTAAATATGCAATCAGGAGCAAAATAAAAATAATGTTTATGCTTTGATTTGTATGTCTGTCCAATGAGATAAAAATGATAGCAACATAATAGCTGTGAGAATTAATGAGTTTACAGACAAGTGGTACTTAGAACAGTTTCTTGAATGTAAGTACTTTGCAAGAATGAGGTTTTTAAAATGATGAAGCATAAAATATATTGATATTCTGTTTTGTATATGTGTGGACACACACATAACTATATACATATACATATATATGTGTTTATATATGTATTTATACAATTTATTTTATTCACACACACAAAAGCTTTAAAAATACATACATAGTTTTTTTTCTCCAATGATTAGATCATTTAGGTTTTAGTTTTATTAAACGACATTTTTTTTCTAATTGATACAGTTCTTCTTTTTCCATAGGTGAACTATGTCCTTATTGCATATTTTAACTCATTAACATATTATTATAATAAAATTTAACATGTGCTAAAACACTGGCTTCTTAGTTGCCCATTTGGTTTTCAATTGTGATCATTTTATAATGGCAATCAGTAACAATTTTGTGTAATCCTCATCCTTTAGATTCATTTCATGTCTATTATTTATTCATTAATTCAAATGAATATGTATAGAATGCAAAGCATATGATAAACAACACACTTTTTTAAATGGGTCAAAAGTGAGCAATGTATTCTTTCTGATTTCAAGGAATTTTTAATTAAACAAGGGAGAAATAAATAGATGCAGAAAAATCATAATATATTTTTTAAAGATTATGGTCAGTATAATTCTGATGGCTACCCAAATTACTCACCCAGACTCTAGGGGCTATTAATATTTTGGATGATGCTCCTGCAATTGCTTCATCTCATGGACAAAAGACATTTTGTAAATATAATTAAGGTTAAAAGTCAATTAACTTTATTTGGGATCTTACATGTTTGTAGCTAATCTAATCACATAAGTCCTTTAAAGTCAAGAGTTTTCTCTGGCTAGTAAGAAGAGGGTAATAAGGTAGATTCAAATGATGAGAGGGATTTGGCAAGTCATTCCTCTCTTTGAGGAGGAAGAAACCATGTGCAAGGAGGAGGGTCTGGGAACTAACAACAACTTCTGGCTGACAATCAATAAGGAAACAGCAACTCCAATCCTATTGCCACCAGGATCGGAATTCTGCAAACAACATGAATGAGCTTAGCAATGGATTTTTGTTCATTGCCTCCTGATAAAATCCAGTTTGCTGATTGCTTGACTTTGGCTAGAGAACCTAAGAAGGAAATTCACCCAACACTACCTGGATTTGACCTATGTGAATGTGAAACAATAAGTGAGTGGGAATTTAAGCCACTGAATTTGTAGGAATTTCTAACATATGAATAAAAAACTGATGCAAGCCATTAGAATAAGTCAGTTTAAAAAAAGTGATGGGTAGGAGTTAGTGCAGTTAAAAAGATTTAAAATCCTTGTGATGTTTTCCTTGCAGAGTTGACATTTCTGATATTCTGTTTATATAAACAAGAATATTTGTACTAAGAATGGTTATAATGTAATTCTGGAAGAATGGAATATATGCACAAAGACACACAGTTGATCAGGATTGGACATAGTCTGATTTATTGCCGAGCATATGTGTTTGTTTTATGGGTGCATGATACATCTCTATAGAATCAGAAATAAATAGCTGTAGGGATTCATTGTAAGTGTCTCATTATAAATTAAGGAGTCTAATCTGTGTCCTCCAAGGGAAAATGAAAACATAGCATTGATTATGCATTGATGCAATATAAGCTGTTTTAGTAAAATAATGTTAATCATAATCAAAACCAGGAAAAAATTAAACTATCTGTGATGACTTGCAATACAGTTTTGGAAATAATTTAGTGAAAGTACTAAAAACATAAGTACAAGATTTACTTACTTTCTTTTATTTAAAAATTTTAACTCTTATTCTAATTGGGTAAGTTATCACAGACAATGTGGATTGTTTTTTCTTACAGTTCATTTTCTTTCCTCATTTAGAGACTGGGTCTAACATAATCTAATCAATCCATGCTTCTTCATTTGACCTGAATTCAATCCCCCTTTGTTATCTCTAGGTAACTAGCCCCAAACTAAACTTTTAGTTCATTCAAGCCTCTTCTACAACATATATGAAAGAGAATAAATTATTAAGAGAAAACAAAATAAAACAAAACATGCTAATATTCATTTTACCATAACAAATAAAAGTTTTTTTTTCTTTTCAGAAATGACAATCTCAAGCATTTCTTCTTCTGACATCCTTATACTATAAATTTCTTTAATCTTTTTAAGATTTCATTATTTCCCCTCATCAACCCTTCCTTTTTTTTTATAATCATGTTTTTTTATTATATTATGTTAGTCACCATATAGTACATCCCTGGTTTATTATTTTATTTTTTTTATTATATTATGTTAGTCACCATACAGTACATCCCTGGTTTCTGATGTAAAGTTCGATGATTCATTACTTGCATATAACACCCAGTGCACCATGCAATACGTGTCCTCCTTACTACCCATCACCATTCCCCTCCCCCTCCCCTCTGAGCCCTCAGTTTCTTTCTCAGAGTCCACAGTCTCTCATGCTTCATTCCCCCTTCTGATTACCCCCCCTTTCTTTATCCCTTTCTTCCCCTACCAATCTTCCTACTTCTTCTGTTCCATAGATGAGAGAAACCATATGATATTTGTCTTTCTCTGCTTGAATTATTTCACTTAACATTATCTCCTCCAGTGCTGTCCATGTTGCAGCAAATGTTGAGAAATCATTCTTTCTAATAGCTGAGTAATATCCCATTGTATTTATAACCACACCTTTTTAATCCAGTCATCTGTTGAAGGGCATCTCGGATCCTTCCATGATTTAGCTATTGTGGACAATGCTGCTATGAACATTGGGGTGCATATGGCCCTTCTATTCACTACATTTGTACCTTTGTGGTAAATACCCATTAGTGCAATTGCTGGATCATAGGGTAGCTCAATTTTTAACTTTTTAAGGGACCTCCACACTGTTTTCCAAAGTGGCTGCACCAGCTTGCATTCCCACCAACAGTGTAAGAGGGATCCCCTTTCTCCACATCCTCTCCAACATTTGTTGTTTCCTGCCCTGTCAATTTTTTCCATTCTAAATGGCATAAGGTGGTATCTCAATGTGATTTTGATTTGAATTTCCTTGATGGCTAATGATGTTGAACATTTTTTCATGTGTCTGTTAGCCATTTATATGTCTTCATTGGAAAAGTGTCTGTTCATATCTTCTGCCCATTCTTTTACTTGATTACTTGTTTCATAAAGAACTAAAATCTCCTCAAAGGGACAAAATGAAGATAAATACATAAAGACAACATGAAAAAAATAATATGTCTTATATATAATTTTTCCCTAAAGGAGAAATAACAATATATTACAAAGTTTATAACACAAGTAAATTAGTCAGGGCTCTCCATGTGATCAGAACCAATAGAATATATGACATATAGAAAGAGATTTATTATGATGGATTGGCTCAGGTGATTATAACAGTTTCAAGATCTTCTGTGTGCCAAATGGAGGTCCAGGAAAACAGGTCATATAGGTCCTGTCTAAAACTGAAGTTATGAGAATCAGGGGAGTTAATAGTATAAGTCCCAGTCTAGTCTGAAGGTTCAAGGTGGAGTACTAATGTTTGTATGCAGAAGATGGATATACAGTCTGTGCAGAGAACAAATTTGCCTTTTCTCCAGTTATCTGTTTTATCTAGATCCTCAGTGGATTGGATAATACCCACCAGCATTAGTGAGAGCAATCTTCTTTTCTCAGTCTACATACTCTAATGGCAATCTCTTCAGGAAACATCCCCACAGACACACCCAGAAATAATGTTTTACCAGCTATATGGTCATTCCTAATTTAGTTGAGTTTACACATAAAATTAACCAACACAGTAAGTAAAACTAAACTCCATCATGGTAACTTTGTTGTAAGTTTATTATACTGTGTGCAAAGTGCTGTAATATTCCAAAATAGATTTTAATAAATTGAATACATGTATTGTAAACTCTATGGCAACAACTAAAAATAGGAAACATTAAGAGTGTTTTGATATGATAAATTTCTCACATGATCTAAATACAGAAAAAAACAAGAAAAGCAACAAGAAACAAAAGGAAGAGAAAAAGTCTAATTAAAGGATAGACCTACATCCAACTCTATTAATAGTTACATTAAATATAAATAACATAAACATCCCAATTAAATGAAAATGGAGAATCATGTACAGACTAAATTCAGTCATTTCAATAAATAATGTAAATCCTTAGCTTGCTTTCTTTTTTCTTTCTTTTTCTTTCTTTCTTTCTTTCTTTCTTTCTTTCTTTCTTTCTTTCTTTCTTTCCTTCTTTCTTTCTTTTTTTCTTCTTCTTTTTTAAAAAATCTGAATTGGTTTTCCAAACTGAATCCTATTGACTTAAGACAACATGGGTCCAGGGAGGTAAGATGATGGAGGAGTAGGGGTCCCCTTTTTCAGCTGATCCACTGAGTCGAGCTGGATAGATACCAGACCATTTTGAAAACCCTCGGAATCACCCTGAGGCACAGGAAGATATATCTGGATCTCTACAAATGAACATCTCCAGCACTGAGTATTGAGGTATGAAGCTGGGAGCCATGAATCCGCGCGCAGATATTGGAAGATAAATGGAAGGGGGAGGGAGACGCTGTGTTTGGGCCCGGGAAGCAGTACCCACCTGCACTGGGGAGCGGGCAGACTCACGGAACAGCACCCACAAGAGAGCAGACTGAGACCGTGAGCCAGGGAATGCTCATGACCAGTCTGAAAACCAGAGCTCCGGAGGGCATGCAAACCACACTGAAACGGAGCTCCAGAGCATGCAGGGGCGGCTGGCAGCTGGCGGCATTAGAAACACAAAGGACAGAGACATGCCGACCCTGAAAGTGAGGGCTGGGACACCTGGTGTGGGGCACACATCCTGGGATGCTGTGGGGTTTAGCAGCACCAATAGAAACAGAGTTAAAGTGGCTAGAAGAGCTCAGTGGAGAGTGGAATGCAATCCCTCTGTTCTGAGACAGAGGCTGGGATTTGGCTACTGCTGCTCTGACTTTCAGAAGAAGCACAGCAAACCGCCAGGGAAAGCCACCAGAGAGCAAAAGCCTGTAAATACCAGCTCACAGTGTGCCCATACCCATCCCACCTCACAGGGGACAGGGAGATTCTACCCAAACAGGGTTGCCTGAGTATTGGCACAGCAGACCCCTATCACAAAGGCAGGCTGAAAAATCAAGAGGCCCACATCCCTAAGGTCTCTATAAAACAAGTGCACACTGCATGGGTCCTGGTCAATAATTTGGGCTCTGGACAACCCCACAACTTCTCCTCATCAGACTGACGAGAAGGAGAAATCCCCCCCAGCAAAGAAAAGACAAGGAGTCTGTGGCCTCTGCCACAGAATTAATGGATATGGATATAACCAAATTATCAGAAATGCAGTTCAGAGTAACAATGGTCAAGATGATGTGTAGACTTGAAAAAAATATAAACAAAAATATTAACAACAATATAGACTCTTTACGGGTGGAAATGAGGGCGAATCTGGCAGAAATTAAAAATGCCATGAATCAAATGCAGTTAAAACTAGATGTTCTGACGGCCAGGGTAAATGAGGCAGAAGAACAAATCAGTGAATTGGAGGATGGGTTGGTAGAAGAGATAGCTAAAACAGAAACTTGGCTCAAAAAAATCCAATCTCAAAAATGTAGATTATGAGAGATTACCGGCTCAATGAAATGTTGCAATGTCAGAATCATTGGAATCCCCAATGGGGTGGAGAAAAAGAGAGGTCTAGAAGAGATATTTGAACAAATTGTAGCTGAAAACTTCCCTAATCTAGCAAAGGAAACAAGCATTCGTGTCCAAGAGGCAGAGAGGACCCCTCCCAAATTCAACCACAACAAACCTATGCCACGTCACGTCATAGTGCATTTTGCAAACATTAGATCCAAGGATACAGTATTGAAAGAGGCCAGGGCAAAGAAACCTCTCACATACCAAGGCAAATGTATCAGAATTATGTCAGACCTGTCTACTCAGACCTGGAATGAGAGAAAGGGTTGGGGGGCATTTTTAAAGCTCTTTCAGAGAAAAACATGCAGCCAAGGATCCTTTATACAACAAGGCTGTCATTCAGAATTGATGGAGAAATAAAGACCTTGCAGAATCACCAGTCACTGACCAATTTCATAAGCATGAAACCAGCCCTACAGGAGATATTAAGGGGGGTTCTATAAAAGTAAAAGGCCCCAAGAGTGATACAGAACAGAAAGTCACAATCTATAGAAACAAAGACTTTACAGGCAACATGGCATCATTAGAAACGTATATCTCAATAATCAGTCTCAATGTAAATGACCTAAATGTACCCAACAAGTGGATATGACAATTATAAATATCTATGCCCCCAATAGGGGAGCAGCAAGATACACAAGCCAACTCTTAACCAGAATAAAGAGACATATAGATAAAAATACGTTAATAGTGGGGGACCTCACCACTCCACTGTCAGCAATAGATAGATCACCTAAGCAGAAAATCAACAAAGAAACAAGAGCTTTGAATGCCATACTAGACAAGTTAGACCTCATAGACATATATGTAGAACATTACACCCCAGAACAAAAGAATACTCATTCTAGTAATGCACATAGAATATTTTCCAGAATAGATCATGTTCTGGGTCACAAAACAGGTCTCAACCAGTTCCAAAAGACTGAAATTATTTGCAGTATATTCTCAGACCACAATGCTTTGAAATTGGAACTCAATCACAAGGAAAAAATTGGAAGAAACTCAAACACTTGGAGACTAAGAAGCATCCCGCTCAAGAATGATAGACTGGTGATGGGTAGTATGGAGGGCACGTATTGCATGGTGCACTGGGTGTTATATGCAACTAATGAATCATCGAACTTTGCATCTGAAACCGGGGATGTACTGTATGGTGACTAACATAATATAATAAAAAACATTAAAAAAAGAATGATTAGATAAACCAGGAAATTAAAAATCAATTTAAACAATTTATGGAGACCAACAAGAATGAAAACACAATGGTCCAAAACCTATGGGACACTGCAAAGGCAGTCCTAACGCGAAAATGCATAGCCATCGAAGCCTCGCTCAAAAGAATAGAAACATATAAAATGCAGTTTTTATACTCTCACCTCAAGAAGCTGGAACAGCAACAGAAGAACAGGCCTAACCCATGCACGAGAATGCAGGTGAGCAAGATTAGAGCAGAGATCAATGAATTAGAAACTAGGAGCACAGTATAGCAGATCAACAGAACTAGAAGCAGGTTCTTTGAAAGAATTAATAAAATTGACAGACCACTGGCAAGGCTTATTCAAAAGAATAGAGAAAGGACCCAAATTAATAAAATTATGAATGAAAAGGGAGAGGTCACAACCAACACCAATGAAATAGGAAGGATCATTAGAAACGTATATCAAATGCTTTATGCCAATAAATTAAGCAACCTGGGACAGATGGAGGCCTACATGGAAAAGAATGAAACTTGACTACTCTCTCACACCATAAACAAAGATAAACTCTAAATGGATGAGAGACCTTGATGTGAGACAGGAATCCATCAAAATCCTAGAGGAGAGCATAGGCAGCAAACTCTACGGCATCAGCCACAGCAACTTTTTTCATGACACATCTCCAAAGGCAAGAGAAACAAAAGAAAAAATGAACTTGTGGGACTTCATCAAGATAAAATCTTCTGCTCAGCCAAGGAAACAGTCAAAAAAAGTAAGAGACAGCCCACAGAATGGGAGAATATATTTGCAAATGATACTATAGATAAAAACTGGTATCCAAGATCTACAAATAACTTCTTAAACTCAATATACAAGAAACAAATAAATGAATCATAAAATGGGCAGATGATATGAATAGACACTTTTCCAATGAAGACATACAAATGGCTAACAGACACATGAAAAAATGTTCAAAATCATTAGCCATCAGGGAAATTCAAATCAAAACCACATTGAGATACCACTTTATGTCAGTTAGAATGACCAAAATTGACAAGGCTGGAAACAATTAATCTGGAGAGGATGTGGAGAAAGGTAATCCCTCTTACACTGTTGGAGGGAATGCAAGTTGGTTCATCCAGTTGGAAAACAGTGTGAAGGTCCCTTAAAAAGTTAAAATACTCTATGATCCAACAATTGCACTACTGGGTATTTACCCCAAACATACAGATGTAGTGAAGGGAAGGGCCATATGCACCACAATGTTCATTGCAGCATTGTCCACAATAGCTAAATTGTGGAAGGAGCCGAGATGCCCTTCAACAGATGAATGGATTAAGAAGATGTGGTCCATATATAAAATGGAATATTACTCAGCTATCAAAAAGAATGATTTCTCAACATTTGTTGCAACATCGACGGCACTGGAGGAGATAATGCTAAGTGAAATAAGTCAAGCAGAGAAAGACAATTTCCATATGGTTTCTCTCATCTATGGAACTAAAGAAGTTGGAAGATCGGTAGGAGAAAAAAGGGATAAAGAAAGAGGGAATAATCAGAAGGGGGAATGAAGAATGAGAGACTATGGACTCTGAGAAAGAAATTGAGGGTCTTCAGAGGGGAGGGTCATGGGGGAATGGGATAGGCTGGTGATGGGTAGTAAGGAGGGCACATATTGCATGGTGTACTGGGTGTTATACGCAACTAATGAATCCATAAAGTGAAACAATATTAGAATAATTGGATCTCAGAAGAAAAGGACATATAGAAAGTGGCAGAAGGTATATTGGAGAAAATTATAGCTAAGAAAGTTCCTAATCTGAGGAGGAAACAGGCATTCAAGTTCAGGAGGCACAGAGAACCGCCTTCAAAATCAATAAAAACAGGTCAACACCTTGACATATAATAGTGAAGCTTGCAAATCTCAGGAACAAAGAAAATTCTGAAAGCAACTTGGGACAAGAGGTCCAGAAGTTACAAGGACAGGAATATTAGACTGGCAGCAGATCTATCCCCAGAGACCTGGCAAGATAGAAAGCACTGCTATGATATATTCAGAGTGCTAAATAAGAAAAATATGCAGCCAAGAATGCTTTATCCAGCAATGCTGTCATTAGAAATTAGAAGGAGAAATAAAACACTTCCAGGACCAAAAGAAACTAAAAGAATGTATTATCACTAAGTCAGCCCTGCAACAAATCTTAAAGGTGAATCCTTTAAAAGGAGAGATAGCCCCAAAGTAGTAGACCAGAAAGGAACAGAGACAATATACAGAAATAGTGACTTTACAGCTAATACAATGACACTATATTCATATATTTCAATAATTATTCTGAATGTAAATGGCTAAATGCTCCATTCAAAAGACACAGGGTATCAGATTGGATAAAAAAGCAAGACCCATCCATATGCTGTCTGCAAGAGACACATTTTAGATGAAAAGACACCTCCAGATTGATAGTAAGGGGGTGGAAAACCATTTATCATACTAATTGACATTTAAAAAAAAAAGCTGGGCTAGCAATCGTTTTATCAGACAAATTAGATTTTATTTTATTTTTTTTTAAAGATATTATTTATTTATTTGACAGAGACAGCCAGCGAGAGAGGGAACACAGGCAGGGGGAGTGGGAGAGGAAGAAGCAGGCTCCCAGCAGAGGAGCCTGATGTGGGGCTCGATCCCAGAACGCCGGGATCACACCCTGAGCCGAAGGCAGACGCTTAACGACTGTGCTACCCAGGCGCCCCTCAGACAAATTAGATTTTAAAAAAGACTGTAGTAAGGAACGAAGAGGGACACTCTGTCATACCGAAGGGGTCTATATAACAAGAAGATCTAACAATTATAAATATTTATGCTCCTGACATGGGAGAGGCTGACTATATAAGCCAATTAATAAAAAAAAATAGAGAAACACCTTGATGAAAATACAATAATACTAGGGGACGGTAACACCCCACTCACTACAATGGACACATAATCTAAGCAAAAGATCAACAAGAAAACATGGACATCCTAAACATCCTAAAGCAACAGAATACACATTCTTCTTGAATGCACAAGGAACATTCTCCAGAATGGATCACATAATGGGTCATAAATCAGTTCTCAACTGATACTAAAATATTGGGATTATTCCCTGCATATTTCCAGACCATAGTGCTTTGAAATTCATACTCAATCACAAGAGGAAATTTGGAAATAACTCAAATACATGGAGTTTAAAGAGCATCTTGCTAAAGAATGAATGGGTCAACAGGGAAATTAAAAAATTTAAAAATTTATAGCTGAAAGCCTTTCCCTTAAGATCAGGAACACGACAAGGATGCCCACTCTTGCCATTATTATTCAACACAGTACTAGAAGTCGTTGCAACAGCAATCAGACAACAAAAAGGGATAAAAGGTATTCAAATTGGCAAAGAAGAAGTCAAACTGTCTCTCTTCACAGATGGCATGATACTGTATATGGAAAACCCAAAAGACTTCACCCCAAAGTTACTAGAACTTATAGAACAACTCAGTAATGTGGCAGGATACAAAATCAATGCTCAGAAATCAGTTGCATTTCTATACATAGAAACTAATGAAAATGAAAACACAAGTAATCAAAACCATTGGGATGCAACAAAGGTGGTCCCACGAGGGAAATATATAGCAATACAAGCCTTTCTCAAGAAACAAAAAAGGTCTTAAATGCACAAACCAACCTCACACCTTAATGAGCAAGAGAAAGAAAAGCAAATATACAATAAACTCAGCAGGAGAAGAGAAATAATAAAGATTAGAGGAGATATCGATGAAATAGAAACAAACCAACAAAAAATGGTAGAAGAGATCAAGGACTAGGAGGTGGTTCTTTGAAAGAATTAATAAGATCAATAAACCCTTGACCAGACTTATCAAAAATAAAAAAAGGGACCAAAATAAGTAAAATCATGAATGAAAGAGGTGAGATAACAACCAAAATAGAAGAAATAAAAAAAATATAAGAACATATTATGAGCAACTATATGCCAACTAATTAGACAGCCTGGAAGAAATAGATTCATTCCTAGATATGTATAAATTACCAAAACTGAAACAGGAAGAAATAGAAAACCTGAACAGACCCATAACCAGCAAGGAAATTGAAGTGATAATCAAAAATCCTGCAACAAACAAGAGCGCAGGATTGGATGGCTTCCCAGGGGAATTCTACTAAACCTTTAAAGAAAAAATCATACCTATTCTACTGAAGCTGTTTCAAAAAAAAGGAAATGGATGGAAAACTTCCAAACTCGTTCTATGAGGCTCACATTACCTTGATTCCAAATCCAGACAAAGACCCCATCAAAAAGGAGGATTACAGACCAATATCCCTGATGAACATGGATGTCAAAATTCTCATCAAGATACTAGCCAATAGGATCCAAAACTACATTAAAAGTATTATTCCCCATGACCAAGTGGCATTTATTCCTGGGCTGCAAGGGTGGTCCAACATTCACAAATCAATCAATGTGATATACCACGTTAATAAAAGAAAGGACAAGAACTGTATGATACTCTCAATTCATGTAGAAAAAACATTTGACAAAGTACAGCATCCTTTTTTGATGAAAACTCTCCATAGTGTAGGGATAGAGAGAAAATACTTCTATATCATAAAAGCCATGTACAAAAAGCCCAGAGTGAATATCATTGTCAATGGGGAAACACTGAGGGCTTTTCCCCTAAGATCAGAACAGAACAGTGATGTCCACTCTCACCACTGTTGTTCAACATAGTATTGAAGTCCTAACTTCAGTAATTAGACAGACAGTTAGATAGACAGACAGAAATTAAACAAACAAACAAACAAGCAAACAAATGGCATCTGGATCAACAAGGAAGTGAAACTCTCATTCTTTGCAGATGACATTTTACTCTATGTGGAAAACCCAAATGACTTCATCCCAAAATTGCTAGAACTCACAGCAATTCAGAAAACTGGCAGGATATAAAATCAATGTATAAAAATCAGTTTCATTTCTTTTTATTTTTTAAGATTTTATTGATTTACAAAAGAGAGTGAGAGAGAGAACACAAACAGGTGGGACGGGCAGAGGAGAAGCAGACTCCTTGCTGAGCAGGGAGCCCAACGTGGGACTTGATCCCAGGATCGTGGGATCATGACCTGAATTGAAGGCAGACACTCAACGAACTGAGCCACACAGGCACCCAGTTGCATTTCTATACAATGACAATGAGACATAAGAAAGAGAAATTAAGATGATCCCACTTACGATTGTACCAAAACCATAAGGTACCCAGGAATAAACCTAATCAAAGAGACAAAGGATCTGTATAACACTCATGAAGGAATTTGAGGTAGACACATAAAATAGGAAATTATTCCACGCTCATGAATTAGAAGAACAATGTCATTAAAATGTCTATGCTACCAGGAGAGAGGAAAGATGGTGGAAGAATAGGGGCCTCATTTTGTCTGGTCCTTTGAATTTAGGTGGATAACTATCAAATCAATCTGAAAACACAAGAATTCAACCTGGGATATAAGAAAAGAATTGCTGAAACTCTACAAGTAGAAAAGCAAACACTTTTTCCAAGATAGGAGATGTGGATATATGCATCTGAAGGGCTATATCAGAAGATAATCAGCAGGGGGAGGAAGCCTCAGTAAGATGGCTACTGGAAAGTGATATACCCCAGAGCACAATATCAGAACCTTTAGAAACCTCCTTCAGTGAGAGATGTCCCTGCCTGAAAGGTACACAGATGGTGAAGCAAGGCAGAATCCTAGGTGAGAAAGTGTGGTCTCAGGATCCCTGGGGTCTCAGAAAGAATGGAGGTGCCTGAGCTGGCAGAGTTCCCAAGCATTGGAGTGGGGAAACTGGTGAGGGTCAATGAGACTGGGAGAGGGCTCTCACCTCAGTTCACCATAAACAATTGGGCACACGCTGTTGCCTAATTTGGTGGCCACTATCTGTGCTGGGTCCCTGCAAAGTGCAGAAAAGTGGGACCTCCACCTTCTCCTGGAAGGATCAGTGTGAGCATGCACCAAATGAGTTTTCAGAGTTTGGCCCACACAAAAGTGAAGACCACTTATCTCTGAGGGTTTACTGAAGAGAGGGGACCACAATAATTTGGCTTTTGGGCTGGAGACCATGGCATGGCCATTTTTATTTTGATCCTCTAAAGAAGCGCAGGAAACCTTCAGGAAACAAAAGCCACACAGAGCAACCAGAAGAAGCTTACACTGAGCCTGGCCCCCTGTTAAGGGATGGTGCAACTCTGCCCAGGAAAACAAAACAAAACAAAACAAAACAAAACAAAACAAAACAAAACAAAACAAAACAAAACAAAACACTCTGAGAAGCAGTGCAGCAGTGCCCTCCCTCAGAAAACAGACGAGAAGAACAGGTGAGCAGCAAGTTTACAGACCACACAGGACTGTAAAACTCCAGTGCTAGGAGAAAATAGTATATAGATTTTGAGGTTTTTTTTCTCATGATTCATTTATTTTTCAGTTGAAAATTTTCCATTTCTTTTTTTTTCTTTTTCCCTGTCAACTAGTTTGTTATTTTGTCAACTCTTTATTTTTTTTTTTAACTTGTTGACAGTGATTATTGAGAGATATGATTTTATTGATGCCATGTTGCCAGTAAAGTCTTTGTTTGTATCGGTTGTGACTTTCTGTTCTGTATCACTCTTGGGGCCTTTTTACCTTTATAGAACCCCCCTTAATATCTCCTGTAGGGCTGGTTTCGTGGTTACAAAATTGGTTAATGACTGGCGATTCTGAAATGTCTTTATTTCTCCATCAATTCTGAATGAGAGCCTTGCTGGATAAAGGATCCTTGGCTGCATGTTTTTCTCTGAAAGAGCTTTAAATATGCTCCCCCAACCCTTTCTCTCATTCCAGGTCTGTGTAGACAGGTCTGACGTAATTCTGATGCCTTTGCCTTGGTACGTGAGAAATTTCTTTGCCCTGGCCGCTTTCAATACTGTATCCTTGGATCTAATATTTGTGAATTGCACTATGACGTGATGTGGCGTAGGTTTGTCATGGTTGAGCTTGGGAGGAGTCCTCTCTGCCTCTTGGACATGAATGTTTGTTTCCCTCACTAGATTAGGGAAGTTTCAGCTACAATTTGTTCAAATATCTCTTTAGTCCTCTGTTTTTCTCCACCCCCCTCGGGGATGCCGATGATTCTGACATTGGATCGTTTCATTGAGTCAGTAATCTCCTGTAACCTACATTCATGGGCGTGGATTTTTTTAAGTCCAGCTTCTATTTTCGTTTTTTCTTCTACTAACCCATCCTCCAATTCTCTAATAAGTTCCTCTGCCTCATTCACCCTGGCCGTCAGAGCCTTTAGTTTTGACTGCATTTGGCTCATAGAATTTTTAATTTCTCCCAGATTCATTCTCATTTCCACCCTTAGAGATTCTATATTCTCATTAACATTTTCGGTAATACTTTTTTCAAGTCTACACATCATCTTGTCCATTGTTACTCTGAATTCCATTTCTGATAATTTGGTTACATCCATATCCATTAGTTCTGTGGCAGAGGCCACAGACTCATTGTTTTTTCTTTGCTGGGGGGGATTTCTCCTTCTCGTCATTCTGATGAGGAGAGGTTGCGGGGTTGTTCAGAGCCCAAATTATTGACCGGGACCCAGGCCGTGTGCCCTTGTTTTATAGGGATCTTAGGGATGTGGGCTTCTTCTTTAAATATTTTATTTATTTATGTGGCAGAGAGACAACCAGCGAGAGATGGAACACAAGCAGGTGAGTGGGAGAGGAAGAAGCAGGCTCTCAGCGGAGGAGCCCGATGAGGGACTCCTTTCCGGAATGCCAGGATCACGCCCTGAGCTGAAGAGAGATGCTTAATGACCACACCACCCAGGCCCCCCAGGATATGAGCTTCTTGATTTTTCAGCCTGCCTCTGGGGGAGGGGCCTGTCATGCCAATACTCAGGCAACCCTGTTTGGGTAGAGTCTCCCTGTCCCCTGCAAGGGGGTATGGGGATGGGCACACTGTGAGCTGGTCTTTCCGGGCTTTTGTTCTCTGGCGGCTTTCCCTGGTGTCTTGCTGTGCCTCTTCTGAGAGTCAGAACAGCAGTGGCCGAATCTCAGCCTCTGTCTCAGAACAGAGGGATTGCAGACCATTCTCCACTGATGTTCTGGCCACTTTAAATCTGTTTCTGTTGGTGGTGCTCAACCCTGCAGCATCCCGTCCCGGGATGTGCGCCCCACACCCGGAGTCTCAGCCCTCACTTCCAGGGCCGGTGCGTCTCTGTCCTTTGTGTTTTTAACACCGCCAGTCGCCAGCAGCCCCCGCGGGCTCCAGAGCTCCCGGTCTCAGTCTGCTTCCAGTGAGCACACTGGAGTTCCGGAGTTCCATGAGAAGACTGGTAGCGTGCTCCGGGCTCACGTTCTCAGTCTGCTGTCTCGCAGGTACGGTCCGCAAGTCCGCCCGCTCCCCTGTACAGGTGGTTACTGCTTCCCGGCACCCGAACGTGGTGGCTCCCTCCCCCTTCCGTTTATCTTCTGATATCTGTGCGTGGTTTCACAGCTCCCCGCTTCGTACCTCAATACTCAGCGCTGGAGATGTTCATTTGTAGAGTTCAAGATGTATCTTCCTGCTTCTCAAGCTGATTCCGTGGATGTTCAGGCTGGTCTGTTACCTATCCAGCTGGACTCAGGGGACCGGCTGAAAAAGGGGTCCCCTACTCCTCCGCCATCTTAACTCCACTCCTATATGTCCATAAGTTGTTTAAATTATCTTTTGATTTCCTGGTTTATCGAATCATTCTTGAGCAGGATGGTTCTTAGTCTCCAAGTGTTTGAGTTTCTTCCAAATTTTTCTTTGTGATTGAGTTCCAATTTCAAAGCATTGTGGTCTGATAATATGCAGGGAATAATTTCAGTGTTTTGGTATTGGTTGAGACTTGTTTTGTGACCCAGAACATGATCTATTCTGGAGAATGTGCATTCGAATGGAATGAGTATTCTTTTGTTCTGGGTTGTATCTGAAGATATTTTCTGATCCTTTCTTGTCTTTGATTCTTTCAGTCTTTGCTGAATTTCTTTAATGATGTATTTAGATTTCTTGCTTTTTATTCTTTTTTATTTGTTAAAGATGTATTTATTTGAGAGGGAGAGAGTGGGTGCAGAGGGAGAGGGATAGGGAGAGAATATCAAGCAGACTCCCTGCTGATCCAGAATCCAGACACAGGGCTTGATTCATGACCCTGAGAGTGATGACTTGAGCCCAAATCAAGGGTCAGATGCTCAACCAACAGCACCATCCAGGAACCCCTCTTTCTCTTTATTCTTGTATATTTAGTAGTGGGTGTTTACTTATGGTTACCAAAGGGTTTTTATATTACCTCTTTCTCATATAGCAGTCTACATTAAGTCAATGATAGTTTAACTTTGAATCCATTCTTTACTCTTCTCCTCACCACATTTTTTAAGAGTTTATTTTTGAGTAATCTTTAAACATACCATGGGGCTCAAGCTCATAACCTTGAGAGCAAGAGTCACACACTCTACAGACTGAGTTAGCCAGGCATTCCCAACCCCACCCCAATGTTTTAAGTATACACTGTTATATTTTATTTACTTTAATTTTGTGAGTTTCTTGACTGATTTTTAACAGGTATTTTATTTTTATTACTTTTGTGTTTCCAATCTTTATACCATCACTTTTGATCTCTCCTTTCCACTAAAAGTGTCCCCTTTAGTATTTCTTGCAGAGCTGGTCTAGCAGTCATGAATTCCTTTCCTTTTTTTTTCTCTGGGAAACTATCATTCTTTGTATTCTGAATGATAGCCTTGCTGGATACAATATTCTTGGCATCAGGGTGTTTTTTTTTTTCTTCCATTCAGCACTTTGAATATATCATACCATGCCTTTCTGTTTTGCAAATTTTCTGTTGAAAAATTTCCTGTCAACCTTATGTATTTTTTCTTTGTAAGATAATGTCTTTTTTTATCTTGTTGCTTAAAGATGTTTTTTCTTTATCATTGTATTTTGCAAATTCAATTACAATATGCCTAGGTGTGGGTCTGCTTTTGTTGATTTTTTTTCTTTTTCTTTTCTTTTTTCTTTTTTTTAATGATTTTTTATTATATTATGTTAGTCACCATAGAGTACATCCCTGGTTTCCGATGTGCTTTTGTTGATTTTGATATGGGTTCTCTGTGTTTCCAGGATATAGTTATCTGTTTCCTTCTCTGAATTAGTGAAAATTTCTGCTATTATTTCTTCAAATAAATTTTATGCCCCCTCTTCTCTCTTCTTCTTCTGGCACTCCTATAATATGAATGTTATTATATTTGATGGAGTCACTAAGTTCCCTATGTCTATTATCATTTCACATAATTATGATTTTTCTCTCTTTTTAAAATATTTTATTATTTATTTATTTATTTGACAAAGATAGAAAGGGAGAGAGAGAGACAGCACAAGCAGGGGGAGTGGGAGAGGGAGAAACAGGCTTCCCNNCTGCTGAACAGGGAGCCCAATGTGGGGCTCCATCCCAGGACCCTGGGATCATGAACTAACCTAAAGGCAGATGCTTAACTGACTAGCCCTGCAGAGTTCCCTATTTGTTTCTCTCTTTTGTTCAGCTTGATTACTTTCCATTACTCTGTATTCTAGGTCATTAATTCCTTCCTCTGCTTCTTCCAGCCTGCCGTTCTTTTTATCATGTTACTTTCCAAAATGTTACTTATTTCATGTATTGTGCACATTATCTCTGCTATATTACTACTTACCTCTGTATTAAGGGTTTCACTCATGTCTTCCACTCTTTTCTCACGTTGAGTGAGTATCCTTGTGATCTTTACTTTAAATTCTCCATCAGGCATGCTACTTATATCTGTTTCCCTTAGATCTCTGGCTATGGAGTTGTGCTGTTCTTTCATTTGGGATAAATTTATCTAACTTCTTGGGCGCCTGGGTGGCACAGCGGTTAAGCGCCTGCCTTCGGCTCAGGGCGTGATCCCGGTGTTATGGGATCGAGCCCCACATCAGGCTCCTCTGCTGGGAGCCTGCTCTTCCTCTCCCACTCCCCCTGCTTGTGTTCCCTCTCTCGCTGGCTGTCTCTATCTCTGTCAAATAAATAAATAAAATCTTTAAAAAAAAATTTTATCTAACTTCTCATTTTGTCTATATCTCAGTGCCTGTTTCTGTGCTTTAGGAAAGTCAGCATGTCTCCTGTTCTTGAGGGTATGGATTTATGAAAAAGAGACTCTATAGTACCTTGCTGTGTAGTGTCCCTGGTTCCCAAGGGCCCTGGCATATTCTGAGAATGTCTCCATTCTGTGCTGTGTGTGCTGTTGTGGTGTCCTGGCTGCTTTATCCTTCATGCCAATCATCTGCAGAGGCTCTCTTTGCCTGTTGTGGGCATTGTTTGGTCCCTGGCCTGAATGTGGCTCATCTTAACTAGGTGTGTTCTCATCTGCTTGTGAAATGAGACCTGTCACCATCACAGCTGTACTGAAGTTCTGCAAAACTCCTGAGCTGAAAGACATAGTGTTTGCAGTTGTTTGAGCCAGTGTTCTAGGAGAAGGGTCTCACCAAACTCGGGGTGAAGCAAGTGTGACTAGGAGGGGTGGTTCCATCAGTTTTGTGTTGTTGTTGTTGTTGTTGTTCCTGGATGGATGTCTCCACGAATTATATCTCTCTAAGATTGGCTTTGAGATGAACAAATAACCTCCTCACTCAGTGCTCCAGGCACTTTTCATATTGCTGTTTCTCTGTTGTATGTTCCTGGGCTGTTTACCTGCCTTTTCTGCAAGAGCAGCCCTAATGCTTTCTGAGATTTCCTAGATCCAAGCATGCTGACAATTAAAATTGCACACTTTATGCCTTGCTGTTTGCAATAACTCATAGAATCTCACTCTCCAAGCCAATTGCTGTGGGGATTCAGTTTCCCCGTGTGCTGCCCTGTGTACTAGTCTCTTGCCCTTCTCCACTACTTTGACTCCCTCCTGATTGAAGAGGCCATGATCCCTTTCTTTCCCTAACCCATTCTTCATCATTTCTACCTTCCTCAATGTGACCTCTTCTCTTTATTTATGGAGTTTGTTCTGCCAGTCTTCTGGCCAATTTCAGGGGTATTTAGGAGGATTTGATAATTATTTAGCTGTATTCATGGACAAGGCAAGCGTATGGTCCTCCTACTCTTTTGCCATCTTCCCAATTCTCCATGATATGATCTTATATACAGAAAATCCTAAAGATAAGTAGAATCCATTGGAAGTAATAAATGAATTCAGGCAAGTGACAAGATACAAATAAACATACAAAAACCAGTCAGTTCCATACACTAAAACTGAACAATCTGAAAAAAAATATTAAAACAATTCAATTTCCAAGAACATCAAAAACAAATAAGTTAATTAACTAGGAGGTGAACAATCTGTACACTGAGAACTGAGATAATGGTCAAGAAGACACAAATGGAGAGGCATCCCTTGTTCTTGAACTGGAAGAGTTAATATTTTCAAAAAATCCCTACTGCCCAATAAAATATGAAGAATCAATGTAACCCCTATCAAAATTTCAACAGCATTTTTAACAGAAATTTTTAAAAAACTAAAATTTGTATCTACCCACAAAAGACCCCAAATGTTCAAAGTAATAAAGGAAAAGAAGTACAAAGCTGGAGGTATGACACATCCTGATCTCAAATTAGATTGCATATCTATGGTAATCAAAAGAATATGATACTAACATGGAAACAAACTTAGATCAAAGAGACAGAATTGAGAGATCAGAAATAAACCCATGTATGTATGGTCAACTAATATTTGACAAGGGAGCTAAGATCACCCAATGGAGAAAAGATAGTCTCTTTCAATAAATGGTGCTAGGAAAACTGGATATTCACAGGCAATAAATAAATAAAGAATAAAGAATAAATAAATGGGGGGAGAGAAATTGGGTCCTTCTCTTACATCACTCACAAAATAACTCAAAATATATACCTAAAGCCCCAAAGCTTTTAGAAGAAAACATAGGGGAATAGCTTCTTTATAGTGATATTGACACTGATTTTTATGGATAGCACACTAAAATCATAAGGAATGAAGGCAAAAATTAAGAAGTGGGACTGCATCAAAGTAAAAAGCTTTTCCGTAGCAAATGAATGATCAAAAAAAGAAAAAAAAAGAAAAGGAGAAAGTAAAAGAAAAGAAAGGAAAAAGAAATGAAACAAAATGAAATGAAAAGAAATGAAAGGAAAAGAAAAGAGAAGGGAAAGAAAAGGAGAAAAGAAAAGAAAAGAAAAGAAAAGAAAAGAAAAGAAAAGAGGCACCTGGCTCAGCTGGTTAAGCATCTGCTTTTGGCTCAGGTCATGACTAGGGTCCTGGGATTGAGTCCCACATCAGGCTCATTGCTCAGCAGAGAGTTTGCTTCTCCCTCTACCCTTCCACCCTGCTCATGATCTCTCTCTCTCACACTCTCTCAAATAAATAAATAAAATATTTAGAAAAAGAAAAAAAAGGAAAGAAAATAAACCTATGGAATGGGGGAAATACTTGTAAACCATGTATCTGATAAGGGGTTAGTATCCAAAATATATACATAACTGATACAACTCAAGAGGAACAACAGCAACAATAACAACAAAAAATAATCCAGTTGAAAAGTGGACAAGAGACAGGAATAATTTTTACAAAAATAAAATATTCAAATGACCAACAGATTATCAGAAATGATGCCAGCAACATTAATTATTAGTGAAATGCATATTGAGGCCATCATGAGATATCACCTCATACCTTTTAGACTCACTGTTATCAGAAAGATAAGAGATAATGAACCAGGATATGGGAAAAGGAAATCCTTTTGCACTGTGGGAATGTAAATTTGTACAGCTTATGTGGAAAACAATATGCAGATTTCTCAAACAATTTTAAATAGAAGTAACATAAAATCCAGCAATTCCACCAAAGGAAATTGAATCACTATCTCACAAAGGTCTCTGTAGTCCCATGTTTATAACAATATTATTTCAATAACCAAGACACAGAAACAACCTATATGTCCACCAATGAATGAATGGATAAAGAAAATATGATATATATACCACTGAAGCAGAGCCTGAGGGGATAGTTCAAGTGTTACTTCATTAGGGAGTATCATTTCAGGGTAGTAAGATTTAGAATAAAATGGAGTTAAGCAGGAAAAAAAGAAAGGGACAACACGTGGTTATGTTACCAAAGGGGCATCTGTTAAATATAACTGATGGTTCAACTTCACAGAACCATTTTCTGAGATCCATAAAACTAGCCAGCCTTACCTATTGGATTCTGTCTTCCATATTTCAACATGCTTCCCTGTAGGAAATAGTCTTCCAACATTCTCAGGCATTGTGAGATTTGATACACTGTGATAGCTCTGTGAAAGAAGAAGAATCAGAGACACAGGGCACAAGCAGAATGTACACTGGAACTGGTCAGTACAATGGCTGGTTGGCTGGCTGGAATCACAAAATCAAAGGTCCTGCTAATGCATGTGCTGAGATGATCATAGGCTGGAACATCATAAGGCCTGGTTCTTCAACCTCTTATCAACTCATACTTGCCCTTACACCATCAATAGCCACATAATAAGTATGAGGTACATTGATCTGTTCCAGTAAAAAGTATCCTAGTCAGCAAGCCATCTACAATTGAGGTTACTCCTAATTTAAATTTCCATCAACATAATTCCATCCCTGAGGATAAACTGAGCTTGAGGAATGGCTATTCTGAATAAGACTATGATGCCATTGAACATCCCTATATTATTCTTGATGACATGTTAATCTTGGTATTTCCACTTACAATGTGGTTTCATATCTGATTTTACTAACCTACCGGGGGAGTGTAATTTAGGAGATTTCACTTTCTTACCCTTACTTTGGAGCTCAGGGTACTAATGGAAGGACACTGCCAATTTTAAGTATTTCTATGTCCATTTTACTTTTGGCCATTTGGGGAAAAAAAAACTAGCACAGTGGGTGAAGGATTAGAGCCAACACTTAATTTATCATTTGGTCTCTACAAGTTCTCATTCTAACTAGAGGGCAATGACGGTGTTTCAACTCTCTTGTATGGATGGCAGCTCAGACATTCTACCTAATAATATTCAGTAAGTTTAGATGCTTCTGTTTCCCTAGTACAATAACTCTAAAAATAGGTACACAAAATTTGGTTACACAAACTTTTGGAGAATGAGTTGAGACACATTTACTGTGTATTTATTTGGGGAAGTCACAGTGCTTCCTGGAAAGAAGCCTTAAGTAATGCACTCTGAACTGTCAACTTCCTTAGATATCTGAATTGGGCTATGAAGTCAAACTTTCACTATTCACACACAGCATCATACCCTATGTAGAAAAACCAAAAGACTCCACTAAAAAAAATTGCTAAAACTGATACACAAATTTAGCAAAGTCTCAGGATATGAAATCAATATACAGATAACCTGTAGCATTTCCACACACCAATAAGGAAGCAGCAGAAAGAGAAATCAAGAAATTTATCCCATTTACAATTTCAGCAAAAACCATAAGATGTCTAGGAATATATCTAACCAAGTAAAAGACCCATACTTTACAAACTATAGAGCACTTATGAAATAAATTGAAGATGACACAAAGAGACGGAAAAAAAAAACAAACATTCCCTGTTCCTGAATTGGAAGAACTAATATTTGTTAAAATGCCTATACTACCCAAATCTACACATTTAATGCAATCCCTACCAAAATATCAACAGCATTTTTCACAGAGCTAGAACAAACAATCCTAAAATTTGTTTGCAATAACAAAAGATCCACGATAGCCAAAGTAATCCTGAAAAAGCAAAGCAAAGCTAGAGGCATCACAATTCCAGACTTCAAGCTCTATTTTAAAACTATAATCAACACGGTATGGTACTTGCACAAAAACAGACACATAGATCAAGGGATCATATAGAAAACACAGTAATGGTCCCACAACTATATGGTCCACTAATCTTCAACAAAGCAAGAAAGAATACCCAGTAGAAAAAAAAAAAGAGTTTCTTCAAAAAATGGTGTTGGGAAAACTGGACAGCCACATGCAGAAAAATGAAACTGGACTACTTTCTTAAAACATACACAAAAATAAAGTCAAAATGGCTGAAAGACCTAAATGTGAGACAGGAAACCATAAAAATCCCAGAGAAGAATACAGGCAGTGACCACTATGACCTCGGCTGGAGCAAGTTCTTATTAGACAGGTATCTGAAGGCAAGGGAAACAAAAGCAAAAATGAGCTATTGGGACTTTATCAAGATAAAAGGCTTCTGCACATCAAAGGAAACAATCAACAAGCCTAAAAAGCAGCCTACAGAATGGATGAAGATATTCGCAAATGACATATCTGATAAAGGGTTAGTATCTAAGATCTATAAAGAACTTACCAAATTCAACACCCAAAAAACAAATAACCCAGGGGAGCCTGGGTGGCTCAGTCATTGAGCGTCTGCCGTCAGCCCAGGGTGTGATCCCAGAGTCCTGGGATCGAGTCCCGCATCAGGCTCCTCCCACTGGGAGCCTGCTTCTTCCTCTCCCACTCCCCCTGCTTGTGTTCCCTCTCTCGCTGGCTGTCTCTGTCAAATAAATAAATAAAATCAAAATAAAACAAAAATAAAACAACAACAACAACAAAACATATAACCCAGTAAAGAAATGGGCAGAAGACAGGAACAGACATTTTTTCCAAGGAAGACATCCAGATGGCCAATAGACACATGAGAAGTTGCTCAACATCACTCTTCAACAGGGAAATACAAATCAAAACAATGAGATAGCACCTCACACCTGTCAGAATGGCTAATATTAACAACACAAAAAACACAGATACTGTGGAGGATTTGAAAAAATGAGGGCCCTCTTACACTGTTGGTGGGAATGCAAACTGGAGCAGGCACTCTGGAAAACAATATAAAGTTTCCTCAAAAAGTTTAAAATAGGGGAGGGGGTGGGGGAATGGGATAGGCTGGTGATGGGTAGTAAGGAAGGCACGTATTGCATGGTGCACCGGGTGTTATACACAAGTAATGAATCATGTAACTTTACATCAAAAACTAGGGATGTACTGTATGGTGACTAACATAATATAATAAAAAAAATATTTAAAAAGTTTAAAGTATAACTACCACATGACCCAGCAATTACCCCAGTAGGTATTTACTTAAGGATACAAAAATACTTATTTGAAAGAGCACATGCACCCCTTATAGCAGCATTATCAACATTAGCCAAATTATGGAAAGACCCCAAATGTCCATCAACTGATAAATGGATAAAGAAGTTGTGGTAAGGAGGAGGCAAATGGTGGAGGAGTAGGGGACCCCATTAACCCGAGATGTAAGAATATATATCTGGATTTCTACAAGCAGAGAAGCAGCAGCCTATGGCAAGTAGGAAGGGCAGAGTTGTGAATCTTCAGGGAGATATTGGAAGATAAACAGAAGGGGGAGGGGGCCACCATAAGCTGGCACCTGGAAAGTGATAGAACTTTGGAGTCCAAAACTGGAGCCCTTGGAAATCTGCTCTAGTAAGATACACCCCTCCCTGAGGGGAGCTTTGGAAATGAAAAGGCAGAATTTTAGGTAAGTCATTGTGGTCTCAGGATAGGGGGACCACAGAGCAAAAAGAGATTCCTGAGCCGGTGGAGGGCCCAAGCATTGGAGCCAGGAAGCACGTTGTAGACAGCAAAGAGTAAAAGGGACTCACAACTAGGATCACCAGAAACTGTGAAACAGATGGNNNNTAGCCACTCTTTCCTTGAACAGCCTGAAAAAATCTGGGAACGTTGCCTGGGACAGTGCAAAAACCCACAGAGCAGTAATGGCCAGAAAGGGGATTTATGGTGGAACCAGACCTGATTCTGGAGCCTCGGGCATATGGGTGATGCCACAGCTGCTCTGTGTAAATGAAGGGGGGGATCAGAGGGAGAGATGAGCCATGAGAGACTATGGACTCTGGGAAACAAACTGAGGGTTTCAGAGGGGAAGGGGGTGGAATGATGGGTTAGCCTGGTAATGGGTATTAAGGAGGACACATATTACAATGAGCACTGGGTATTATAAGCAAATAATGAATCATGGAACACTTCATCAAAAACTAATGAAGTACATAACATAATAAAAAATTTTAAAAAGTCTTAAATATCAAATAAATATCAAATATCAAATAAATATCAAATATCAAATATCAAATAAATATTAAAAAAATCAAATAAATATCAAATAAATAAATAAATAAATAAATAAATAAATAAATAAATAAAAGCACAAAGGGCAGAGATCTTCCCAGGCCCATGAAAACACTTCTGAGAGTAGCTGTGGGCATGCACTGTTGGAGGCTGTGGTTTTCAGTGATGCAAGCAGAAGTAGAGACTGTCCTGCAGACTTTAATAAAGAAGGCAGACTGTGAATTTTCTGCTCTGGGTCAGAGGTATGGCTGCAGCCATTTTTGCTCTGATCCCCTGAAGAGGCACAGAAAGGCCCCAGAAGACAAAAGGCACTCACACGTCTAATTTCCACTGAGCACATCCCTGAGACAGGGGATGGGGCAACTCTGCACAGGGAGGATTACCTGAGAAGCAGCACAGCAGGCCCCTCCCCCAGAAGACAGGCTGGAAGAACAGATGGATGACAATCCTGTAAGACTGGAAAATCCCAACACAAGGGGAAAAATGGATATTGAGCTCCATGTGTGGCCTCATGACTTGCTTACTTTTCAGATATAATTTTCCTTTTCTAGTCTTTCTTTCTTTCTTTTTTTTCCCTTTATTATGTTGTTTTCCCCTGCTGTATACTTCTTTCTACCTTCTCCCCATTTCAACTAGATGTCTATTATACCAACTCATTTTTTCATAGGCCCTTTAAACTTGTATTTGTACACACCTATATTTTTTAATAGATATATGCTTTATTTTAGCCCCTTGTTCACTCTACTCAATTTTTCCTTTTTATATGTACAAGTTTTACTTTCCTAGCAATGTTGGGGCATAGTGTTCTCTAACACAGAGACCAAAATACACCCAGGAAAACTGAAAAACCCTGTTTTCTCCACACTGAGAGATTATAGCCTCCCTTTTCCTCCCCATTTATTTTATTTTATTATTTATTTATTTATATTATTATATTTATATACATTTATCTCTCAAGTATATGTGTATATATAAATAAATACATACATGCATACATACGTACGTACATATACTTATTTATTTTTTCATTTTATTCCTGTGTTTCATTTTGGCTTTGTATTTTTGGTAGTGGCATCTGACCATTCTGAATTTTGCTAGGGTGCATCTTGCTTGAGTTGTAGTTGATATTTTGGACTCTGTCCATTCTTTCAACCATCTGTTGACAGAATGACTAGGAGGAGGAACTCTCAACAAAGAAAGAACAAGAGACAATGTCTTACCCCACAGAACTAATGGATATCGATATTAGCAAGATGTCAGAGACAGACTTCAGGATAGCAGTAATGAGGTAATAGTTCGGCTTGAAAAAAGCATTAGTGACAATATAGCACCTCTAAGAGCAGAAATGAGATCTAGTCAGGGCCAATTTAAAAGTGCTATGAATGAAATGCAGTCTAAACTGGATACTCTAACAGCCAGTGTAAATGAGGCAGAAGAATGAATTAGTGATCTAGAAGATAAGTTGACAGAAAGGATGGAAACTGAAGATTATAGGGAAAGGCAGCTAGTGGCACATGAGATTAAACTTGGAGAGATCAACGATGCCGTGAAACACTCCAATGTCAGAATTAATGGGGTCCCTGAAGGGGTGAAGAGAGAGGAAAAGAAGGAATATTTAAGCAAATCATAGCTGAGGACTTCCCTAATCTGGAGAAGGAAACAAGCATTTTAGTCCAAGAAGCAAAAAGAAGCCTTCCTAAAATCAGTAAAAATAGATCAATGCCCCAACATGTAATAGTGGAGCTTGCAAATCTTAGAGCCAAGGAAGCTATCCTTAGAACAGCCGGGGAAAGAGATTTCTTAATTAAGGAGGGAGGAACATCAGAATAACATCAAACCTGTCCACAGAGACCTGGCAAACCAGAAAGAGCTGGCAAGACATATTCAGGGTACTAATTGAGAAGAACATGCAGACAAGAGTACTTTATCCAGCATGATTGTCATTTAGAATGGATGGAGAATAAAGAATATAAAAGAATATGTGACTACCAGGCCAGCCTTGCAAGAAATATTAAAGGGGATTCTGTAAACAAAGAGAAACCTCAAGAGTCACACAGACTAGAAACAAAGAAACAAACAAACAAACGAAACCCTGCAGAAACAAGAACCTTACAGAAAATACAATAGGACTGAATTTATATCTTTCAATAGCTACTCTCAATGAGAATGTGCTGAATGCTCCCATCAAGAGAAACAGGGTTCAGTTTGGATAAAAAAGCAGGACACATCCATATGCTGTCTACAAGAGAGTAATTTTAGACCTACAGTCACCTCCATACTGAAACTGGGGGGGGGGTGAAGAATGATGTACAACTTTAATGGACCTCAAAAGAAAGCTGGGGTAGCAATTCTCATATCATACAAATCAGATTTTAAACCCAAGACTGTAGTAAGATATGTAGATGGGCACTATATCATACTTAAAGGGTCTATCCAATAAGAAGATATAACAATTGTAAATATTTGCACTGCCAAAATGGAAGCAGCCAATTATATAAGCCAATTAATAAAAAAGATAAAAAAACATGAATAGTAATATAGTAATAGTAGGAGACATAAACACTCCACTCACAACAATGGACAGATCATCAAAGCAGAAGATCAACAAAGAAACAAGAATGTTGAAGGACAAATTGGACCAGATGGACTTCATAGACATATACAGAACATCTGATCCTAAAACAAGAGAATACACATTCTTCTCGACAGCACATGTAACTTTTATCAGAATAGACCACATATTGGGTCACAAATCAGGTCTCAACCAATAACAAAAGATTGAGATTATTCCCTGCATATTTTCAGAACACAATGCTGTGAAACTGGAAGTCAACCACAAGAAGAAGTTCAGAAGGACCTCAAACACCTGTGAGTTAAAGAGCATCTTGTCAACATTTGCTGCAACATGGATGGCACTGGAGGAGATAATGCTAACTGAAATAAGTCAAGCAGAAAAACAATTATCATACAGTTTCTCTCATCTACAGAACATAAGAACTAGGAAGATCAGGAGGAGAAGAAAGGGATAAAGAAAGGGGGGGTAATCAGAAGGGGGAATGAAGCATGAGAGACTATGGACTCTGAGAAACAAACTGAGGGCTTCAGAGGGGAGGGGATGGGGGAATGGGATAGGCCAGTGAAGGGTAGTAAGGAGGGCATGTACTGCATGGTGCACTGGGTATTATATGCAACTAATGAATCATCAAACTTTACATAAAAAACCAGGGATGTACTGTATGGTGACTAACATAATATAATAAAAAAAACATTATTATAATAAAAAGAGCATCTTTTTAAAGAATGATTGGGTAAATCACAAACTTAGAGAATAACTTAAACATTTCATGGAAAATAATGAGAATGAAAACAAATTGGTCCAAAACCTGTGGGATCCTGGAAAGACAGTTCTAAGAGGGAATTACATAGCCATTCAAACCTCCCTCATTAAAAAAAAAAGAAGAAAGAAAGAAAGAAAGAAAGAAAGAAAGAAAGAAAGAAAGAAAGAAAGAAAGAAATATCCCAGACGCACAAGCTAACCTTATATCTAAAGGAGCTGGATAAAGAACAGTAAATAAAACCTAAACCAAGCAGGAGAAGAGAAATAATGACGATTAGAGCAGAAATCAATGAAATAGAAACCAGAAAAAACAGTGGAACAGATCAATGAAACCAGAAGTTGGTTCTTCGAAAGAGTTAATAAGATTGATAAACCTTTGGCCAGACTTACCCAAAAGAGAATGAAAAGGACCCAAATTAATAAAATCATGAATGAAAGGGAAGAGATCATAACTAACACCAAGGAAATAGAAACAATTATTAGAAATTATTACCAATAATATATGCCAACAAATTAAACAACCTGGAAGAAATGCATGCTTTCCTAGAAACTTACAAACTACCAAGACTGAAACAGGAAGGTACAGACAATCTGAACAGACCAATAACCAGCAAGGAAATTGAAAGAGTAATCCAAAGCCCCCCAAAACCAGAGTCCAGGGTTTGATGTCTTCCCAGGGGAATTTTACTAAACATTTAAAGAAGAAATCATACCTATTCTACTGAAGCTGTTCCAAAAAATAGTAATAGAATGCAAAATTCCAAACTCATTCTATGAGGTCAACATTATCCTGATCCCCAAACCAGGCAAATAACCCATCAAAAGGAAGAATTACAGACCAATATCCCTGATGAACATGGATGACAAAATACTCACCAAATCATAGCCAATAGGATCCAACAGTACATTAAAAGGTGATTCACCATGACTAGGTGGGGTTTATCCCTGGGATGCAAGAGTTCAACATTCACAAATCAAACAACATGATAGAACACATTAATAAAAGAAAAGACACAAACCATATCATCCTCTCAATTGATGCATAAAGAGCATTAGACAAAATACAGCATCATTTCCTAATTAAAACTCTTCAAAGTACAGGGAAAGAGGAACACACATCAATATCATAAAAGTCCATCCATGAAAAGCCCACAGAGAATATCATTTTCAATGGGGAAAAACTGAGAGCTTTTCTAATAAGGTCAGGAAGGCGACAAGGATGCCAACTCTCACCATTATTGTTCAACATAGTACTAGAAGTCCTAGCCTCAGCAATCAGAAAACAAAAAGAAATAAAAGGCATTCGAGTGGGCAAAGAAGTCAAACTCTCTCTTCACAGATGATGTGATACTTTATGTGGAAAACCCAAAAGAACCCACCCCAAAATTCCTAGAACTCATATAGCAATTCAACAACATGGCAGGATACAAAATCAATGCACAGAAGTCAGTTGCATTTCTATACACTAACAATGTAACTGAAGAAAGAGAAATTAAGGAATTGATTCCATTTACAATAGCACCAAAAACCATATGATACCTAGGACAAACTTAACAAAGAGGTAAAGGATCTATACTCTAGAAACCACAGAACACTTATGAAAGAAATGGAAGACACAAAGAGAAGGAAAAACAATCCATATTCATGGATTAGGAGAATAAACATTGTGAAAATGTCTATGCTGCCCAGAGCAATCTACACTTTCAATGCAATCACTATCAAAATACCATTGACATTATTCACAGAGCTGGAACCAAAAATCCTAAGATTTCTATGGAACCAGAAAAGACCCTGAATCACCAGGGGAATGTTGAAAAAGAAAACCAAAGCTGGGGGCACCACAATGCCTGACTTCAAGCTATATTGCAAAGCTGTGATCATTAAAACAGCATGGTATTGGCACAAAAGCAGACACATAGATCAATGGAACAGAATAGAGTACCCAGAAATGGATCCTCAACTCTGTGGTCATCTAATCTTTGACAAAGCAGAAAAGAACATCCAATGGATAAAAGTCTCTTCAATACATATTGCATGGTGCACTGGGTGTTATACACAAGTAATGAATCATGGAACTTCACATCAAAAACTAGGGATATACTGTATGGTTACTAACATAACATAGTAGAAAATTATTATAAAAAAGTCTCTTCAATAAATGGTGCTGGGAAAATTGGACAGCTATGTGCAGAGGAAT
>NW_024426663.1:82165683-82229841 GCF_017311325.1 Ursus maritimus | reverse complement strand
AAGAAAGAAAGAAAGAAAGAAAGAAAGAAATATCCCAGACGCACAAGCTAACCTTATATCTAAAGGAGCTGGATAAAGAACAGTAAATAAAACCTAAACCAAGCAGGAGAAGAGAAATAATGACGATTAGAGCAGAAATCAATGAAATAGAAACCAGAAAAAACAGTGGAACAGATCAATGAAACCAGAAGTTGGTTCTTCGAAAGAGTTAATAAGATTGATAAACCTTTGGCCAGACTTACCCAAAAGAGAATGAAAAGGACCCAAATTAATAAAATCATGAATGAAAGGGAAGAGATCATAACTAACACCAAGGAAATAGAAACAATTATTAGAAATTATTACCAATAATATATGCCAACAAATTAAACAACCTGGAAGAAATGCATGCTTTCCTAGAAACTTACAAACTACCAAGACTGAAACAGGAAGGTACAGACAATCTGAACAGACCAATAACCAGCAAGGAAATTGAAAGAGTAATCCAAAGCCCCCCAAAACCAGAGTCCAGGGTTTGATGTCTTCCCAGGGGAATTTTACTAAACATTTAAAGAAGAAATCATACCTATTCTACTGAAGCTGTTCCAAAAAATAGTAATAGAATGCAAAATTCCAAACTCATTCTATGAGGTCAACATTATCCTGATCCCCAAACCAGGCAAATAACCCATCAAAAGGAAGAATTACAGACCAATATCCCTGATGAACATGGATGACAAAATACTCACCAAATCATAGCCAATAGGATCCAACAGTACATTAAAAGGTGATTCACCATGACTAGGTGGGGTTTATCCCTGGGATGCAAGAGTTCAACATTCACAAATCAAACAACATGATAGAACACATTAATAAAAGAAAAGACACAAACCATATCATCCTCTCAATTGATGCATAAAGAGCATTAGACAAAATACAGCATCATTTCCTAATTAAAACTCTTCAAAGTACAGGGAAAGAGGAACACACATCAATATCATAAAAGTCCATCCATGAAAAGCCCACAGAGAATATCATTTTCAATGGGGAAAAACTGAGAGCTTTTCTAATAAGGTCAGGAAGGCGACAAGGATGCCAACTCTCACCATTATTGTTCAACATAGTACTAGAAGTCCTAGCCTCAGCAATCAGAAAACAAAAAGAAATAAAAGGCATTCGAGTGGGCAAAGAAGTCAAACTCTCTCTTCACAGATGATGTGATACTTTATGTGGAAAACCCAAAAGAACCCACCCCAAAATTCCTAGAACTCATATAGCAATTCAACAACATGGCAGGATACAAAATCAATGCACAGAAGTCAGTTGCATTTCTATACACTAACAATGTAACTGAAGAAAGAGAAATTAAGGAATTGATTCCATTTACAATAGCACCAAAAACCATATGATACCTAGGACAAACTTAACAAAGAGGTAAAGGATCTATACTCTAGAAACCACAGAACACTTATGAAAGAAATGGAAGACACAAAGAGAAGGAAAAACAATCCATATTCATGGATTAGGAGAATAAACATTGTGAAAATGTCTATGCTGCCCAGAGCAATCTACACTTTCAATGCAATCACTATCAAAATACCATTGACATTATTCACAGAGCTGGAACCAAAAATCCTAAGATTTCTATGGAACCAGAAAAGACCCTGAATCACCAGGGGAATGTTGAAAAAGAAAACCAAAGCTGGGGGCACCACAATGCCTGACTTCAAGCTATATTGCAAAGCTGTGATCATTAAAACAGCATGGTATTGGCACAAAAGCAGACACATAGATCAATGGAACAGAATAGAGTACCCAGAAATGGATCCTCAACTCTGTGGTCATCTAATCTTTGACAAAGCAGAAAAGAACATCCAATGGATAAAAGTCTCTTCAATACATATTGCATGGTGCACTGGGTGTTATACACAAGTAATGAATCATGGAACTTCACATCAAAAACTAGGGATATACTGTATGGTTACTAACATAACATAGTAGAAAATTATTATAAAAAAGTCTCTTCAATAAATGGTGCTGGGAAAATTGGACAGCTATGTGCAGAGGAATGAAACTGGGCCGTTCTATTACACCATACACAAAGATAAAATCAAAATTGATGAAAACCTCATTGTGAGAGGAATGCATAAAAATCCTTGAAAATAACTTAGGTAGTAACCACTTCAACACCGCCCACAGCAACTGCTTTCAAGACACATCACTAAAGGCAAGGGAAACAAAAGTAAAAATCATCTTTTGGGACTTCATCAAGATAAAATGCTTCTGCACAGCAAAGGAGACAGTCAATAAAACAAAGAGGTAACCCATGGAATGGGAGTAGATATTTGCAAATGACATTTCAAATAAGTGGCTGGTTATCAAGATCTATAAAGAACTTCCCAAACTCAACACCCAAGAAACAAATAATCCAGTCAATAAATAGGCTGAAGACATGAACAGACATTCTCCAAAGAAGACAAGCACATGGCTAACAGACACATGAAAAAATGCTCCACATCACTAGCTATCAGGGAAATACAAATCAAAACCACAATGAGATACCACCTTACACCAGTTAGAATGGCCAAAATTAACAAGACAGGAAATAACAAGTGTTGGCAAGGATGTGGAGAAAGGAGAACCCTCCTTACACTGTTAGTGGGAATGCATGTTGGTAAAGCCACTCTGGGAAACAGTATGGAATGTTCTTCAAGACATTAAAAATAGAGCTACCTTATGATCCAACAATTGCAATACTGTGTATTTACCCAAAAGACACAGACATAGTGAAGAAAAGGGCCATATGCACCTCAATGTTCATAGCAGCAATGTCCACAATAGCCAAACTGTGGAAGGTGTTGCAATGCCCTTCAACAGATGAATGGATAAAGAAGAAGTGGTACATATATGCAATGGAATATTACTCAGCCATCAGAAGGGATGAATTCTCACATTCACATCAACATGGATGGAACTAGAGGGGTTTATGCTAAGTGAAATAAGTCAAGCAGAGAATTAGAATGATCAAATAGTTTCACTCATATGTGGACTATAAGGAATAGAGTGGAGGCCTAAAGGGGAAGGGAGGGAATACTGAACGGAAGAAATCAGATAGGTAGACAAAGCATGAGAGTCTCTAGACTCTGGGAAACAAACTGAGGGTTAGAAGGCAGGGGGGTGGGAAGATGGGGAGTGAGGTGATGGGTATTAAGTAGGGAACACTTTGTGATGAGCACTGGGTGTTATATACAACTAATGAATTCACTGAACACTACATCAAAAACTTTCTATGTACTATATGCTGGCAAACATAAAAAAATAAGAATTGTAACGAAAGATATCTACTTGTATTAGTGATAAAAGTATAAACTACTTAAAATTAACAATACTGCAGGACTTATATGAAGAAAAGTATTAGTAATTTATTGAGAGGAAAAGTGTCTCAATAAACAAACAAAAAAAGTTGTATAAAAAGACAATGGAATATTAGTCAGCCATCACAATTGCCATTTTCAATGACATGGATTGAACTACAGTGTATTATGCTAAGAAAAATAAGTCAGTCAGATATAGACAAAGACCATATGATTCCACTCATATGTGCAATTTAATAAATGAAACATGTACATAGGGGAATGGAAAAAGAAAAGAGAAAAGACACAAGTATAGAAAACAAACTGAGTATTGATGGAGCAGTGATGGGTGGAGCACGGGCTGAATGGGTGATGAGTATTAAGAAAGGCACTTGTTATGATGATAATTGGGTGTTATCTATAAATGACAAATCACTAAATTCTACTCCTGGAACCAATATTACATTACATGTTAACTAACTAGAATGTAAATAAAAATTTGTAACAAAATAAAAATAAAAATATACTTGGCAAGGGACTGTCATTTTCAACTTTGTCTGTTGTTACCCTTTCATGGGACAGATGTATATATGTGTTTGCTTGTTTATTTGGGTTTTTTTTTTCAATTTTTTATTTGGTATTCTTACCAAGTCACATCCTTGGCTGCCCATCTATCTTGCTTTTATGAATACTGTGGTCTATTTTTTTCACTAAAGTTTCCTGTAGGCCTGGATTTGTCAGTTATCATTCAGTCCTTAATTCTCATTATGCTAACCATATCTACATTCCAATTGCCAAATACTCTGACATCCTAGAATACCATCATTCCTACAGACACCATGACAGCCCCTCCCACTGTTAACTCTGGCTGCAGAAAACAGCCACATTTTTTTTTCAAAGTTGTATCATCTTTTCACTAGAGTCTCCCTTAAGGTCATAGTAAAGGGGAGTGGTGATCAAGGCTCTCCTAAGATACACAGTCAGTTGTGGGTGCTTGGGTCTCACACAACTTATCTGATTTAATGTTTCCAACAACCGAAGGTTTCTGAGCCTCCCTTAGTGCACTCCTACAGCAGTTCTGGCATCTCTGATATTTACACTGGATACATTTGTCTCCAAACTTCTATTACATTCCAGGTTTACACCAAAATTTTATATCCTGAGTCAAGAAGAGTGCTTGTATAATAAGTAATTGTCCCCTCAGGGCACCTGAGTAGCACAGTCCATAGGCGGCTGCCTTCGGCTCAGGGTGTGATCCTGGCATTCTGGGATCGAGTTCCACATCGGGCTCCTCCGCTGGGAGCCTGCTTCTTCCTCTCCCACTTCCCCTGCTTGTGTTCCTTCCCTCGCTGGCTGTCTCTCTGTCACATAAATAAATAAAATCTTAAAAAAAAGTAATTGTCCCCTAAACAGACATATGATATGATTACTCCCAGGCCAGCACACTCAAGAAACAATCTCATATGCAGCACACAGGTTTTGGATAATATTGTCTATCCAGATCTTGATACCTTCCCTCAGAGCAAATATTGTATTCTGATGCCACCTGTCCGTCTAGACCTATGAGGAATAATGGGGAGAGATCATCAGAGAGAGTTATCGGTATTTGAAACACCTGCTTCAGGTTAGGTATTAGATAAGTGTCCAAGCAAAAGAAAAAATTTTCATTTGCCAAAGGTGGTCGGACTCCCCTGGTTTTGTACATTTCTAAAAAAAAAAAAAAAAAAAAAAAAAAAAAAACCCACAAAAAAAACAAAAAACAAACAAAAAAAAATTGTAAAGGTTTTCAGACTTGTCTCCTTCATGGGTACTGATGAGGGACACAGGTCTTATTTTCTACCAGGATTGTGATTTTGACATAGGAGATTAGTTGAGAATGTAAATACAGCATCCAGTGAAGTTCTTCATTCTTATAGTTAAATCTTGCAACCTCTTTGAAATGGGCCACAGCAACTTTTTTCATGACACATCTCCAAAGACAAGAGAAACAAAAGAAAAAAAATGAACTTTTGGGACTTCATCAAAATAAAAAGCTTCTGCCCAGCAAAGGAAACAATCAAAAAAACTAGGAGGCAGCCCATGGAATGGGAGAAGATATTTGCAAATGACACTACAGATAAAAGACTAGTATCCAAGATCTACAAAGAACTTCTCAAACTCAATACATGTGAAACAAATAATCAAATCAAAGAATGGGTGGAAGATATGAACAGACACTTTTCCAATGAAGACATACAAATGGCTAAGAGACACATGAAAAAATGTTCAAAATCATTAGCCAACAGGTGACAGTGTGGAGGTCCCTTAAAAAGTTAAAAATTGAGCTACCCTATGATCCAGCAATTGCATTACTGGGTATTTACCCCAATGATACAGATGTAGTGAAGAGAAGGGTCATATGCACCCCAATGTTCATAGCAGCATTGTCCACAATAGCTAAATCATGGAAGGAGCCGAGATGCCCTTCCACAGATGAATGGATAAAGAAGATATGGTCCATATATACGATGTAATTTTTTTTTAAAGATTTTATTTATTTATTCGACAGAGAGAGACAGCCAGCGAGAGAGGGAACACAAGCAGGGGGAGTGGGAGAGGAAGAAGCAGGCTCATAGCGGAAGAGCCTGATGTGGGACTCGATCCCGTAACGCCGGGATCACGCCCTGAGCCGAAGGCAGACGATTAACCGCTGTGCCACCCAGGCGCCCCTATACGATGTAATATTACTCAGCCATCAGAAAGAATGATTATCCAACATTTGCAGCAACATGGACAGGACTGGAGGAGATTATGCTAAGTGAAATAAGTCAAGCAGAGAAAGACAATTTTCATATGATTTCACTCATTTATGGAACATACAAAATAGGAAGATCAGTAGGAGAAGGAAGGGAATAATGAAGGGGAGGTAAACAGAAGGGGGAATGAACCATGAGAGACTGTGGACTCTGGGAAACAGACTGAGGGCTTCAGAGGGAAGAGGGGGTGGGCGATTGGAATAGGCTGGTGATGGGTATTAAGGATGGCACATATTGCATGGTGCACTGGGTATTTTACGCAAATAATGAATCATGGAACATTGCATCAAAAACTGGGGATGTACTGTATGGTGACTAACATAACAAAATAAAATTATTATAAAAAATAAATCTTGCATTTGATTTTTGTCATATTTTCCCTTTTGCTTGACAATGAGGATCTCTCCACAGCTGACACAGTCACACTCTGCCTTTTTTAGAATGTCTTAAATTAGCAATTCAATTCTTTGAACTTCACATTTTGTCTTTTCAATATTCAATCATTTTTAACAAGAACTAAGTTACTGCAAAATTCTTATAATTTTTATTGCCCCACCTTATTCAAGTGCAACAACTACCATATACCCAAAATTCTAATATTTCAGCTATGTCTCATCTAGTTTAGCTACAGGGTAATTGTTCCTTCATCCATGGGCATCAGCACCAAACTCATCACCAACAGTGATGTCTTTATCCCAATTCAAGTGTCTTTATTCAGTGTCCCTCTTTCTAAAAATTCCCTTGTCCCAAAATCCCCACAAACAAAGCCTGAGGAGAAGGCTTGTATCCTACTATTTCCTTGGAAACAACCATCCTAGGACTCAATAGCAAAAAGGAGAAGAGGAATGAGCAGGAACAAAAGCGGCATCAGTAAGGATGTATATTCCCAGCCAGCTACCAACAGATGTCATTAATGATTCAATTTCATAGGACACTTTCTCTAAATCCATAGAAAATTCATGTAGAAAAGTCAAGAACTGGGGATGTACTGTATGGTGACTAATATAACATACTAAATATTATTTTAAAAAAGTATTTCTAGAAAGAATAAAAGAGGAGTTATGCATAGAATTTCATCTCATGAATCCATATTTCAGTTTTGCATATGCATGGGCACCAAGCTTGTATTGTGATATTTGTGACTTTGGTATAACGAAGGAAGCTTGAGGAAGGTAACAACAGGAGTACAGTCCAAGTATGTGGTGAGGTAATATTGGATTGAACTTGCATGGAAATTTATTCTCCTGAAAACATAGGTAACTTTGATAAATCAATAAGGTAGCTTGAAGATAGCTTAGAACTCAGTTCTCCTCTGGCTTTTCATTTTAACAAAAAGGAAGAGCAGCAGGTTGGCTTACTTAAATAAATAAGTTGGGCCAAGAATGTAAAAATATATCTTTAGGATATATCAGAGAAAGCAGGTAAATTCTTTCAATATCATCTCTGCCATTTTAGATTATGTTTCCAAATGATGAGAATTATCAGTGCAGGAGATAAGCCAGGGTATTTTGTTTTAGGAAATTGCTTGCCTGAGAATGCATGAGGTAGCTAGATATTTATGATTAATGCATTGCTATAGGAAAAATACATTTCACTTTGCCTCTTATCCTAAAACATGATTGCATGGGTATATTTGCCTAGACGGTCCCTCATATTTTGTATTCTACCATGAGTATAAAATACAACTGTGACATGATACATTGATTTAATGACTCAACTAATGTTTGATATCCAAGTTTCGAAAAAAGAAAAAAAATATTTTAATTTTTATGGAAAAAACTTTCATTTACTTTAGAGTCTGTGTGTGCTCCTGAGGTCATGTTTTTTCACTCTCAGAGGGGAATCTATACAATTTCAAGTTTGCTTGTGAATTTTGGAAGAAAGGAAATAGATGAAACTCAGCATAATTAAAGAAACTACACAGTCAGGTTTAGATCTTCAAGCAACTAAATGGGTTTTGGAAAAGAAAAACAAGCCCCCCAAATCATAGTAGTTACAAAGGGTCTTTTTGCCTAGCATTCAGCATGGTGTCTATTTCTATCAGAGAGGTCATCTATGTGAGTAGCTATGGGTAATCAAAGAGGGAAGTCCTTGGATCCCCAGTTCATGACTTAAACAAATGTGCAATGCCTTAACACTTTGATGCCTATCATTGTAAGTGAATATATCAGTAATATAGTACAGCACTTAAGAGATGAAAAGGATCTCAAAAGTCAACTGGTTTGATAATCTTTCTTTTCTTCCTTCCTTTCTTTCTTTCTCTTTCTTTCTTTCTTTCTTTCTTTCTTCTTTCTTTCTTTCTTCCTTCCTTCCTTCCTTCCTTCCTTCCTTCCTTCCTTCCTTCCTTCCTTTCTTTCTTTCTTTCTTTCTTCTTTCTTTCTTTCTTCTTTCTCTTCAAATATAGTGCAACTGAATTAAATGACTCACTAAGATTGTCTGAGAGATTCTTGTTTCATTTCTTTAAATGTTCACATATTAAATTATTAAGAAGCAAAACAGACGAATAGCATTTCTCCAACATTCTGGATATGGGAGATTACCACAGAAGCCCTCCTAATCACTACTGGGTTTGTTGGACCTACAATATAATCTAATACACGTGTGTAATTTTATTTAGATACATTTTAAAACGTGTTGAGAGGGGTTGTGGAGTATTCTGCTACTCAATATATCTTTATAAAATTGGTAAACAGAAGTTTAAAAGCATTTCCAACTTCCTGGAAATCTAGATAAGTTATGATAATTTTTTATTTTTTTTTCTCTCACATTACTGGGGAAGGGATGTTCACTAACAAAGATAACAAGGCATTAATCATACACATTTATGTGCTCTAAGCATGAAAGAGAAATGTCTTAATTGAAAGAACAGTGTTCAGGGGCTTATTAAATCAGGCCTCTGGGATAGAGGTGAAAAACTTTTAATGAGTTTGTCTAATCTGAGCACCCACAGAGCCTTGTTAAATAACCTCCCAATTAGCAAGAGTTAAAACTTTATATTTCCCCTTAGAAATTGTGGTTAATTGGATCTTTGATTTATTAGGGGAATTGAGGATAATTCTCTAGGATCTGTAGGAACCCTTAATTAGCAAATTCATCGGACAAAGCTGTGTGGTTGCCATGGTAACACTTGCAGAGGACTAAGTCTCTTAGTAACAAAGTGTCCTCTTTCTGAATTGTACACCAAACCAGTCAACTAACCAGCCTCTGCTTGATACATAATCATTACCAGTTACATAATAAGTTTTTAACAGTATAGCAATGTATCCTGCTGTCTGAATATAAAAACATGAGGCCCAAATGGGTTCATTCAACCTCACAAATAAAAATTAGACTGATTTATCAGTATTAAATAAAAGTCCAAATTTCTACTTCAAAATACAATCACTATACCATTCATTGTAATGAATTGATATATGTGTAAAGGAAATATCATAAAAACGTGCTTCCTAACAACATAAGGAAAATTTTTTAAAAATATGCTTCACAGAAATATGCTGAGAGAATGTACTTCATATCATATATCATATCCATGAAATGATAGTGGATGAGTTTCTGTCTGTGATGAGAGATTTCTTCCAGAAAATCATCAAGATTACTAAAGATCCAAATAGATAATTATACCTAAGTTTATACCATCTTATCAATTTTATCAATAGAAACGACGTATTTGTATCAAATTCAGAATACTTTCATGGAAGAGATAATAATTAATATAAATTGGAATATTTGCAATATACAGAAAAGAGTAGAAATAAAACACATTTAGAAAACTAACACCTAGGTTAATCTCACATAAATTTGTATTTGTTTATGATAATTTTAAACATAAATATAAAAAAATAGAAATGAGGACCATTGGTGCTCTTTCAAATCCTTTCTTTGTTTTTTTTTTTATTTTAATGTTTTTTTATTATATTATGTTAGTCACCATACAGTACATCCCTGGTTTCTGATGTAAAGTTCGATGATTGATTAGTTGCGTATAACAACCAGTGCACCATGCAATACGTGCCCTCCTTACTACCCATCACCAGTCTATCCCATTCCCCCACCCCCTCCCCTCTGAAGCCCTCAGTTTGTTTCTCAGAATCCATAGTCTCTCATGCTGCATTCCCCATTCTGATTACCCCTCCTTTCTTCATCCCTTTCTTCCCCTACCGATCATCCTAGTTCTTATGTTCCATAGATGAGAGAAATCATATGAGAATTGTCTTTCTCTGCTTGACTTATTTCACTTAGCATTATCTCAACCAGTGCCATCCATGTTGTAGCAAATGTTGAGAACTCGTTCTTTCTGATAGCGAGTAATATCCCATTGTATATATAGACCACAACTTCTTAATCCAGTCATCTGTTGAAGGGCATCTTGGCTCCTTCCACAATTTAGCTATTGTGGACAATGCTGCTATGAACATTGGGGTGCATATTGCCCTTCTCTTCACTACATCTGTATTTTTGGGGTAAATACACAGTAGTGCAATGGCTGGGTCATTGGGTAGCTCAATTTTTAACTTTTTAAGGGACCGCCACACTGTTTTCCAGAGTGGCCATACCAACTTGCATTCCCCCCAACAATGTAGGAGGGATCAGTCTCTCCAGCAACAGTTGTTTCTTGCCTTGTCAATTTTTGCCATTCTAACTGGCGTAAGGTGGTATCTCAGTGTGGTTTTGATTTGAATTTCCCTGATGGCTAATGATTTTGAACATTTTTTCATGTGTCTCTTAGCCATTTGTATGTCATCATTGGAGAAGTGTCTGTTCATATCTTCTGCCCATTTTATGATCTCTTTATTTGTTTCTCACATATTGAGTTTGAGAAGTTCTTTGTAGATCTTGGATACCAGTCTTTTATCTGTAGCATCATTTGCAAATATCTTCTCCCATTCCATGGGCTGCCTCTTAGTTTTTTTACTGTTTCCATGGCTGTGCAGAAGCTTTTTATTTTGATGAAGTCCCACAAGTTCATTTTATCTTTTGTTTCTCTTGCCTTTGGAGATGTATCATGAAAAAGGTTGCTTTGGCCAATGTCGTAGAGGTTGCTGCCTATGTTCTCCTCTAGGATTTTGATGGATTCCTGTCTCACATCAAGGTCTTTCATCCATTTGGAGTTTATCTTTGTGTATGGTGTGAGAGAGTGGTCATGTTTCATTCTTTTGCATGTAGCTGTCCAATTTTCCCAGCACCATTTACTGAAGAGACTGTCTTTTTTCCACTGGATGTTTTCTCCTGCTTTATCAAAGATTAGTTGCCCAAAGAGCTGAGGGCCCATTTCTGGGTTCTCTATTCTGTTCCATTGGTCTATGTGTCTGTTTTTGTGCCAGTACCAAGCTGTCTTTGTGATCACAGCTTTTAGAACAGCTCAAAATCTGGCATTGTGATGCCCCCAGCTTTGTTTGTCCTTTTCAACAGTTCCCTGGTGATTCAGGGCCTTTTCTGGTTCCATAGAAATTTAAGAACTATTTGTTCCAGTTCTTTGAAAAATGTCAATGATATTTTGATCGGGATAGCATTGAAAGTGTCGATTTCTCTGGGTAGCATTGACATTTTAACTATGTTAATTCTTCTGATCCATGAGCATGGAATATTTTTCTATCTTTTTGTGTTTTCCTCAATGTCTTTCAAGAGTGATTTATAGTTTTTAGAATATTGATCTTTTACGTCTCTTGTTAATTCCAAGGTAACATATGGTTTTTGGTTCTATTGTAAATGGGATGGATTCCCTAATTTCTCTTTCTTCAGTCTTGTTATTCGTGTATAGAAATGCAACTGATTTCTGAGCATTGATTTTCTATCCCGCCACATTAGTGAATTGCTCTGTAACATCTAATAGTTTGGGAGTGGTTTCTTTTGGGTTTTCAATACAGGGTATCATGTCATCTGTGAAGAGAGACATTTTGACTTCTTCTTTTCTGGTTTGGATACCTTTTATCCCTTTTTGTTGTCTGGTTGCTGTTGCAAGGACTTCTAGTACTATGTTGAATAGTAATGGCGAGAGTGGGCATCCTTGTAGTGTTCCTGATCTTAAGGGAAAGGCTTCCAGCTTTTCCCCATTGAGAATGATATTTGCTGTAGGCTTTTCATAGATGGTTTTTATGAGTTTGAGGAATGTACCCTCTAACCCTATATTCTGAAGGGTTTTAATCAGGAAAGGATGCTGTATTTTGTCAAATGCTTTTTCTGCATCAATTGAAAGGATCATATGTTTCCTGAGAGCGGCCAGGGCAATGAAATTTCTCACATACCAAGGCAAAGGTGTCAGAATTACATCAGACCTGTCTACACAGACCTGGAATGAGAGAACAGGTTGGGGGGGGGATTTTTAAAGCTCTTTCAGACAAAAACATGCAGCCAAGGATCCTTTATCCAGCAAGGCTGTCGTTCAGAATTGATGGAGAAATAAAGACCTTCCAGAATCGCCAGTCACTGACCAATTTTGTAAACACAAAACCAGCCCTACAGGAGATATTAAGGGGGGTTCTATAAAAGTAAAAAGGCCCCAAGAGTGATACAGAACAGAAAGTCACAATCTATGGATACAAAGACTTTACTGGCAACATGGCATCATTAAAATCATATCTCTCAATAATCAGTCTCATTGTAAATGGCCTAATTGCTCCCATAATGACACCAGGTTGCAGATTGGATAAAATGACATGACCCATCCATTTGCTGTCTACAAGAAACTCATTTTGAACCTAAAGATACATTCAGATTGACAGTAAACGGATGGAATACCATCTTTCACACCAATGGACCCCAAAAGAAAGCTGGGGTAGCAATTCTCATATCAGACAGATTGGATTTTAAACTAAAGACTATAGTTAGAGTTACAGAAGGGCACTATATTATTCTTAAAGGATGTGTCCAACAAGTGGATATGACAATTATAAATATATATGCTCCCAACAGTGGAGCAGCAAGATACAGAAGCCAACTCTTAACCAGAATAAAGAGACATATAGATAAAAATACATTAATAGTAGGAGACCTCAACACTCCACTATCAGCAATACACATATCACCTAAGCAAGAAATCAGCAAAGAAATGAGAGCTTTGAATGCCATACTCGAGGAGTTGGACCTCATAGTTATATATAGAACACTACACCCCAGAACCAAAGAATACTCATTCTATTCTAATGCCCATGAAACATTTTCAAAATAGACCATATTCTGGGTCACAAAACAGGTCTCAACTGATACCAAAAGACTGAAATTATTCCCTGCATATTCTCAGACCACAATGCTCTGAAATTGGAACTCAACCACAAGGAAAAATTTGGAAGAAACTCAAACACTTGGAGACTAAGAACCATCCTGCTCAGGAATGACTTGATAAACCAGGAAATCAAAAATCAATTTAAACAATTTATGGAGACCAAAGAGAATGAAAACACAATGGTCCAAAACCTATGGGATACTGAAAGGCAGTCCTAAGGGGGAAATACAGAGCCATCTAAGCCTCACTCAAAAGAATAGAAAAATATAAAATGCAGTTTTTATATTCTCACCTCTAGAAGCTGGAACAGCAACAGAGGGACAGGCTTAACCCATGCACAAAGAAGCAGTTTACAAAGATTAGAGCAGAAATCAATGAATTGGAAACCAGGAGTACAGTAGAGCAGATCAACAGGACTAGAAGCTGGTTCATTGAGAGAATCAATAAAATTGACATACCACTGACAAGACTTATCCAAATAATAGAGACAAGACCCAAATTAATAAAATTATGAATGAAAAGGGAGAGGTCACAACCAACACCAATGCAATTGGAAGGATTATTAGAAATTTTTATCAACAACTTTATGCCAATAAATTAAGCAATCTGGAAGTGATGGAGGCCTTCCTGGAAACCTATAAACTACCAAGACTGAAACAGGAAGAAATTGATTTTTTAAACAGGCCAATTAATTATGAAGAGATTGAGTCAGTGATAAACAACCTTCCAAATAACAAAACTCCAGGCCTGGATGGTTTTCCTGGGGAATTCTACCAAACATTCAAAGAAGAAATAATACCTATTCTCCTAAAGCTATTTCAAAAAATAGAAACAGAAGGAAAGCTACCAAACTCATTCTATGAGGCCAATATTACCTTGATCCCCAAACCAGGCAAAGACCCCAACAAAATGGAGAATTATAGACCGATTTCCCTAATGAATATGGACGCCAAAATCCTCAACGAGGTCCTGGCTAATAGAATCCAACTGTACATTAAATGATTATCCATCATGACCAAGTGGGATTCATCCCTGGGATGCAAGGGTGGTCCAACATTCGCAAATCAATCAATGTGATACATCATACCTTTCTTCATTTTTAACCTCTTTCTAATGGTATTACAGTAACCATTAGCAGAAAATTGGTATTAGTCAACCCCTGTGTGTGGTAAATACTACAAGTTTTCTTTTTCTTTCCTGTACTTTCCTTTTCTCCCTTCCCTTCCCTTCCCTTCCCTTCCCTTCCCTTTTCTTTTCTTTTCTTTTCTTTTCTTTTCTTTTCTTTTCTTTTTTTCTTTTCTTTCTTGAGTTATTTTAAAAATTTTTAATATATTTTTTTTATTTTTTAAATTTACTTATTTTTCTTTATTTTATTATTATGTTCAATTAGCCAGCATATAGGAAATCATTAGTTTCTGATGTGATGATCAACCATTCATTAATTGCATATATCAAGCAGTGCTCATTACCACATGTGCCCTCCTTAATACCCATTACCTGATTATCCCATCCCACCACCACCTCCCTTCCGTAAACCTCAGTTTGTTTCCCAGAGTCCAGAGTCTCTCATGGTTTCTCTCCCTCTTTGATTTATTCCCATTCGGTTTTCCCTCCCTTCCCCTGTGGTTCTTTGCACTATTTCTTATGTTCCACGTACAAATGAAACCATATGATATCTGCCTTTCTCTGCTTCACTTATTCACATAGCATAATCCCCTCCAGTTCCATCCAACTCTTTGAGGAACCTCCATACTGTTTTCCAGAGTGGCTGTACCAGCTTGCATTTCCACCAAAGTGTAGGACAGTTCCCCTTTCTCTGCATCCTTGCCAACATCTGTTGCTTCCTCACTTGTTAATATCAGCCATTCTGACTGGTGTGAAGTGATATCTCATTGTGGCTTTGATTTATATTTCCTGATGCTGAGTGATGTTGAGCACTTTTTCATGTGTCTGTCATTTGGATGTTTCTGTTGTTCATGTCTTTTGCCTATTTCTTTATTGGATTATTTGTTCTTTGGGTGTTGAGTTTGATAAGTTATTTATAGATTTTGGATATTATCCCTTTATCTGATATGTCATTTGCAAATATCTTCTCCCATTCTGTCAGGTGTCTTTTGGTTTTGTTGACTGTTTCCTTTGCTGCGGAGAAGCTTTTGATCTTGAAGAAGCCCCAATAGTTAATTTTTGTCTTTGTTTCCCTTGCCTTTGGCGATGTGTCTAGGAAGAAATTGCTGTGGCTGAGGTCAAAGAAGTTGCTGCCTGTGTTCTTCTCTTGGATTTTGATGGATTCCTGTCTCACATTTAGGTCTTTCATCCATTTGAGTCTATTTTTGTGTATAGTGTAAGGAAATGGTCCAGTTTCATTCATCTGGATGTGCTTGTCCAATTTTCCCAATATCATTTGTTGAAGAGACTATCTTTTTAAAAAGATTTTATTCACTTATTTGACAGAGAGCGAGAACACAAGCAGGGGGAGCAGGAGAGGGAGATGGAACAGCAGAAGTAGAGGTAGAGGGAGAAGCAGAGGGAGATGGAGAAGCAGGGGGAGAGGGAGAATCAGGCTCTCCACTGAGCAGGGTGCCTGATGTGGGGCTCAATCCCAGAATTCCAGGATCATGACCTGAGCTGAAGGTAAATGCTTAACCAACTGGGCCACCCAGGCACCCAAAGAGACTGTCTTTTTTCCATTGGATATTCTTTCCTGCTTTGTCAAAGATTAGTTGACCATAGAGTTAAGAGTCCATTTCTGAGTTCTCTATTCTGTTCCATTGATCTGTGTCTGCATTTGTGCCAGTACCATACTCTATTAATGATTACAGCTTTGTGATAGAGTTTAAACTCTGGAACTGTGATGCCACAAGTTTGGTTTTCCTTTTCAATATTCCTCTAGGTATTTGGGGTCTTTTCTGGTTCCATAAAAAATTTAGGATTATTTTTTTCCATTTCTTTGAAAAAAAAAACTTGATGGTATTTTGATAGGGATTGCACTGAATGTATAGATTGCTCTAGGTAGCATAGACATTTTAACAATATCTGTTCTTCCAGTCCATGAGCATGGGACATTTTTCCATTTCTTTATCTTCCTCAATTTCTTTCATGAGTATTCTATAGATTTCTGAGTACAGATCCTTTGCCTCTTTGGTTAGATTTATTCCTAGGTATCTTATGGTTTTGGGTGCAATGGTAAATGGGATCGACTCCTTAATTTCTTTTCTTCTGCTTTGTTGGTGTATAGAAATGCAACTGATTTCTGTACATTGATCTTATATACTGCCACTTCATTGAATTCTGTTATGAGTTCTGGCAGTTTGGGAGTGGAATCTTTTGGGTTTTCCAAATAAAGTATCATATCATCTGCAATGAGTGATAGTTTGACTTCTTTCTTTGCCCATTTGTTTTTTGTTTGTTTGTTTGTTTGTTTGTTTTTGGTCTGATTTATGAGGCTAAGACTTCTAGTAACATGTAAAATAGCAGTGGTGATAGTGGACATCCCTGCCATGTTCCTGAACTTAGGGGAATAGCTCTTCAGTTTTTCCCCATTGAAAATTATATTCACTGTGGATTTTTCATAGATGGCTTTTATAGTATTGATCTATGTACCCTCTATCCCTACACTCTGAAGAGTTTAAATCAAGAAAGGATGCTGTAGTTTGTCAAATGCTTTTTTTGGATCAATTGAGAGTATCATATGATTCTTGTCTTTTCTCTTACTACTGTATTGAAAATCTATCAACTGTTTGGATATCATATTTCAATAGTATTTTTTTATTATGTTATGTTAGTCACCACACATTATTCACCAGTTTTTGATGTAGTGTTCCATGACTCATTGTTTGCGAATAACACCCAGTGTTCATTTTAATATGTGCCGTCCTTAATACCCATTACAGGGCTAAACCATCTTCCACCCTCTTCCCTTCTGAAACTCTCAGTTTGTTTCCCGGAGTCCAGAGTCTCTCATGGTTCATCTCCCCCTCCGATTTGCTGCCCTTCATTTTGCCCTTACTTCTCCTAATGCCCTCCATGCTATTCCTTATGCTCCACATATTAGTGAAACCATATGATAATTGTCTTTCTCTGCTTGACTTATTTCACTTAGCATAATCACCTCCAGTTCCATCCATGTCAATGGGAATGGTGATTATTCATCCTTCTGATGGCAGAGTAATATTCCATTGTGTATATGGACCACATCTTCTTTATCCGTTCATTGTGTTGAAGGACATCTTGTCTCCTTCCACAGTTGGGCTATTGTGGACACTGCTGCTATGAACATTGTGATGCATGTGCCCCTTCTTTTCACTACATCTGTATCTTTGGGGCAAATACCCAGTACTGCAATTGCTCGGTTGTATGGAGCTCTATTTTTAACTTTTTGAGGAACCTCCATACTGTTTTCCAGAGGGGCTCTACGAACTTGCATTCCCACCAACAGTGTAAGAGGGTTCCCCTTTCTCCGCATCCTTGCCAACATTTGTTGTTTCCTGCCTTGTTAATTTTTGCCATTCTGACTGGTGTAAGGTGGTATCTCAGTGTGGTTGTGATGTGAATTTCCCCAATGGTTCATGATGTTGAAGATTTTTCTTGTGTCTGTTAGCCATTTGTATGTTTTCATTGGAAAAGTGTCTGTTCATATCTTCTGCCCATTTGTTGAACATTTTTGCATGTGTCTGTTAGCCATGTGTACGTCTTCTTTGGAAAAATGTCTGTTTATATCTACTGTCCCTTTCTTGACAGGGTCATTTGTTTTTTGGATGTCAAGTTTGAGAAGTTCTTTATCTTGGATATCAGCCCTTTATCTGTAGTGTCATTTGCACATATCTTCTCCCATTCCATCGGTTGCCTCTTTATTTTGTTGACTGTTTCCTTCACTGTGGAGAAGCTTTTGATCTTGTTGAAGTCCCAATAGTTAATTTTGCCTTGATTTCCCTTGCCTTTGGTGACATGTTTAGGAAGAAATTGCTGTGGGTGATGTCAAAAAGTTTACTGCCTATTTTTCTTCTCTAGGATTTTGATGATTCCTGTCTCACATTGAGGTCTTTCATCCATTTAGAGTTTATCTTTGTGTCTGGTGTAAGGGAATGGTCAAATTTCATTCTTCTGTATATAATTGTCCAATTTTCCCAGGGCCATTTACTGAAGAGACTGTCTTTTTTCCATTGGATATTTGTTCCTGCTTTGTTGAAGATTAGTTGATGATAGAGTCAGGGTCCATATCTGGGTTCTCTATTCTGTTCCATTGAGTCACCAAAAAAAAAAAAAAAAGATGGCTGAAGCATAGGGGACCCTATTTCAAGAGATCCCCTGAATTTAGCTAGACATCAACAAAATCATTCGGAACACACACAAAATCAGCCTGAGATTGAAGAATATCTGGATCTCTATAAACAGAATATCTCTGATGGTCTCGAGGTATGAAGTGGGGAGCCATGATTCTGCACACAGGTATTGGAAGATAATCAGAAGGGGAGGGAGCCATCATTAGCTGGCACCAGGATGGTGATATAATACTGGAGCACAAAAAGATCCTATGATGTGGACTGGGCACAGACTCACAGACCAGTGCAGAGGGGAAAGGACTTTAGTGCAGCTCCCAGATAGGATCTAGGAGCTGTGGGTGAGCATGCATGAACTGGGGGTGGTTTGTGGTTTTAGAAGTACAAGGAGCAGAGATGTGCCCAGCCTGGGGATCGACCTCTGGGAGTGTTGCTGTAGGGCCACAACTGGGGAGGCTGTGCTTGTTAGCAGCACAGACAGAAACATATACAATGTGGCCTAGAGAGCTCAGTGAAGATCGGACTGCAATTTCTCTGTTCTGAGACACAGGTTTGGATGTGGTCACTTCTGCTTTGACTCTCTGAAAAGATGCAGAAAGCCAACAGGGAAAGCCACCAGAGAACAAAAGCTCCCCCCCAAAAAAAGTTTTTTTCTCTGAACCCAATCCCCCAACAGGGGGCAGGGCAACTCTGACCAAGCAGGGGAAGCCCCTCCCCCAGAAGACTGGCTGGAAGAACAAGAGGAAGACAACCCTAAGGTCCCTGTAAACAGGTGCATCTTGCTTGGGTCATGGTTAATACTTTGGACTTTGTACATTCCCTCAAACACACCTCATCAGAATTACTAAGAAGAGGAACCCCCAATGACAAAAAGAACCAGAGACAGTGGCCTCTGCCACAGAACTAATGGATATGGATATAAGCAAGATGTCAGAATTAGACTTCAGCGTAACAATTATGAAGTAGATATCTGGACTTGAGAAAAATATTAACAACAATATAGAATATTTAAGGGCAGAAATATGATCTAATCAGGACAAACTTAAAAATTCTATGAATGAAATGCAGTCTAAGCTGGATACTCTGATCTCTTGGGTAAACGAGGAAGAAGAACAAATTAGTGAGCTAGAATATAAGATGATAGAAAAGAAGGAAACTGAGGATACCTGGGAAAAACAGATTAAAGCCCAAGGTATTGGACTGAGAGAGATTAATGATACCATGAAATGTTCCAATGTCAGAATTATTTGGACACGTGAGGGGGTGGAGAGAGAGAGAGGGAGAGGTCTAGAAGTTATATCTGAGCAAATCGTAGCTGAGAACTTCCCTATTCTGGGGAAAGAAACAAGCATTCATGATAAAGAGGCAGAAGAGGCAGAAGAATTATTCCATCTCATTGCAGGATCAATGAGAACAGACTGATGCCCTGACATATAATAGTGAAATTTGCAAATCATAGATCCAAGGAAAAAAATCTTGAAAGTGGATAGGGGGAAGAGATTGCTTATGGAGGGAGGGACATCAGAATAACGTCAGACCTCTCCACAGAGACCTGGCCAGGCAGAAAGGGCTGGCAAGATATATTCAGGGTAATAAATGAGAAGAAAATGCAGCCAAGGATACTTTATCCAGCAAGGCTGTCATTCAGAATGGATGGTAAGACAGGGGTCTTCCAAGACCAGCAGAAACTGAAAGAATACGTGACCACCAAGTTGGCCCTTCAAGAAATATTAGGGAGGGTTTCTATAAAAGTAGAAAGACCCCAAGAGAAATATAGACCAGAGATTTACAGAGACAATCTATAGAAACAAGGACTTCACAGGATACATGATGGCAATAAAATCAGATCTTTCAATAATCACTCTCAACGTGAATGGCCTAAATGCTCCCATGAAACACCACGGGGTTGCAGATTAGATTCAAAGACAGGACCCATTCATATGCTATCCACAAGAGACTTATTTTGAACCTAGATACATCCAGACTGAAAGCGAGGGATGGAGAACCATTTTTCATGCCAACAGACCTCAAAAGAAAGCTGGGGTAGCAATTCTCATATTAGACAAATTAGATTTTAAGCTAAAGACTGTAGTAAGTGATACAGAAGGACACTATATCATTCTTAAAAGGTCTATCCAACAAGAATATCTAACAATTGTAAATATCTATGCCCCCAACATGGGAGCAGCAAGCTACATAAGCCAACTGTTAACCAAAATAAAGAATCATATTGATATTAATACTTTAATAAAAGGAGACCTCAACACTCCACTCACAGCAATAGACAGATCATCTAAGCTGAAAATCAACAAAGATACAAGAGCTTTGAATGACACACTGGACCAGATGGACTTCACAGATATATACAGAACATTCCATCCTAAAACCACAGAATACTCATTCTTCTCAAATGCACATGGAACTTTATCCAGAATAGACCACATACTTGGTCACAAATCAAGTCTCAACTGACAGCAAAATATTGAGATTATTCCCTGTATATTCTCAGACCACAATGCTTTGAAATTAGAACTCAATCACAAGAAAAAAATTTGGAAGGGATTCAAACACTTGGAAGCTAAAGAACATCCTCCTTAAGAATGTTTGGGTCAATCAGGAAATCAAAGAAGAACTTAAACAATTCATGGAAACTAATGAGAATGAAAACACATCAGTCTAAAACCTATGTGATACTGCAAAGGCAGTCCTAAGGGGGAAATTCATAGCCATCCAAGGCTCACTCAAAAAAATAGAAAAGTCCCAAATGCTCAAGCTAACTTTACACCTTAAAGAAGTGGAGAAAGAGCAAAAGATAAAGCCTAAGTCAAGCAGGAGAAGAGAATTAATAAAGATCAGAGCAAAGATCGATGAAAGAGAAACCAGTAACACAGTAGAGCAGATCAATGAAACTAGAAGCTGGTTCTTTGAAAGAATTAATAAAATCGATAAACCCCTGGCCAGACGTAGCCAAAAGAAAAGAGAAAGGACACAAATTTATAAAATCATGACTGAGAGGGGAGAGATCATGACTAACACCAAAGAAAAAGAAACAATTATTAGAAATTATTACCAGTAACTATATGCCAACAAATTAAGCAACCTGGAAGAAATGGATGCCTTCCTGGAAACTTACAAACTACCAAGACTGAAACAGAAAGAAATAGACAATCTGAATAAACCAATGGCTAATAACGAGATTGAAGCAATGATCAAAAACCTCCCAAAAAACAAGAGTCCAGGGCCTAGTGGCTTCCAGGGGAATTCTACCAAACATTCAAAGAAAAAATAATACCTATTCTCCTGAAGCTGTTTCAAAAAATAGAAACAGCAGGAAAACTTCCAAACTCATATATGAGGCTAGAATTACCTTGATCCCAAAACCAGGCAAAGACCCCATCAAAACAGAGAATTACAGACCAATATCCCTGATGACTATGAATGCCAACAATCTCAACAAGATCCTAGCCAATAGGATCCAACAGTACATTAGAATGATTATTCACCACGACCAGGTAGGATTTATTCCTGGGATGCTAGGTGGTTCAACATTCACAAATCAATCAATGTGGTAGATCACATTAATAAGAGAAAGATATGATCCTCTCCATTGATGCAGAAAAAGCATTTGATAAAATACAACATCCATTCCTGATTAAAACTCTCCAGAGTATAGGAATAGAGGGAACATTCTTCAATATCATAAAAGCTATCTGAAAAGCCCACAGGGAATATCATTATCAATGGGGGAAAGCTGATAGCTTTTCCCTTCTCAGTTTCCCCTTATTAAGATCAGGAACACGACAAATTTGCCCACTTTTGCCACTATTGTTTAACATGGTACTAGAAGTCCTAGCTTCAGCAATCAGAGAACAAAAAGAAATACAATTATTTTTATTTATTTATTTTGAATAAAAGTATTCAAATTAGTGAAGAAGTCAAATTCTCTCTCATCACAGATGACATGATAGTTTACATGGAAAACTCAAAAGACTCCACCCCCAAATTACTAGAACTCATACAGCAATTCAGTAATGTGACAGGATACAAAATCAACTCACAGAAGTCAGTTGCTTTTCTATACATTAACATTTAACTGTAGAAAGAGAAATTACAGAATTGATCCCATTTACAATAGCACCAAAACCCATAAGATACCTTAGAATAAACCTAACCAAAGAGGTAAATGATCTATATGCTAGAAACTACAGAACACTTATGAAAGAAATTAAAGAATACACAAAAATTTGGAAAAACATTCCATGCTTATGGATTGGAAGAATAAACATTGTGAAAATGTTTATGCTGCCAAGAGCAATCTATACATCCAATGCCATCCTGATCAAAATACCAACGGTATTTTTCAAAGAGCTGGAACAAACAATCTTAAAACTTGTATTGAACCTGAAAAGACCCTGAATTACCAAGGAAATGTCAAAAAAGAAAAACAAAGTTGAAGGCATCATGTTGCCTAATTTCAAGCTATATTATAAAGCTGTGATCACCAAGACAACATGGTACTGGCACAAAATCGATAGTACTTTTTAGAAGGTAAAATGCAAACAATAATTGTCCGTGGAGTGATTACAAAAAAATAATAAAGATAATATGATGATGTCAAGCTTTATTAGTGGGCATACTGAAATTTGTGAGAACAGAGAGGAAGGATATAGCTTCCCTATGTAAATGACAACAGATCTCAACCTTAAGAACAGTGAAAACTATGAATTATTCCATCAAAAAACTTTATGTAGAATAGTGCATCATAAATTGAAGATACAGGCAATTCTATACTTGATATAATTGTGATGTTTAAACTTCTTCAGAGGACTGCATTAACTGTAATTTGAAGGAAACATAGAGTTAGGTAGTAGTTGTGTTGTATGATCCTGCAGAGGTAGGGATGTACAAGCTAGAGGAGATCCTTGCTTATCATAGTAAGGAAAGTAACATCATCAATATTTATTAAGATAGATAACTCCAGAGCAATTTCAAGTCATTCTAGAATTAACATAGTTAGAATGTCCATGCTACCCAGAGCAATCTACACTTTCAATTCTATTCCAATCAAAATACCGAGGACATTTTTCAAAGAACTGGAACAAATAGTCCTTAAATTTGTATGGAAAGAAAAGGCCCCAAATCGCCGAGGAACTGTTGAAAAGGAAAAACAAAGCTGGGGGCATCACAATGCCAGATTTCGAGCTGTACTACAAAGCTGTGATCACAAAGACAGCTTGGTACTGGCACAAAAACAGACACATAGACCAATGGAACAGAATAGAGAACCCAGAAATGGACCCTTGGCTATTTGGGCAACTAATCTTTGATAAAGCAGGAAAAAACATCTGGTGGAAAAAAGTCTCTTCAATAAATGGTGCTGGGAAAATTGGATAGCTACATGCAAAAGAATGAAACATGACCAATATCTCACACCATACACAAAAATCAACTCCAAATGGATGAAAGACCTCAATGTGAGACAGGAATCCATCAAAATTCTAGAGGAGAACATAGGCAGCAACCTCTACGATGTCGGCCAAAGCAACCTTTTTCATGACACATCTCCAAAGGCAATAGAAACAAAAGATAAAATGAACTTATGGGACTTCATCAAGATAAAAAGCTTCTGCACAGCCAAGGAAACAGTCAAAAAACTAAGAGGCAGCCCACGGAATGGGAGAATACATTTGCAAATGATGCTACAGGTAAAAGACTAGTAACCAAGATCTACAAAGAACTTCTCAAACTCAATGCAGGAGAAACAAATAAACAAATCAAAAAATGGGCAGAAGATATGAACAGACACTTTTCCAATGAAGACACACAAATGGCTATCAGACACATGAAAAAATGTTCAAAATCATTAGCCATCAAGGAAATTCAAATCAAAACCACACTGAGATACCACCTTACGCCAGTTAGAATGGCAAAAATAGACAAGGCAAGAAACAACAATTGTTGGAGAGGATGTGGAGAAAGGGAATCCCTCCTACATTGTTGGTGGGAATGCAAGTTGGTACAGCCACTCTGGAAAACAGTGTGGAGGTCCCTTAAAAAGTTAAAAATTGAGCTACCCTATGATCCAGCCATTGCACTACTGGGTGTTTACCCCAAAGATACAGATGTAGTGAAGAGAAGGGCCATATGCACCCCAATGTTCATAGCAGCATTGTCCACAATAGCTAAATCGTGGAAGGAGCTGAGATGCCCTTCAACAGATAACTGGATTAAGAAGTTGTGGTCCATATATACAATGGAATATTACTCAGCTATCAGAAAGAACGAGTTCTCAACGTTTGCTGCAACATGGGTGGCACTGGAGGAGATAATGCTAAGTGAAATAAGTCAAGCAGAGAAAGACAATTCTCATATGATTTCTCACATCTATGGAACATAAGAACTAGGAAGATCGGTAGGGGAAGAAAGGGATAAAGAAAGGGGCGGTAATCAGAAGGGGGATGAAGCATGAGAGACTGTGGACTCTGAGAAACAAACTGAGGGCCTCAGAGGGGAGGGGGTGGGGGAATGGGATAGACTGGTGATGGGTAGTAAGGAGGGCACATATTGCATGGGGCACTGGGTGTTATACGCAACTAATGGATCATCGAACTTTACGTCGGAAACCGGGGATATACTGTATGGTGACTAACATAATATAATAAAAATCATTAAAAGAAAAAAAAATTCAAGTCATTCTATATATAAAGAGAGATTGCGGACAAACGATTGTGCAAGGAGACTATAGCTAAAATGGTAATCTTCAGATTCCTGTAAGTTGTGAGAATAAGTGAGAATGACTATTTAGGATCCTCCCCTGGAAGTCAGTTTTAGGAAATTTGAAAGATGCCTGTTAAAAGACAAAGAAAGAAGACAAAAGATGCATTTGTGCACTGTTGCCACCACATTATCTTTATTATTGAATTGTAGAATTGGCCTTTCTACACAGCTCTTGGCCACATTATGTAATCAGGCCTTAAAGGCACCAGTGTTTGTACACTGATTTTACAAACTTCATGATACTGTCTTTCTCATTCACTCTCTTTCCTTCTCTGTCTCTCTTTCTACCCACTTCTTTTCACTGTGTCTATCCAATAGGTGTCATAGGCATTTTTGTGTGTGTGTGTGATTTAATCAGAGCACAGACCAAATGTTTTCTACTTTTTCATTTATCATGTCTATTTTCCCAGACATTGTACCTAAAACAAACTTATCGTATATTCCTGTATCTCACACATAATGGCTCCTGTAAGTAGATAAAGGGTCTTCCCGTTTAAACATAAAGTCTACAACCCATTTATCATTATTTTCTACATGGACTGTCTTTGGATATTCCTTTGAGAGTGAACATTTCAATATCTATGGTAGAACTCAAATGTTCACTTCTGTGCCTGACTTATACCTGTGGCCAAAATATATATCTATACTTTGCGTTAGATTCTTTATTTGCACCTTTATCTTAGGAATGGGTCACTGAAATGAACAAATAAACAAAAAACAGAGCAAGTACACAACCTCTAAATGAACATGAATCCAACAAAAATAAATTCTTGAACTTTTCAGGGGGATCATCCATCACATGGTTCTGAGGTATAAATTGCACCCAGAAGGGGCAATGGTTGTATTCTCACAGCACTCATTCTCAGGCTGTTGTTGGACATTTTTTATGGTTGTAGAGTTTCAGATATGATTCACTTATATATTTAGAGATTATGTAAGGTTTTAAAGTATTTTTAGTAAACATTATCAGTTAAAATTGGACTAAATTCATGTCTTTCTCCAGTTAGAATCTCTAACTGATAATATAGGATTCCAAATTCCAATTTGATTCAGTTGGAAAATCTTGTAGAAAATACTCCAGTAAAGAGAGCTTGAGGATCTGGAGTAAGACAGTGATAACAGTGATTGAAAAAGATTATAAAATACTTGAGTAGAAAAAAGTTGAGGAAATTGTTTCATTGATTAGTTTATTGCAATGAAAGAACAGATTGCTTATATTCACTTGTGATTTTCTTATTGGCTTAACATTTTGTGTGAAATGTGTCTGTGTGTTGCTCACAATGTATTAAGTCCTTGGTAGGTATTTGGTCATTGTGGAGCATTTGTATTTTTCATGCTTTTAATGTTTTTTTACACTTTTTCAGATATCTTCAAATTTTATAGTCCTGTAGCCAAGTTAAAGAGATGAGTTAAATCTTTCAAAAATAAGCAGCTATTATGTTTTCCCACACTAATGGGGCGTTATCATTCATTTACTTGTGTTGAAAAAATTCCACTTACTTTATTTTTTTATTTTTTTTAGTTTATTTATTATTTTTTAATGATTTTTTAATTATATTATGTTAGTCATCATACAGTACATCCCCGGTTTCCAATGTAAGGCTCGATGATTCATTAGTTGTGTATAACACCCAGTGCACCATGCAATACGTGCCCTCCTTACTACCCATCACCAGTCTATCCCATTCCCCCACCCCCCTCCCCTCTGAAGCCCTCAGTTTGTTTCTCAGAGTCCATAATCTCTCATGCTTAATTCTCTTTAAATTTGGAGAGATGCAAATTATAACCAACTATCATTCTATAAGTCAAGTTTTTAATCAGTTACTGCTCTATTAAATGCTAAATGCTTAATTGCCATAGTGATAAAAATGTCCAAATTTACATGATCTTTTTAAGTCTCTCCCATTGTTGATAGAACGTAAATTGGCACAGTGATTATGGGAAACCATATGGATGTTCTCAAAAAATTAAAAATAGAACTACCATATGATCTAACACTCTCGTTTCTGTGTATATATCCAAAGAACATGAAATCACTATTTCAAAGAAGTATCTGCACTCCCATGTGTATTGCAGTGTTATTCACAATAACTAAGACACGGGAACAACGTAAGTATCTATCAGCGGATGAATGGATTTACAGGAGTCATAAATATGTATACAATGGAATATTATTTAGGTTTGGATAAAAGACAAAACAACAACTTTTTCACTGTGACAGCATGGATGAATCTGGAGAACATCATGCTTAGTGATATAAGTCAGAAACAGAAAGAGAAGTATTGCATGATCTCACTTATATGTGAAAGAAATAAAACTTTTTTTAAAAAGATTTTATTTATTTATTTGACAGAGATAGACACAGCCAGTGAGAGAGGGAACACAAGCAGGGGGAGTGGGAGAGGAAGAAGCAGGCTCATAGCATAGGAGCCTGATGTGGGGCTTGATCCCATAACGCCGGAATCACGCCCTGAGCTGAAGGCAGACGCTTAACGACTGCACCACCCAGGCGCCCCAAGAAATAAAACTCTTAATAAAAGACAGTATAATGTTCTTTCCAGGGTCTAGCTGGTGGGTAAATAGGGAAATTTTACTCAAATAATGCAAAGTTTCAGATGTGCATGATGAAGAAATTCTGGAGCCTTAATATACAATAAAAATGACTATAGTTAACAGTATTATATCACATACTTGAAGTTTGCTAACAAAAAAGTTCTTAACTGTTCTCTCACACACACAAGTAACTATGTAGGGTGATATATATGTTAATTAACTAAATTGTGGAGATGATTTCACAATGTATATCAAATTATGACATTGTATACCATAAAATATACTTTATTTGTCAATGATGTCAATATAGTTTAAAAAGTATAAATTATTATGCAAATATATAAAGTATTTCTTTCCAATTATGTTATGTTCATCATAAATTATTTATTATTTTTAGGTCCTAATTTACTAATTTTGGTTAAAAAAAGAAAAAATATTGTAGAAAAAATATTGTAGAACTGATATGCTGAATGACATCATTAATTTAGTCAGTTTTCATTTTCCATTTAACATGTTAGTAAAATAATTTTGCCCACAAGTTTAGTGGGAAATGCATTCCCTTTAAAGGATCATAAAGAAAAACAAAAATAATGCCTTGGAAAATAAAATTATTACAGAAGCCTCAATTTATTCAATTTTCTATATTAGTTTATGTTCTTTCACTATAGGCATATAATATTTTCTTCACAATGCTGTACAGCTAAATTGACATATAACTGAGGCTTGAAAACTAATGTATATTGTCTACATTTTCACTGAGTGGATTCTCTGAATCAATTGTCTCAGAGCCCCGATCAACTTCTTGTTTCTTAGGCTGTAGGTGATGGGTCTGAGCATTGGGGTCAGGATGGTGTAGAAGACAAGCAGAATCTTGTCCTCTGTTGGCGATTGGAGGAATCTAGAGCATAGATAAGTATAAACAAAGGGGGGATAAAGAAAGTCACTATAGTGATGTGGGTGCTGCAGTTTGAATAGGCCTTCTTCCTCCCTTCTGTTGATTGCATGTGTCAGATTGCATGGAGAACTCAGCCATAGGATAGTACAATAACAATGAAAGGAAACATAAGGAAGAAGGTGGAGCTTACGAACACTGTGTACTCTTAGATCCAGGTGTCCATGCAAGCCAAAGTCAACATGGCCAGAACATTACAGAAGAAATAGTTGATGGCTCTGGACTGGTTAAGGGATATGGAGAATATATGTTGTGTGGGCAAAGGAGTTGATCAAGCTCATTATCCTGTTATCATCAGCACACATACTCAATTGCTCATACAAATGGCATAGTGAAGAGGAAATCAAATAGCCACATAATGATCATAGGCCATGGAGGCCAATAGTAATCCTTCTGCACTAGCTAAAGTCAAGAAGAAGAAACTCTGAATTCCACACCTGATGAAAGAAATAGACTTGTTTCCAGAGAGAGAATCAGAACCCATCTTGGGGACAATGGTGGAGATGTAGTTCAGGTCCATGAGGGAGAGCTGACTAAGTAGAAAATACATGGGTAGGTGGAGATGACTGTCCAGGAGGATGAGGATGATCATGGACAGGTTGCCAAACAGAGCCATTAAGAAAATGAGAACAATGAGAATGAAGAACAGGCCAATTCTTGAAGGTGAAATAACCCCAATAAGATGAAATCAGAAGTTTGATTGTAATTTTCATGGGGTATTAATTCTTATTTTTTCCCTAAAAACAGACACAACAGTAAATTAATATAGAACAGAATGCTATTTTTATTTCATTATTTCATTCACATTTTGATTTACTCATTGAATATTGCAGCTTCTAAATGAAGAATAAACTTAATTACTATGAATAAAGATCCTCAGTTTTTGCTTTACAGGTAAAATCTTCATGAGGCAAACATCTGTGGTCAAAATATTCTTTACAAATCTATGAATTTGTAAGAATAATATATTTCTCAGTGCAAATCATTTGAGCATTGACTCTTGATTTTGGCTCAGGTGATGATCTCAGGATTGTGAGATTTAGCCCAACATCAGTATCTCCAGTCAGTGGGAAGTCTGATGGAGGTGCTCTCTCTTCCTCTCCCTCTTCTTTTCCTTCTGCATCTCCTCACTTATCAAATAAATAAATAAATTATATATATATATGTATATATATGTAAATATGTATATATATACATTTTAGTTTATTTTCTATTGCATTATATATATGTATATATAAATATATACATATAAATTTATATATATTTTTTAGTTTATTTTCTATTGCACTATGCATATATGTATATATAAATATATATATACAAATAAATATATATTATATTTTAGTTTATTTTCTATTGCATTATGTATATTTTTCTATAATAACATCATTAAGATATATACTTTTTATTTTCCTACATAAATTCAGTTATCTTCAAAGACAGAACTTATAAGTTAAATGTATGCATACTAAATAAATGTAAATGCATAAATTATAGACTCAAATTTGAGTAAATTTTGTTTACCTTTAGGGGATAATTTTTATCTTTTATATTTAAACCCTAATATCTCAGAAACTTCAGTAGCCTATTAGGTCATGTGCAATCTACATTCCTTTTTCTGAGTCCTCCTCCAAAAGATTGTCATAACAGCTCTTTAGATATCAATTGTCATTATTTGTTTCTTTGTTCCACTGGCCAGACTTATTCAAAAGAATAGAGAAAGGACCCAAATTAATAAAATTATGAATGAAAGGGGAGAGATCACAACCAAAACCAGTGAAATAGGAAGGATCATTAGAAACTTTTATCAACAGTTTTATGCCAATAAATTAAAAAACCTGGAAGAAATGAATGCCTTCCTGGAAACATATAAACTACCAAGACTGAAACAGGAAGAAATTAATTATTTAAACAGACAGATAAATTATGAAGAGATTGAAGCAGTGATCAAAAACCTCCCAAAAAACAAGAGTCCGGGGCCTGAGGGATTTCCCAGGGAATTCTACCAAACATCCAAAGAAGAAATAATACCTATTCTCCTGAAGCTGTTTCAAAAAATAGAAACAGAAGGAAAACTACCAAACTCATTCTATGAGGACAGTATTACCCCCATTCCCAAGCCAGGCAAAGACCCCTTCCAAAAGGAGAATTACAGACCGATATCCCTGATGAATATGGACACCAAAATTCTCAACAAGATCCTAGCTAATAGGATCCAACAGTACATTAAAAGGATTATCCAAAAAGACTAAGTGGGATTCATCCTTGGGATGCAAGTGTGGTTCAATATGCACAAATTGATCAGTATGATAGATCATAGCAACAAGAAAAGAGTCAAGAACCATATGATCCTCTCAATAGATGCAGAAAAAGCATTTGACAAAATACAGCATCCTTTCCTGATTAAAACCCTTCGGAGTGTAGGGGTAGAGGGTACATTCCTCATTCTCATAAAAACCATCTATGAAAAGCCTACAGAGAATATCATTCCCAGTGGGGAAAAGCTGAGAGCATTTCCGTTAAGATCAGAAACACGACAAGGATGCCCAGTCTCACCATAATTATTCAACATAGTACTAGAAGTCCTTGCAACAGCCATCAGACAACAAAAAGGGATAAAAGGTATCCAAATCGGCAAAGAAGAAGTCAAACTGTCTCTCTTCGCAGATGACATGATACTCTATATGGAAAACCCAGAAGACTCTACCCCCAAACTTCTAGAAGTTATAGCGCAATTTAGTCATGTGGCGGGACACAAACTCAACGGTCAGAAATCAGTTGCATTTCTATACACGAACAATGAGACAGAAGAGAGAAAAATTAGGAAATCCATTCCATTTAAAATAGCACCAAAAATCATATGTTATCTCACAATTAACTTAACTGGAGATGTAAAGGACCTGTATTCTAGAAACTACCAATCACTCTTAAAAGACATTGAACATCGGTAGGAGAAGGAAGGGAAGAATGAAGGGTGGTAAACAGAAGGGGAATGAACCTTGAGAGACTGTGGACTCTGGGAAACAAACTGAGGGCTTCAGAGGGAGGGGGCTGGGGGATTGGGATAGGCCAGTGATGGGTATTAAGGAGGGCACATATTGCATGGTGCATTGTGTGTTATATGCAAATAATGAATCATGGAACATTGCATCAAAAACTGGGGATGTACTGTATGGTGACTAATATAACAAAATAAAAATTATTAAAAAAAAAAAGAAAAACATTGAAGAAGACTCAAAAAGATGGAAAAATATTCCATTCTCATGGATTGGAAGAATAAGCATAGTTAAAATTTCTATGCTACCCAGAGCAATCTACATTTTCAATGCCATCTCAATCAAAATACCAATGACATTTTTCAGAAATCTATAGCAAATCTCTATTGGCAAATACCATTTATGTAAAGCCATTTTCTTCTTTTAAAAAATGATTTTTTTTAATTTATTTGACAGAGAGAGAGCACATACAGGAGCTGGTGGAAAGGTAAGCAGAGGGAAAAGCAGGCTCCCCACTGAACAGAGAGCCTGACATGGAGTTATGTCCCAGGACGTTGAGATCATGACATGAACCAAAAGCAGGTACTTAACCGACTGAGCCACCCAGGTGTCCCAAAGCCATTTTCTTCTGCCTCCTCACTCAAGTTTTGAATGCTTTAATTAAAATAGACCCTTTCTCTGAGAATCTATAATCCAATTTCATTTTTACTTCCATGTATGTTCAAGTTCTCTTGAAAGATGTATGTTATCCATCTGTTTCTCAATATTACATAACATTACACATTGCTTTATGGCATGTTTCTTACTTATTCCTTTTTTCCTATTTTGTTGTAATGCATTTGAAACTTTTTTCATTTGTAGGTAAGTGTGAGAGTATAAGCACATATATTTAAAACTACTCTGTCATAAACCCCAAGGGCATGATAATAAAGAAATAAATACCCTTTTTTGTATCATGATTCAAAGGGGCACATGCAACCCAAAGTTTATAGCAGAGATGTTCACAATAGCCAAAATATGGTAAGAGATATCCATTGACAGATAAATGGATAAAGAAGAACTGGTACATAAATACAATGGAATATTATTCAGCCATCAAAAAGAAGGAAATCTCACAATTTGCAACAATATGGATGGAACTAGAGGATATTATGATAAACAAAGTAAGTCTGTCAGATAAAGACAAATATCATATGATTTCACTTATATGTGGAATTTAAGAAACAAAACAAATGAACATAGGGAAAGGAAGGAAAAATAAAATATAATGTAAACAGAGAGGGAGGCAAATCACAAGAGACTCTTAACTCTAGGAAACAAACTGAGGGTTGCTGGAGGGGTGGGGGTGGGGGGCTGGTGTAATTAGTTAATGGGCATAAAGAAGGTCACTAGATGTAATGATCACTGGATGTTATATGCAACTGATGAATCACTAAATTTTACCTTTAAACTAACAATACATTATATATTAAATAAGTTGAATTTAAAATAAAAAGAAAGAAATACATTATGAATTTAAGGAAAATGGGAAAAGAAAATGGTGTAGAGGGGTAAGAGAAGAAAGAGTTCAGGACCTTTTGGAGAAAGGTATTTTAAGAAATAGTTCTACATTTAAAAGGAGAAGGAGAGAGTGGGTTGCCTGGTGGCAAGATCAGTTAAATGTCTGACTCTTCATTTTGGCTCAGGTCCTGATCTCTGGGTCCTGGGATTGAGCCCTGCATTGAGCTCGAGTGCAGTCTGCTTGAGATTCTCTTCTCCCTCTGCCCCTCCCCCACACACTCTCTCACTCTTTCTTTTTAAGATAAATAAATCAAATCTTCAAAAAAAAAAAAAGGAGAAGGAGAAATATAATTCTGAGAGTCTTCTTCACGGGAATGAGTGGAAGCATTTTCCTGCAGAGGGAATACTATCAGCAAACAAGCTCAGTATACCATTAGAAGTTGTTAAATCTATAGCACAAATTTATATATATATATGGAAGTGTCAGATAACAATAAATGACTTCTGGAAATTAAAAATGTAATAATTAATATAATAAATTAATTAAAAGTTTCAAAAGATAAACTGGAGAAAATTGACCAGAAAGTAAGCAAGAATAAAAAGGAAATATAAAAAGTTTGACACTAAAAAAAAAAATGCCTGACAGCTCAGTTGACATCAGACTCTTGATTTCAGCTCAGGTTATGATCTCAGGGTCCTGGGATTGAGCACCATGTCTTCACTCCTGCTTAGCTGAGAGTCTGCTTCTCTCCTTCTCCATCTCCCTCTACCCCTCCCCCCAATGACACTCTAAATCAATCAATCAATCATTTTAAAAATAAAATCAATTTAAAAAAATATAAAATAATTAGAGCATTAATATAATTCAATTTACACATATGGGTATTCTTTTTTTTTAAAGATTTTATTTATTTATTCGACAGAGATAGAGACAGCCAGCGAGAGAGGGAACACAAGCAGGGGGAGTGGGGGAGGAAGAAGCAGCCTCGTAGTGGAGGAGCCTGATGTGGGGCTCCATCCCACAATGCCGGGATCACGCCCCAAGCCGAAGGCAGACACTCAACCACTGTGCCACGCAGGCACCCCACATATGGGTATTCTTAAAAATGCATATGTGATAATAATTAAGAAGTGATATTATCAACAAAAACTTTTCTCAGAACTGTTATACATGAGGTATAATATTTAAATACAATGCAAAGAACACAGAAGCACAGAAAATAAGTTATTTATTATTTTTTTAAAATTCTGTCTTGTAAACAATTTCTTGACAATTCTTAATATCAGCCAGAAAGTTATAATCTTAAACTTCTTTAGATAAATTATAATGATATAATTAGAAGACTTACATTCAGTAATAACCAATAAAATAGTGTCAGGTTTTGCAATAATCTTATATTTTTATATAAAACCAATAATTTCCAGAAAATGAAACAATGCCATAAATGCATGTCCCCAAACATACAGTGGGATGTAACTGTGATGAGAGCATGGGAGGAGAGAAAGAGGATAAAAGTGGTGATATAGAGAAGGAACAGCATCTCATTCACAGTGGCCTCATTTACAAACCACGAGTGGTGATGGGTAGTAAGGAGGGCACGTATTGCATGGTGCACTGGGTGTTATACGCAACTAATGAATCATTGAACTTTACATCAAAAAATATAAATAATAAAAATCAAGCTTTAGAAGGTAAACATACTGTTTAAAATATCAAGAAAATATTGGAACAAATTACAAAATAATTTAAGTATTCACCTTGGGTGTCAGTAGGAGTGGGTTATAGGACAATCACTTTACCTTGTGGTTTGTCGATGCCATGTAACACATTATTTGAATAAAATATTAAAGTCATATACAAATTATTTCAAAGATAGTAATGTCTATGTACTTAAATTATTGCGTATGTGAATCTCCACATACAATGTATAAAAAACGACAGCAGGTCCTGGGTCTACATGGAACAACTGATTTTCAAATTTTGTGCGTCATTTGACAACTTGCAGAGGAAAATCTAGGAGAGCTATTTTATTTTCCTAAAATGTCATTTGTATTAAGTATGAGACCAGAATATTAGATTGATATCATTGGGTATAATTTACATCCATAACTTCAATTATTGACAAGCTTGAAAATGTAATATTTATAATTACCAATGGAATTAAGATTGTTAGTATTCTTGTTGTTTGTAGTACATATATAGGGCTGATATGACAGAGATTCCCTTAGGTAGTTGATATTATCCCAGATTAATTCTGAGAAAACAACACAGAACCAAAATAATAAAAGGAAAGTCAAATTTCTTCTTTAATTCCATTGTCACATGACTGCCAATGCAGAATCTTTTTGAATTATCTATGTTCCCCTGTTGTATGTGCTAATAACCTACATGTGATATTATTTAAAGAAATGTTGCATCTGAAAGGGAAGCAACCTCAGCCAGTAGATACCTATTTCAAGGTCTAAAGTAAAGATATTTTTTTCTTTTACAAAAATGAATTACATATTCCCCTTTCATTTTGCTTTAGTCCAAATGAAATACAATGAGTAATATATTTACAAACCATTGACAAAAGATTTTCCCATGTCTTGATTTTTTTAGTTCTACTAAGTATACAAGGGTGAAAATCAATCAAGTGGTTTCTTATTGAGTTGGTGAAACAAGTCTTGAACCTGAACAAGGCCTATACACAGAGAATATAGAACTATGAGCTTTTATTTGCCATCTCCACTGGACAGAATCTGTCTTGTGTCAATATTTGTGCCATAATTAAATTTCATTTAAACCTGAACAATGGCTCTTGAGGTAGATCTAACCTAAAAATTTTATAGATGATAGGGGCGCCTGGGTGGCGCAGTCATTAAGCATCTGCCTTCGGCTCAGGGTGTGATCCCAGTGTTCTGGGATTGAGTCCCACATCAGGCTCCTCTGCTAGGAGCCTGCTTCTTCCTCTCCCACTCCCCCTGCTTGTGTTCCCTCTCTCACTGGCTGTCTCTGTCAAATAAATAAATAGAATCTTTAAAAAAATTTTTATAGATGATAAACCAAGATTCAGATTTTATGTAACTTTTCCTGGTTCCCCTCCTACTAATTTAGCTTCTAGATGAATAGATACAGATATTTACAGCTAAGATTGTATTTAAATTGATAAACTGTCTTATCCTTCAAAAGATAATTCTGACATTAGTGGATATTGTTTAAACTTGTCAAAACTAAAAAATAAATACAAAAAAATGAATGATCTTAAAATAGAAATTCAGTATAGATAAAAGTGGGTCATGAATATATATGACATTTATGCCCAAATAAATTGATTTAGTTTTTAATTTTTGCTCATTTTAAAATCTTCTTCTGTTTCTTCTGTTGTGTTCATCCCATTGTCACTTGTCCTTATAAATATCCAGCTTTAATGAATGGTGTAGTGAATCAAGACATCATTTCCAGATCCTCCAAATGAACTGCAATTCATGCCTTGCCCCCAGTACCAAAATGTCCTAGGTGATACTGATTACCAAAAATACAAGAACAAAAACAAAAAAGCACCCATATTATCTCCTCTGTAAATCAAGTTGCAAATGTGCATGTTTAAGACATATTCAGTTTATTCCTACACCATGATGAGGAAAATTTCCCAATTGCTGCATGAGTTTCAAAGTGATGGGCAATTATCATCAGATGAATTCAATAGCCATTATATTGCTTGCATAGATACATTTTTGTATGCTTGTATTTAGTTAAAATGAAAACTGAAAAAAAGCCTCACATTAGCACTTTATACATCTACAGAAGAAATATATATATTTCTGTTTTATTTTGTTTTTTCATGTTTTTTAAAAAAATTTTATTGTTATGTTAGTCACCATAGAGTATATCCTAAGTTTTTGATGTAGTGTTCCATGCTTCATTATTTGCATATAATATCCAGTGCACTATGCAATATGTGCCCTCCTTAATACCCATCACCAGCCTATCCCAATCCCCCACCCCTCTGAAGCCCTCAGTTTGTTTCCCAGAGTCCACAGTCTCTCAAGTTTCATTCCCCCTTCTGTTAACCCCATCGTTCATTTTTCCCTTCCTTCTCCTACTGATCGTCCTGCTATTTCTTGTGTTCCACAAATGAGTGAAACCATATGATAATTGTCTTTCTCTGCTTGACTTATTTCACTTAGCATAATCTCCTCCAGTCCTGTCCATGTTGCTGCAAATGTTGGGTAATCATTCTTTCTGATGGCTGAGTAATATTCCATTGCATATATGGACCACATCTTCTTAATCCAGTCATCTGTTGAAGGGCATCTTGGCTCCTCCCACAATTTAGCTATTGTGGACAATGCTGCCATTAACATTGGGGTGCATATGGCCCTTCTCTTCACTACATCTATATCTTTGGGGTAAAAACCCAGTAGTGCAATTGCTGGGTCATAGGGTAGCTCAATTTTTAACTTTTTAAGGAACATCCACACTGTTTTCCAAAGTGGCTATACCAACTTGCATTCTCACCAACAGTGTAAGAGGGATCCCCTTTCTCCACATCCTCTCCAGCATTTTTTGTTTCCTGCCTTGTCAAAACTCCAAATGGATGAAAGACCTTGATGTGAGACAGGAATCCACCAAAATACTAGAGGAGAACATGGGCTGCAACTTCTTTGACATGGGCACAGCAACTTTTTTCATGACACATCTCCAAAGGCAAGAGAAACAAAAGAAAAAAATGAACTTGTGGGACTTCATCAAGATAAAAAGTTTCTGCACAGCCAAGGAAATAGTCAAAAAAACTAAGAGACATCCCACGGAATGGGAGAAGATTTTTAGAAATGACACTACAGGAAAAAGACTGGTATCCAAGATCTACAAATAACTTCTCAAACTCAATACATGAGAAACAAATAATCAAATAAAAAAAAAATGGGCAGAACATATGAACAGACACTTTTCCAATGAAGACATACAAATGGCTAACAGACACACGAAAAAATGTTCAAAATCATTAGCCATCAGGGAAATTCAAATAAAAACCACATTGAGATACCAGAAGAAATAGATTTGTATTTATTTTATTTTATTATTATTTTATAATAATATTTTTATTATATTATGTTATTCACCATACAGTACATCCCTTGTTTTTGATGTAAAGTTCCATGATTCATTAGTTGTGTATAACACCCAGTGCACCATGCAATATGTGCCCTCCTTACTACCCATCACCATCCTATCCCAGTCCCCTCCCCCCCTCCCCTCTGAAGCCCTCAGTTTGTTTCTCAGAGTCCATGGTCTCTCATGCTTCATTCCCCCTTCTGATTACTCCCCTTTTCTTTATCCCTTTCTTCCCCTACCGATCTTCCTAGTTCTTATGTTCCATAGATGAGAGATATATATTTTTTAAATTAGCCTTATTACAATGATGAAAAAAGTGATTCCTATAAAGATAATTATTCAAGACCGTGTAGTGATACAGTGACAGATCTGCTTGAGTGACCTCCAGAAGCTGGATGATGCAGTTTCCCCTGAAGAAAAAAAAAATGTTGTTGTGTTTTTTTGTTGTTGTTTTGTTTTGTTGTCTACACCACCTTGACTTTGATGAAAATAAATTCCAAAGGAAGATCTTACTGGTTACTAAATAAGTTTGGTCACATTTTTCTGATCATTTAAATTGGTACAGCAAGAATGTAAAAATACCAAAGAAGCCTTAAGTTGGATTTCTTGTAAGTTTATCAGATTAGACTTTAAAATCGTCTAATTGTAAAAACTCTCCTTTTGATTTCACATCATTTTGGGTCACTCCCTCTCTTCTCAAGATCCCTGAAAGAGTCTACAGTGCTTAAATTTCCCAAAAGGAACTTTCTTATTCACCGGTAAGGGAGGAAGCTTATTAAAAAAATAAAAAGTACCAGTTCAGATTCCCAGGAGAACTTTGAATTCATTGGCTTCATAAAATCTGCCATATTTATTTGAAATGTTTCATCATACTTGTATTTGCATATCCCTAGATAATAATTATTTAGCATTGACATCAGTCACCTAGAATTTACAGCATAGTGAGATGGCTTTCAGAGATTCCAAATCAGATAACCCAAAAGAGTGTCCCCTGGGGTGTTGGCAAGCATAGTTCTACACATTATCCTTTCATGGAATCTTACATAAGATTACACATCCTTTCAAGTGTTTCCACTAGATTCTACTATAAAAAAGACAAGGAATATATAGTTTGTGTACTTTAGTTACTTAGAATTAGTAATTTTATTACACATTGAAGAAACATGTGATTTAATTGTTTAAAAGGGTATACAGCTTCATATATTAATGAACCATACTCATATTTGTGTACCTCTAAATGATATGCTTTTTTTACTTTAAATTTCAGTTACTTCAACATTTATTTTATTTAGTTTTTTATTATTATATGTTAGTGACCATACAGTACATCATTAGTTTTCGATGTAGTGTTCCATGATTCATTGTTTGCGTATAACACCCAGTGCTCCATGCAATACATGCCCTCCTTAATACCCATCACTGGGCCAGCCCATCCCCTCAACCCCTCCCCTCTAAAACCCTCATTTTGTTCTCTGATGTCCATAGTCTCTCATGGTTCATCTCCTCCTCTGTTCCCCCCCCTTCATTTTTCCCTTCCTTCTCCTAATGATGTCCCTGCTATTCCTTATGTTCCATAAATGAGTGAAACCATATGGTAATTGTCTTTCTCTGCTTGACTTATTTCACTTAGCATATGGAATCTCATGTGATGAATCAGCATTAAAAGGTAAATAAATAGGCAAATAGGTAGACAGATACTTTGAGAGATGAAAAGAAAATAATTACACTTTGAGTCTGGATTCAGATTAAAGATATGTCTGCTCTGTATTATTGCACAAGCAAGTTACAGATTGTTTGGAGTCCAAACTATATCTAGCTTTAGTTTTGAAACTTAACAATATGAGCTTGGATTAGTAAATTTAACTCTATGAGTCTCATCTACAGATGAGCAAATCAAAACCACAATGAGATATCCACTGACACCTGCTAAAGTGGCTATTATCAAAAATATAAGTTTTGGCCAGGATGTAGAGAAAAGGGAATCCTTTTGCAGCATTCTTGGGAATGTAAATTGGTATAGACACTATGTAAAGTATATGGGAGTTCCTCAAATAATTAAAATTAGAAATATCATATGATCTTTCAGTCCCACTTCTAGGTATATATCCAACGGAAGTAAAATATGTATCTTGAAGCAATATCTGCACTCTTATGAATTTTTCAGCATTATTTCCAACAGTTAAGATATGTAAAACACACACACACACAACTAAGGGTCCATCAACAAGTGAATGGATAAAGAAAGTGTGGAATATGTATTAAACCCAAAAGACTCCACCAGGACTGCTAGAACTGATAAACAAATTCAGTAAAGTCTCAGGATACACAATCAAAGCACAGAAATGTGTTGCATTTGTATACACCAATAATGAAACACCAGAAAAATAAATTAAGGAATCAATCCCATTTACAATTCATTCAAAACAATAAGATACCTAGGAATAAACCTAAGCAAAGTGGTGAAAGACCTGTAATCTAAAAATTATAAAACTCTGATGAAAGAAATTGAAGAGGACACAAATAAATGGAAAGGCATTCCATGCTCCTGGATTGGAAGAACTAATATTGTTAAAATGTCTTATACTAACCAAAGCAGCCTACACATTTAATTCAATCCCTATCAAACTACCAACAGTATTTTTCACAGAGCTAGAATAAATAACCAAAGCAACCTTGAAAAAGCTATGTAAAGTTGGAGGCATCACAATTCCAGACATCAAACTGTATTACAAAGCTGTAGTGTTTAAGACAGTATGGTACTGGCAGAAAAATGGTCACATAGATCAGTAAAACAGAATAGAAACGCCACAAATGAACCCACAACTCTATGATCAACTAATCTTTGACAAAGCAGGAAAGACTATCCAATGCAAAAAAAGACAGTGTCTTCAATAAATGATGTTGTGAAAACTGAACAGCAACATGCAAAAGAATCATACAGTGGAATTGGATGACATTATGCTAAGTAGAATAAGCCAGATGCAGAAGTACAAAGACTTCTCAATTACACTACCATGTGGAATCTAAAATGGTCAAACTCTTAGAAGTAGAAATGACAGTCATCAAAAGGTGAGGGGAGGGAGAATTTGGGGAGACTTGGATCAGAGGCTGTAAAATTTCCATTATGCAAGATAAGTAAGTACTGAAGATCTCATGCACAACAATGTGAATATAATTAACAATACTATACTTTATAGTGGAAATATCTAGGAGCATTAATCTTAAGTGACCTCACTAGCAAAGAAAGAAAGAAAGAGAGAGAGAGAGAGAGAGAGAGAGAAAGAAAGAAAGAAAGAAAGAAAGAAAGAAAGAAAGAAAGAAAAAAGGAAGCTAACTATGTAAGTTGATGGACATATCAATTGGATTGATTATGGTGATTATTTCACAATGTATACATATACTAAAAACTCAAGCTATACATTTTAAATATATATAACTTGTATTTAGCAAAAAATACTTAAATAAAGCTGGAAGAAAAAAAAAACAAGAGTTATTATAAGATTGTATAAGATAATGTTACTTAAAATGTTCTTTGTATAAGTTATCACTGAAAAAGAGCTGTGGCATTTACTATCTTTATTATCATCATCCAGCAACATCAAGAAAGGTACCATCAAATTATTTTCATCCAACACCTGATATGCCTAGATTCATTATCAGTATAGTTCCCAAATCATTTCTGTGTGTCATTTCCATCTGATTTTCACAAAGTATCCTCAATTTCTAATGTAGATCTCATTTCACTAGAAGTTCAGTTATACATACACAGGATTAAAAGATAAAACACCAAACTCAAACTCAGAAACCAGTAAAATTAGTCACCATTTGTGTTTGGAAAAAAAATCGATAACTAATATATCTACTATTTCCACAAAAACTTGAATTATTTCTAGGTGTCCTTTAAATTTAGAAATATATAATTGCCCCAGAAATAGACAAATTTTGATTTTACTATTTTACCTTTCTTATGGTTTAATTTTACATTTTTTAATAAAATTGAAAGAAGGAATCATTTAACTAGAAGTAACAGATTCATATAAATTAAAACAATGTGTAACAATAATAAGTTTGCCCTGGCAAACATGTAACCATTGTGCTCATTGGCAAAAATTCCTCAGAAAGAACAGGAGGGGGAGACACGGGCTTCCAGTTATTAAATGAGTAAATCACAGGAATAAAAGCACAGCATAAAAATATAGTCAGTTATATCATAATAGTGTTGTATGGTGTTAGATGGTATCTACACTTATGGTGAGTATAGCATATGTAAAAACTTGCCAAATCACTATGTTCTACACCTGAAAGTAATGCAACATTATGTGTCAACCATACTCAAATAAAAAATGTAAAAAAAATAAAATAAAAAAATAAAACAAACCACATACACACACACACACACACACACACACACACACACATATACATGTAAGAAAGGAAATTCTACTCTCTACTGTTGTTATTGAGGATTTGGACTCTTACATGTCAGTTTTGTTCATCAAATTTTATGTAAGCCCATGTAAAGCCTATGGCATTAAGACTCAATCCCATATTTTACAAGGACCTTCATATCCTTTCCCATTCAGACACCATATTTATGAACTAACTCCAAAATCACTTCTTATTGTAAAAATAAAGCCGTTCCTACTCAAACACTACTTAAAATCTTCTACCTCTGGTTTTGACCCACTTTTACATAGAGTAAGTCACTAATTTCTTAAACAGATCACCTTAAAATTATAATGATTTTAATCTAGACAGTAATCCTAACTGCCAGAATTAATGCAATGGCATCAACATTGACATGAGCACATCATATGCTTGCATGAAAAAAGTTCTACTTCTGGAGAGTGTAAATCAGGTTACACATACCATACTAAAGCACTCTACACCTAACTACAATTTTTCCCATCTCCAGAAGATTCATCACAGGCTCTGTGGACAATGCAGCTCCCCTTTCTTGATAAATATGATTTATATTTCAAATAAAATTGTTTCTCAAAATATGTTGGCTCAATTAAGGGACAAATAAATTCTTCTCATATTTGAATTTTATTTTGTATCCATATAAAATTTTGTATACATTTTGTGACACAGAATTATTACTACTCTTAAAGTGACCATATTTTCATGAACATGGCATCATTTAGTATAGACCTTAATCTTTTTCAGCATAAATCGAGGAAAGAAGTTCATAGATAATATCAACCATTGACTATATTATCAATTTAACTGTTTCACTGCTAATTTATAATAGATTTTTTAGGAGAAACACCAATCCTTTCCAAGATACAAACACACAATCTTTCAAATACATTTCCATTAAATGAAATTTTATTTTTGAAATCCCTTGGGTGTGAGATACCTTAATATATCAATTGCTTACTTTAGTGGTTTAAAAAGAGCAGTTCTTAATTAATTCTAATCTAATTTTTCTAAGCACTTGTAGAGGATTATTATCTCTTATGTAATAAATTAAAATAAAAAACAGTTATGACATGTACTCTTTGTTATCTCCCAATTTTTCAACATCACTGGGTTGAATAGCTGACAGGGATCCTACTGTTATCATATGAACAAAGTCATTTTTCTGAACAGATTTCTTTGAATACCTTCCAAACAAATATATATATTCATCTCCTATCCCTGCACTTGACATCTTAGATATTTAACGAAAACTCAGCAGCAACCATGATTCAAGTTCTTTAGGTAGAGATTAAAGAAAATAACCCTTTTCTGTGTGTGTGTGTGTGTGTGTGTGTGTGTGTGTGTGTGTGTTCACTTGTGAAAGCCCGCTGAGACTTGAATGATATAGTTTAAGTCACTAATAGCTCAAGATGGCCTCAGGCCAAGATTGGAAAGGAGTTCTATTAATTTATTTACATGTTTTCAAAGATGTGTTTAAGGTCAATTCAGTGGGGAAAAATATATTTATTCAGATTCTTCCAATACTATTATGTCTCTAAAGGTTTATGGAGTCATAACTTTTATATATTGTTATTCAGTAATTGCATAATAATGTGTAAACATATTAATTTATTTGGCAGTTTGTAGAACACTGGCTTAAAAATTAGATACATTATAATGAAAAGTGATACATTTTATATAAACAAGCAGAATTCTTAAAATACTACACAATTCAGATATAATCATTAATTTAGTGTAGATATTTATTTTTGAATTATTCTCATTAAGTTAGAGATTACCATTAAGTTATAAAACATGTTTTACATTTTAAAACAGATAACAAAATGATAGTACTACTTTGATGGACTACTATTTAGATTATATAATAATTCATTTTTATTGCAGATAACCCCTTAAATGTTCTTAGATTTTGTATGTACTCTAGTATTTGCATCAGTGATACATTTTTCTTGGGAAAGGGGTACCACTAGTCTAATTTAAAGGGTTCTTTTCTAACTTATTTATGATAAAATATATATTACAAAATTGACAATGTTAACCATCTTTGTGCAACTCAGTGACATAAATGCATTCATATTTTTGTTCAATCATCATCACAATCCACCTCTGGCGTATTTTCAACATCCCAAACAGAAGTTTCTCACCTTATAACAAAAAATTCCACATTTTCTCACCCTATAATCCTACTAACAATTCTTTCTGCCTCCATTAATTTGTCTATTCTAAGTACCTCATATAACTGTAACCATACAATATTTTCCTTTTCTGTTTGGTTTATTTCACGTAGACAAACTTTCTCAAGATTCATCCATGTTGTAGGATGTCTCAGAATTTCATTCATTTTAAGTGCAAATAATAATCCATTGTGCATATATAACACTTTTCATTTCTGCATTCCTCCTCCTGTAGGCATTTTTTCTTACCTCTTTAGCTATTGTGAATTATGCTGTTATAAATATTTGTGCACAGATATTTGCTTGTTTCCACTTTCCATTATTTTTGTTTATATCTAGAAGAATAATTACTAAATCACATGATAATTCAATGTTAAATTTTCAGAGAATTGTCATACTGTTTTTCACAGCACCTGACCATTTTACATTCCCATCAAGGATACACTAAGAGAAAAAGAAAGAATGCACTAAGATTCCAATTTCTCCACATTCTTGTCAGCATTTGTTATTACTAATAATGTTTAATAGTATCTTTCATAATGGGGGAAAGGAATATTTCATTGTGGTTTTTATTTGCATTTCCCTAATGACTAAGATTGTTGACTATCTTGTCATATGCTTATCAGACATTTGTATATATTCTTTGGAGAAATGTGTATTTAAATCCTTCACCCATGCTTTAACATGCTTGTTTTTTAGATTTATGAGTTACTTATGTACTCTAGGTGCTTATTCTTTACATGACATATTTGCTTCAATTACATGAGCTATCTTTTCACTTTATTAAAGGGTGGTTATCAGAGGGGATGTAGGTGGGGGTGGGTTAAATAGGTGATGGGGATTAAGGAGGTCATTTCTGGTGAGTGCTGGGCATTGTATATAAGTGTTGAATCACTAAATTCTACACTTGAATATTACACTGTATTCTAAGTGGAATTAAAATAAAAAGTTGAAAAAGAAAAAAAAACAAAGTCAAGAAAAATTTTTAAATACTATAAAATAATTATTATACATAAAAAAGATCCAAAGTAGATAATTGTAGACACAACTATTCAAATTAAAATAGTAACAGTTATAGATATAATGCATAAATAACTGTTTCCTAGGAAATTTCACACAATTTCTTTTGTATAACCTTGAAATTTGGGGCAAATCAATGTAATCTTATTCATGATTTAAGGTAGGACACTGACTCATACACTTTCTCAGGGCCCCCTTGACATCACCATTCCTCATACTGTAGATGATAGGGTTCAACAAAGGAGTGAAGATAGTATAGAACACTGACACTATTTTATCATGGTTAGCTGACCTGTAGGATTTGGGTCTCATGTAGATAGAAATAGCAGCTCCATAAAAGAGTCCCACCACAGAGAGATGTGAGGAGCAGGTGGCAAAAGCCTTCTTGCGGGCTTCTCTAGAATGCATCTGGAGAACTGCAGCAAAGATGAGACTATAGGAAATCAGGATGAGAGAAAATGGGACCAGGAGCATTAATACACAGCAAATGTACATGACATTTTCAAAGACTGATGTGTCAGCACAAGCCAAACGCACCAGAGTAGGAGCCTCACAGAAGAAATGATCGATCTCATGTGCATCACAGAATGGAAAACTCAGCGTAGCAGCAGCCTGCATGAGCCCATCAGCTGCCCCCAGGAACCAAGACCCCACAGTTATTCTCAGGCATAATTGCCAGCTCATGAGAACGGCGTATCTCAGTGGGTGGCACACAGCCACATAGCGGTCATAGGACATGGATGCTAAGAGGAAGCACTCGCCCCCTTCCAAAGTGATGAAGAAGAAGATCTGCAACCCACAGCCAGCAGGGGACATAGACTTATTGCCTGTCAAGTAGTCAGCTGCCATTCTGGGCACAATGGTGGAGACCAGCATCATATCCATGAGGGAGAGTTGGCTCAGTAGGAAGTACATGGGAGTGTGGAGCTGGGCATCCTGGTGAATCAGGAAAATCATGAGGGCATTGCCCACTAAGGAGGTGATGGCAATTATCAGAACCATCACAAAGAGAAATAGGTGGGTTTCTGTGTGGTTAAAGAGTCCTAGGAGAATGAAATCTGAGGTGGTGTTCCAAATGTTCATGATTTCAAACAGGAGTGACACTGCATATGAAGAAATAGATGACAGAGTTTTCATCATTTCAATGTTCTATCTCAATTACATTTTTCATGCAAAGTATTTGTGTGAAAATATTTTAAAAAACTATTCCAGATACTTCATCTGTGATTTGTAAAGTCTTTTTAACTTGGACATAATTTTAATTTCATTTTTATTTTTCATTTTCTTTACAAGTACTTCTCAGGTTTAGTTTGCTTAATTGATATAATGAATAAAATTTCTTGATGAATTGAGAATACGTTGTAAGCATGTTTTCATGCTACCTATCAACATAATGGTCAAGGATGAAAATATTCAGTTTGTTATTTATATTTGTGCTTGCTTTTATCATGCATAGTCAACATTCTTACAAGCTGAATTAAATCAATGGGTTCAGCAATATAAAAGCTATGTTCTGTACAGAAGAATGAAACTTGGGGCACCTGGGTGGCGCAGTCCTTAAGCGTCTGCCTTCGGCTCAGGGCGTGATCCTGGTGTTCTGGGATTGGCTCCTCTGCTGGGCTCCTCTGCTGGGAGCTGCTTCTTCCTCTCCCACTCCCCCTGCTTGTGCTCCCTCTCTTGCTGGCTATCTCTCTCTGTGTCAAATAAATAAATAAAATCTTTAAAAAAAAAAAAAAGAAGAATGAAACTTGACCATTCTCTCACACCATACACAAAGATAAACTCCAAGTGGTTGAAAGCCCTTGATGTGAGATAGGAATCCATCAAAATCATAGAGGAGAACATAGGCTGTAGCCTCTTCAACATTGGCCACAGCAACCTCTTTCATGGCACATCTCCAAAGGCAAGGGAAACAGAAGCAAAAATGAATGTTTAAGACTCCATCAAGATAAAAATCTTCTGCACAGCAAAGGAAACAGTCAACAAAACAAAGAGACAACCCACAGGATGGAAGAATATATTTACAAATGACACTACAGATGAAAGGCTGGTATCCAAGATCTATAAAGAACTTCTCAAGCTCAATACCCAAGAAACAAATAATCAAATAAAAAATGGGCAGAAGGGACGCCTGGGTAGCTCAGTCTTTAAGCGTCTGCCTTTGGCTCAGGGCGTAATCCCGGCATTCCGGGATCGAGTCCCACATTGGGCTCCTCCACTGGGAGCCTGCTTCTTCCTCTCCCACTCCCCTGCTGTGTTCCCTCTCTCGCTGGTTGTCTCTCTGTCACATAAATAAATAAAATCTTTAAAAAAAATGGGCAGAAGATATGAACAGACACTTTTCCAATGAAGACATACAAATGGCTAACAGACACATGAAAAAATGTTCAACATCACTAGCCATCAGGGAAATTCAAATCAAAACACCATTGAGATACCATGTTAGAACGGCAAAAATTGATAAGGCAAGAAAGAACAAATGTTGTAGACGATGTGGACAAAGGGGAACCCTCTTATACTGTTGGTGGGAATGCAAGTTGGTACAGCCACTTTAGAAAACAGTGTGGAGGTCCCTCAAAAAATTAAAAGTAGAGCTATCAATAGAAATTGCACTACCAGGTATTTACCCCAAAGATATAGATGTAGTGAAAAGAAGGGCCATATGCACCCCAGTGTTCATAGAAGCATTTTCCACAATAGCCAAACTGTGGAAGGAGCCAAGATGCCCTTCAACAGATGAATGGATAAAGAAGATGTGGTCCATATATGCAATGGAATATTACTCAGCCATCAAAAAGAATGATCACCCAACATTTACAGCAACATGGATGGGACTGGAGGAGATTATGGTAAGTGAAATAAGTCAAGCAGAGAAAGACAATTATCATATGGTTTCACTCATTTGTGGAACATAAGGAATAGCAAGGAGATCGGTAGGACAAGGAAGGGAAAAATGAAGGGGGGGTAAACAGAGGGAGAAATGAACCACAAGAGACTATAAACTCCAGGAAAGAATCTGAAGGTTTTAGAGGGGAGGGGGTGAGGGGATGGGCTAGCCCGGTGATGGATATTATGGAGGGCACATACTGCATGGAGCACTGGATGTTATATGCAAACAATGAATCATGGAACACTACATCAAAAACTAATGATGTACTCTATGGTCACTAACCTATCATAATAAAAAACAAAAAAAGCTAAGTTCTTGTTAAATAGGGTTACTCATATATAACATAGCACAATTTATTGAAACCTACCAAAATCTGATAGTTTTTCCTGACATTGATTATTCTGGGAAGACATTTTTACTTTCCGAAGAAGAGAAGTTGTATTTTCAGGTGTAGGAACTGGAAGGAAGTAGTCTGTAGATAGAACCATAACTTAACTTGGAATTGTTAGTGTATTTAGTTTGACTTTATCAAGTTATGCACTGAATATATAATTACTTTCTTAGAATATGTTCCCCAATGCAAGACTATAATACTAAATGCAACATTTCATTACCTGTATAAAGGGATTTTGTGTAATGATATATTTCCCTTCAAAGCCACAGAGGCACAATCTTCTTTGGGTAAATAAGAGAAAATAAATGTGTCAGTACCCAATATAGATATCAGTTCATTTCTTCTTCAGGCCCAAGAGAATCTAAATCTCTAAAGGCATTCTCTTTGCTGATCTTCTAGTACTGAAACCGTTCTAGCTTGTTGAATGAATAGGATCATGCTTGAAGAGATGAAGATGCTAATTCAATCTCAAATATATGGTCTAATTCAATGGAATGGCATGACAGGAATCCACCTCTTCCATGGTCATTTGATTTGCTCCCAATTTACAGATGCCTCCTGTACTGGAATGCCAATCAAGACACAGAAAGTGCAAAAATGTCACTCCAACCCTAACTCCATTGCTTCAGCATCATCATTGTACTGATAGCATTCTACTTCAGGTTGTTAGTTGGTTGTTTCAAAGTTAAAGATAGAAACACACTTCTCCTCATAGATATACTCTGCATTTCCCAAAACTTTGTTATCTGCACACCCTCAAATCTGTAGCATTTGCAGTGCACCTAGGAACTATATGAATTTACTAATTGTGGGTCTCTCTAGTGCCTTCCTGAAGGATATCCAATCCCTCCTAACTCATTTATTTAACTTGAAGCCTTCTTATTTTAATTATTCTAAACTCTCTCATTCTTGAAAAATGGTAAAATTTAAAACTCGCTTAAAGTTCTGCAATATCTGTAATATAATAACTGCAGGATGTTGAGTGAGATTCTTAAAATAACTCTTGCTATCATCTTACCCATGTTTAAATGTACTGTCACTACACTGGCATTATGTATATTCAACATTATTCTGTAACCATGACCAATATATAACAGAAACTCTGTGCCCATTAAACAATGATTTCCTGTTTCTTCCTGTCCCTGGGATCTGGCAACCACCATTCTGTTATTCTGGCTCTATGAATTTGACTACTATAGGATCTTTAGTTTAGTGGTATTACACAGAATTTGTCTTTTTATGATTGGCTTATTTTACTTAACATCATGTCATCAAAACTTGTTCATGCTGTAACATGACAGAATTTCCTTCCTTTCTAAGTTGAATAGTATCCCTTTGTATGTATATACAACATTTTCATTATTAATTCATTCCATCTATGGACATTTGGGCTGCTGTCATTCACTTCAATTGTATATTAAAGGATAAATTAAGTGGATTTTTTTATAATATTTTTTTATTTTAATGTTTTTTTATTATATTATGTTAGTCACCATACAGTACATCCTTGGTTTCTGTTGTAAAGTTTGATGATTCATTAGTTGCGTATAACACCCAGTCCACCACGCAATACGTGCCCTCTTTACTATCCATCACCAGTCTAATATTTGTTTTAATTTTTATAATGTGAACATATATAGCTTAATAATATAGCAATTTGATCTACTTGTTTTTTCCTTTACATGTATGCAAGAGAGATGGATGTGTTTTTAGAGACTCATTACAACAACTAAAATTATTATTTCAACTAGTAAATACTGTTTCTTGGGAAGTTTATAATTTTTGTTCTTTTAAAATTTGGAATTATTAGTCCTTAACTTTTGAATGGAGGTAGGTATGTATCTATGTATTATTCTGAGGTGAAATATATGTATAAAAACAATTCATCATCACAGATCTAATTGTCTTTTCAATATGCTATTTTGTTTATAGTATTTACTGGCAAGATCAGCTAAAAGTGTTAAATAATATCACTGGTAGAAAATTACATTTTTCCAGGAACCATAATGTTAAATTATGTGTTGTATCAAAATTCCTAAGTATATTTTCATATTATATAAGAGACACAATTGTGTTAACTAATTAATATGATAGAAAATTTACACAAAGAGGATTCAGGATATCCTAATTGACTATGCATACAAAGTGGTTGAAAATCCAAATGAGAAATTAAATTATCCTGCAAATAAACTATCTAAAATGGCATCAAGTAGAAGAAAGAAATTTCAACACTAATATAAGATTGAAAATTTAGTATTCTGATTCCCCCCCACTCTGGTTTTAAAGAGAAATCATTTTTTATGTTTTCAGTCTTTTACTTAGAATGGTGCTGAAATTGTGGTATCTTTATGTGAATCATAAACTAATATATTTTTCATTGATAATAGAAGGCACTAATATATACTCCTTTTTTTTCTCATACTGTAATCACAGAAAATTTACGGGATTCTGATAATTTTCCTTCTGTATTTTTCTGATCCCCATTGCCATAACTTAACCTAAAAACTGTGATTTGTTTCCCTCAAAATACCGGGGTTATTAATCAATTTGTTCTGTTGAAAATAAAATAATAACAGCTAAATCATTTATTAGACTGAATTGACAAGTTACTGCAAGAGGTTTAACCTGACAATTACATAGACTATCATACCTTTTAGTTTTTCAAATTGTCATATACCTAAACAAAAAAAAATATTTGTGAAACTACGCAGAGAAAGTAATGTGACTTTGGATTTTCTGGAGTTCAGACCTGATAAAGTACTAAATATTAAAGATGACTATGAGCTACTCACATAGATAAAAATGGTGACTTCAACAAGCTGGAAATGTTTCCTCTCTGAGCTCGGTCATCCTAATGCATCTCTTTGGGAGGAGGAAGGATCTTATAGTCTGGCAGCATCAAACTCACTTGTATCAGTGCATCCAGTGCCCTACTAAGGGGTGTGGCCTATTGACGTCTTTTGCCAAAAATACTATCTTATTAGTATAGCAGACCAGAATAAATCTGAATCTTGGGATGACAAAAATGTTTAATTTTCGAAGATTTTAAAGATCACAGATTTTACATTCTTTCAGAAACTTGTGATTCATTAAAATTAAAATGAGAATCATCTATAATCAAAATGTAAATAAATGTCCGTAAACTTCCTGCACCTGGGTGGCTTACTCGGTGAAGCTTCTGCCTTTAGCTCATTTCATGATCCTGGGTTCCTGGGATCCAGCCTCACAACAGGCTCCCTGCTCAGCGGGGAGTCTGCTTCTCCTTCTGCCCATCCCTCTGGTCCTGCTCTTTCTCTTTCTCTCACTCTCTCTCTCTCTTTCAAATGAATAAGTAAAATCTTTAACAAAATAAAAGTACATTAGGAGTGAATTAAGTAATGCTTGCACTATGTTAAACTTTGATGGGGCAGATAACAGTGCATTATTGAAAGAGAGCTTTTGTCAAAGACAGTAATTAAAGTGATCAAGCCCATGTAGGTTTTAGCTATTTTTTTCTCATTAAACTTAATTTAATTGTTGTGTTGTAAACTTATTAGCTTGTGTTTTTATGATTTTATTTTATTTTACTATTTTATTTTATTTGATATTGTAGGTAAGTTATACAATCTATGATAATAGCAATAACAGAGCAGAATGCATTTATTGTGCCAATCACTTCGCTGTTTGATTTGATATGGGTTCTTTCCAAAGATTTTGTTATTGTTTGTGCCATGTATTTTCAGTTTCCAAGCAAACCTTGGTTCTTGGTGACATTTTTACCACTTCATTTACCTTGGCTTGCCTAAGAAATATGTATGTGTGTGTATATACACACACATACATATATGGAATATATGGAATATCTATGGAATATATATATGGAAATAGATTATCGTGATTGGAGTATGCACTTGTGATGAGAACCAGGCATTGTATGGAAGTGTTGAATCACTGTATTGTACACCTGAAACTAATATTACACTATGTGTTAACTAACTGGAATTTAAAAAAAATTTAAAAAAGATATTAGGATGACATTCCACAATTGTAAAATAAAAAAAAAAAGGTCTCTTGAATGCAATGGTTTATGTAAAATGCTGCCTCTGTACAAATATGAGATAATATAATTGCTTAACCCATGTGAGCTATAAGAATTATCATTTTTTGTTTAGGAGGTAAGCACAGTGTAAATTTTAAACTTCTGCCTTTGGATATTGAATTTTATGACAGTGGCAAATCCTACTCTGATTTAAAACATAATTTACCACGTGAGTGAAATCTACATCTGGACAAAACTACAGGCTCCTAGCTAAGTTTGAGAAGTACATTATAGACAGGTAGTATGTCAAGTTACAAGTAAGACTTGCAGGAAGACTGGAAATATTATTTTCAGTAAATATTCATATTTTTCTGTTTTAAGCTCTGCTGTGCCTCATGACAAAGGGCTGTCAATCAATGCTCTAGTAAAACAGGGTGCCACTGTCTGATGTGGCAAATAGACTGTGTGCTATGTAGATCAAATGCTCTGCAGATTTCCACGGGACAGGAGAATGAGGAACAGATAACCTTCATGTCAGAGGAGGAAAGGCACATAACACTCAGAACTCTATAAGAAAATTACAATGAACTTACAATGACTCTGGGTGTCAAAATTGAGATTAATTTAGGACTGTTTATAAGTGTGTGAGCATAATTTTGGAAAACCATAAAGAGTTGTTACAGACCTCCATTTTAGCAAGAGCAAGTTTTGCAACCACTCTCCCCCTGCAAGCATGCAGGGATGGAGTAGATTTCAGACTCCATCTAGACAAGCTATGTGGAAAACACCTTACAACAGATGCTTTGACCCAGCCAAACAGCAGATACAGAAAGCCACAAACTAGAAGGAAGGAAGCAAAAGAAAGAAATATAACGTTTTTTTTAAACCAACTCAAAGATGCAAACCTTCAAGAATGATATTGCCATGTGGGAAGTTTATTGGGATAGTATTCTAAGGATCAACACCCATGCAATAAAGGAAGTAGAATTGGGCACAGGGAGATGTTGAACTGGGAGGCAGACCATACCAAGTTCTCAGCTACCTTAGGTGGATTTCTGAGATGGACCTTCCATGTGTTCCTGCAATAGGGCCCCCACAGAAGTACTTATCTAATGGGGCCTGCCACCAGGAAGGGATCGTGACCTTAGGCTAAACAGTTTTCCTCAACCAAGATCAATGCTTGCACTCCTGATAGCTGGAACAACAGGTACTTCAGTTCTGTAAGGATAAGGGGAGTATAGGAGCATACAGTCATGCAAGGTACACTCCATGAGCTACACTCCATCAGAAGTCAGAGGGAAGGGGACTCTCGGATGCCATCACACAGGTTGGCTTCCCATTGCACAGTGTGTGCGGATCATGTGAAGGAGTGCACAGGAAACATCTAGCAAGAATGACCAGTTCAATAAATGTGTAGTTTCCTTCCAGTATAAAGATACAGAGAAGTTTGGCATTTTCCCACAAGGAACATGCTGGCATGAGGAGCTCAAAACATCTGCTGGCAGGTCTGTTTTTTGGTTTAGAGGAACTATTAATATGTCTCTGATGAAAGTATCATTCCTGAACTGGGAACCTGGAACTCTATCCAAAAAGCAAAGGTACATGTGATGGATAGCACATATTTCCAATATGCTTCAAGTGTAAAGAGAAGGGTAATCCATTATACAAAAGTGTTCCCTTGTCTCAGCTCAGATTCTGAAACCAACAGCTCTCAAAAGATCTCAAGATTTTGATTTTCCTAAGTGTGTCTTTGCTCTGCACTATGGATTCAACTGTGTTTCTCCAAATTACTCTGATCTGCACTCTAAACCCAAATGTGATGGTATTTAGAGAATAGGTCTTTACAGAATTCATTAAGTTATATATGTTATATATTTTCTTGTTTTTATTCATAATATTCAAAATATTCAATCTATATATATTTTTCTTATTTTTATTCATTTATATTTTATTCACTTATGTATTATTTACTATTTTTTTTAAATTTGAGTATAATTGTCATATAATATGATTAGTTTCAGGTGTACAACTTTGTGATTTTACTAGTTATACATTGTGTTATGTTCACCACAAGTGTAGGTAAAATTGGTCCAATTACCTACCTATTAAAATATCATTAACTGTATTCCTTGTGCTGGGCCTTTTTTTCTGTGATGTCTTCATTCCATAGTTGAAAGCCTGTATCTCACACTCTTATTCAGTCATTTTGCCCAGCCCCCACTCACTTCCCTCTGACAACCATCAGTGTCTTCTCTGCATTTATAGTTCTTATTCTGGGTTTATTTTTATTTATTTATTTTTATTCATTTTTTCTAGATTCATCTTATGAGTGGAATTATAGGGTATTTGTCTTTCTCAGTCTGATTGGTTTCACTTAGCATAACACCCTCTATATCCACCTATATTGTCTCAAATGCATGATCTCATCTTTTTCTCATGTCTGAGTAATATATTTCATTGTGTGTGTGTGTGTGTGTGTGTGTGTGTGTGTATGTTTTGTGTACACATCCTCTTTAGCCATCTGGCTATTGATGCATCCACATCTTATCTGTTGTAAATAATGCTGCAATAAACATCATCGTTCGTATTTCTTTTCCCAAATCAGTGTTTTCATTTTCCTTGGGTAAATGCCTAATATTGGAATTGTTGATCATATGGCATTTCTATTTTTAATTTTTTGAGGAACATCCATTACATTTTCCACAGTGGCTGCACTGATTTCCATTCCCACCAACAGTGTAGAAGACTTGCTTTCTCTCCACATCCTTGCCAACACTAATTATTTCTTCTTTTTGATTCTAGCCATTCTGACAGGTGTGGTTTTGATTTCCACATCCCTGATAATTAATAATATTGAGCATGTTTTTTTATATCTGTTGGCCCTCTGTATGATCTGTGTGTCTTCCTTGGAAAAATGTCTATTCAAGTCCTCTGCTCATTTTTAATCAGATTATTTGTTTTTTGTGGTTGAATTGTATGATTTTTTTATATATTTTGAATATTAACCGCTTAATGCATATGTAACTTGGAAATATCTTCTCCCATTCAGTTGGTTGTCTTTTTGTTTTGTTGATGGTTTTCTTCACTGTCCCAAAGTGTTTATTTTGGTTTAATTCTAGTAGTGTATTTTTTGCTTCTATTTCCCATCCCTGGAAAATATTCCTATGCTAATTTCTTTTTTTTTTTTTTAAAGATTTTATTTATTTATTTGACAGAGATAGAGACAGCCAGCGAGAGAGGGAACACAAGCAGGGGGAGTGAGAGAGGAAGAAGCAGGCTCATAGTGGAAGAGCCTGATGTGGGGCTCGATCCCAGAACGCCAGGATCATGCCCTGAGCCAAAGGCAGACGCTTAACAGCTGTGCCACCCAGGCGCCCCTCCTATGCTAATTTCAAAAACCTTACTACCTATATTATCTTCTAGGAGTTTCATGGGTTCCTCTCTCACATTTAAATCCTTAATCTATTTTGACTTCATTTTTGAGTATTATGTATGAAAGTTGTCCAGTTTCATTCTTTTTGGTGCAGCTGTCCAATTTTTCAAGCATCTTTAATTGAAGAGACTGTCTTTTCCCCATTGTATATTCTTGCCTCCTACGTTGTAGATTAACTGGCCATACAAGCATGGATTTATTTTTGGGTTCTCTATTATGGCCCATTAGTTTATGTGTCTATTTGTGTACTAGTTTAATACCCTTGATTACTACAGATTTGTAGTATATCTTGAAATCTGGGATGGTGATATATCCAGCTCTGTTCTTCTTTCTCAAGATTGCTCTGGCTACTCAAGGTCATTGTGTCTCCTTATGAATTTTCAAGTAATTTGTCATAATTCTGTGAAAATGCTATTGGTATTTTCATAGGACTTATATTAAGTCTGTAGATTGCATTGGGTAGTAGTATCTTTTCATTTGTTTGTCTTCTTTAATTTCTTTCACCAATGTTTTATAGTTTTCAGAGTATAGGTCTTTCATCTTCTTCATTAAATTTATCGTAGATATTTTGTTCTTTTTGGGAAGTTGTAAATAGAATTGTTTTCTTAATTTCTCTTTCTGCTATTTTTTTATTAGTGTACAGAAAACAACTGGTTTCTCTGTATTCATTTTGCACCCTACAAATTGAATGAATTCACTCATCACTTCTAAAAGTGTTTTGTTCAAGTCTTTAGTGTTTTCTACATATAGTATTATGATGTCTCCAATTGATGGCAGTTTAATTCCTTCCTTCCTGATCTAGATAACTTTTGTTTCTTTCTCTTGTCTGATTGCTGTGGCTAGGACTTCTAGTACTATATTGGCAAGGAAGTGGCATAGTAGATATGCTTGTCTTGTTCCACATCTTTGAAAAATAGCTCAGTATTTCACAATTGAGTATGGTGTTAGCTGTTTTGTCATTGTCATTGTTTACTTGTTTCTTTGGTTTTGCCTTTTTTTTTTTTTTATAAAGCCTTTGCTCTGTTGTGGTATGTTTCCTCCAAACCTACTTTGTATAGTTTTTATTATGAATGAATTTTGTAAAATGCTTTTTCTGTACCTATTGAGATGATCATATGGTTTTTATTCTTTGTTTTCTTGATATGAATTGCAAAGATTGAATTGCAAATATTGAACAATTCTTCCATCCACTTGATCGTGATGAATGATCATATTAATGCATTGTTAAATGTGATTTGTTAATATTTTGTTGAGGATTTTTGCATCTCTGCTTATCAGGGATATCATTCTATAGTTTTCTTTTTCTGTAATGTCTTTATCATATCTTGCTACCAAGGTAGTGTTGGCATGATTTAATGAATTTTGAAGTTCTACTTCTTCATTTTTTTTAATTTTTTTTAATGTTTTTTTTTATTATATTATGTTAGTCACCATACAGTACATCCCTGGTTTTTGATGTAAAGTTAGATGATTCATTAGTTGCATATCTTCTGTTTTTTTAAATCATTAAAATAGGTATTAAATCCTCTCTAAATGTTTGGTAGAATTCACCTATGAAGCTAGTTAGTCTTGGATCTTCATTTGAAGGTTGTTTTATTTTTTCAATTTAGTCATTGTTAATTTTTTGAGTGTAGTTGACACACGATTTTACATTAGTTTTAGGGGTACACCATAGTGATTTGACAATTTTATATATTATGTTATGCTCACCAAAAGGATAGCTACCAACTGTCCCCATACATCACTGTTACGATATCATTGACTGTACTCCTTATATTGTCTTTTATTCTCATAACTGGAAGCCTATATAACCCATTCCCATTCATCTATTTAGCCCAATCTTCTGTCCTCCCCTCTTAAAAATAGAAATACTATATAATAAAATAATGCCAATATTGGCTATTTACGCAAAGAAAACAAAAATATTAATTTGAAAAGATATACACATTCCTGTATTTATTACAACATTATTAACAATAGCTAATACATGGAAGCAATCTAAGGGTCCACCAAGAGACTAACAGTTAACAGATATAGATAGATAGATGATAGATAGATAGATAGATAGATCTATATATATATATAACATCTCTGTTAACATATACATATACATATATATACACATACACACACACACACACGCACAATGTCCAGAGGGTTTTTTTTTTAATTACTGATACAATTAAATTACCAATAATTAAACACCCCAAATTCTATTTCTTCCTAATTCAGTTTTGGAATATTGTTTATTTTATGAATTTATCCATTTCATTTAGGTTGTCCAATTCGTTTCCATGTTATTGCCTAGTATTCTCTTATAATTCTTTGTATTTCTGTGGTGTTGATTGTTATTTTTTTTTAGTGTCTTATTATATATATGATATTTATTTATTTATATCTCCTCTGATACTTATTTCCTTCCTTGTATTCACCTTGAGTTTTTTTTCTTTTTCTAGTTCCTTTAGGTGTAAAGTTATATTGTTTATTTGACATTTTTCTTTTTTTAAATTTTTTATTATGTTATGTTAGTCATCATACAGTACATCATTAGTTTTTGAGGTAGTGTTCCATGATTTATTGTTTGCATATAACACTCAGTGCTCCATGCAATACGTGCCCTCCTTACTACCCATCATCAACCCAGCCCAATCCCCCACCCACCTACCCTCTGAAATCCTGTTTGTTATTTATTTTTTTTAAGATTTTATTTATTATTATTATTTCTTTATTTATTTTATTTATTTGAGATAGAGTGAGTGAGAGGACACAAGTGGGGGAAGAGGGGTAGAGGGAGAGGCAGAAGCAGACTCCCTATTGAGCAGGGAACCAAATGTGGAGGTCGATCCCAGGACATGGGGATCATGACCAGAGCTGAAGGCAGATACTTAACTGATTGAGCAACTCAGGTTACCTGAGATTTTTTTTAAAAATTTTTTTGAGGTAGGCCTGTATCACTATAAATTTCCTTCTTAGAACTTCTTATGCTGTATCTCCACAATTTTGACCACCTTGTTTGCATTTTCATACAATCCTGTTTGTTTTTAAAAATTTTTTCTTTGATTTCTTTATTGAGCCAGTGTTTGTTTCATAACTCGCTGTTTAGCATCCATGTGTTTTTGTGTTTATTTGTTTGATTTTTCTTGTGATTCATTTCTAGTTTCATACCTTTGTGGTCAGAAAAGATGCATAATATGATTTCAAACTTTTAAAAGTTTATTCAGGCTTGTTTTATAGCAAAAAATGTGGTCTATGTTTGGGGCTGTTTCATGTGCATTTGAAAGGAATATGTGTCCTGTTGTTTTCAGAGGGAATATATATATATATATTATATATATATATATATATATATATATATATATATATATATATATATAATATATATATTATATATATATATATAAAGCTTACCTGGTCTAATATGTCCTTCAATGACACTCTTTTCTTATTGATTTTCTGCCTAGGTGATTCATCCACATTGATGTGAGTGGGGTGTAATGGTCACCTCTTATTATTGTATTAGTATCAATTTCTCCTTTTCTGTCTGTTAACATTTGCTTTATGTATTGAGGAGCTCCAACGTGAGTTCACAGGTATTTATAATTTCAATATCCTTTGGTTGGATTGACCACTTTACCATAATGTAATGTCATTCTTTGTCTGTTGTTACAGTCTTTTTTTAAGTCAATTTTGTCTGATACAAGTATTGCTACCATGCCTTTTTTTTTTAACTTTTATTAACATGGTATATATTTTCCCATTCTTTCACTTTCCATCTGTATGTTTCCTTAGATCTAAAATATGTTTCTTGTAGTTAGATATAGGTGGGTCTTATTTTTTATCCATTCTGCCATCTTATGTCTTTTTATTAGATCATACAGACTATTTACATTCAAAATAAGTATTGATAAGAATGTGACTTATTGAAATTTTGGGGTCTTTTTTGTAGTTGTTTGTGTAGTTCTTTGTTTTATTTATTTATTTATTTATTTATTTATTTATTTTGTAGGCTCTATGCCCAGCATGGGGCCCAATGCAGGGCTTGAGCTGCCGACACTGAGATCAAGATCTGAGCTGAAATCAAGAGCTGGATGCTTAACCAACTGAGCTACCCAGGCACCCCCTCTCTGTTCCTTTCTTCCTCTCTTGCTCTTTTATGCCATTGAATGCATTATGTAGTGTTATGTTTGGATAATTTTCTTTCCTTTTTTTTTTAAGATTTTATTTATTTATTTGACAGAGATAGAGACAGCCAGAGAGAGGGAACACAAGCAGGAGGGAGTGGGAGAGGAAGAAGCAGGCTCATAGCAGAGGAGCCTGATGTGGGGCTCGATCCCATAACGCCGGGATCACGCCCTGAGCCGAAGGCAGACGCTTAACCGCTGTGCCACCCAGGCGCCCCTGTTTGGATAATTTTCTATATTTTTTGTATGTATTATATATTTGGAGTTCCTGGTCATGATGAGATTCAGACATGTATGATCCTAAGTGCACAACATTCCATATTAATTGGATAGTCATTTAAGTTTGAACACATTCTTTTTTTTTTTATAATGATTTTTTATTATATTATGTTAGTCACCATACAGTACATCCCCAGTTTTCGATGTAAGGCTCGATGATTCATTAGTTGTGAATGATTTTTTATTATATTATGTTAGTCACCATACAGTACATCCCCAGTTTTCGATGTAAGGCTCGATGATTCATTAGTTGTGTATAACACCCAGTGCACCATGCAATATGTGCCCTCCTTACTACCCATCACCGGTCTATCCCATTCCCCCACCCCCCTCCCCTCTGTAGCCCTCAGTTTGTTTCTCATAGTCCATAGTCTCTCATGTTTCATTTCCCCTTCTGATTACCCCCCCCCTTTCTTTATCAATACCCAGTAGTGCAATGGCTGGATCATAGGGTAGCTCAATTTTTAACTTTTTAAGGGACCTCCACACTGTTTTCCAGAGTGGCTGGACCAAACTTCATTCCCACCAACAATGTAGGAGGGATCCCCTTTCTCCACATCCTCTCCAACAATTGTTGTTTCTTGCCTTGTCTATTTTTGCCATTCTAACTGGCGTAAGGTGGTATCTCAGTGTGGTTTTGATTTGAATTTCCTTGATGGCTAATGATTTTGAACATTTTTTCATGTGTCTGTTAGCCATTTGTATGTCTTCATTGGAAAAGTGTCTGTTCATATCTTCTGCCCATTTTTTGATTTGTTTATTTGTTTCTCGTGTATTGAGTTTGAGAAGTTCTTTGTAGATCTTGGATACCAGTCCTTTATCTGTAGTGTCATTTGCAAATATATTCTCCCATTCCGTGGGCTGCCTCTTAGTTTTTCTGACTGTTTCCTTGGATGTGCAGAAACTTTTAATCTTGATGAAGTCCCATAAATTCATTTTATCTTTTGTTTCTCTTGCCTTTGGGGATGTGTCATGAAAAAGGTTGCTTTGGCTGATGTCGTAGAGGTTGCTGCCTATGTTCTCCTCTAGAATTTTGATGGATTCCTGTCTCATATCGAGGTCTTTCATCCATTTGGAGTTTATTTTTGTGTATGGTGTGAGAGAGTGGTCAAGTTTCATTCTTTTGCATGTAGCTGTCCAATTTTCCCAGCACCATTTATTGAAGAGACTGTCTTTTTTCCAACGGATGTTTTTTTCCTGCTTTATCAAATATTAGTTGCCCAAAGAGCTGAGGGTCCATTTCTGGGCTCTCTATTCTGTTCCATTGGTCTATGTGTCTGTTTTTGTGCCAGTACCATGCTGTCTTTGTGATCACAGCTTTGTAGTACAGCTCGAAATCCGGCATTGTGATGCCCCCAGCTTTGTTTTTCCTTTTTTGCAACAGCAATCAGACAACAAAAAGGGATCAAAGGTATTCAAATCGGCAAAGAAGAAGTCAAAATGTCTCTCTTCGCAGACGACATGATACTCTATATGGAAAACCCAAAAGAAGCCACTCCCAAACTATTAGAAGTTATAGAGCAATTCAGTAACGTGGCGGGATACAAAATCAATGCTCAGAAATCAGTTGCATTTCTGTACACGAATAATGAGAACGAAGAAAGAGAAATCAGGGAATCCATCCCATTTACGATAGCACCAAAAACCATACGTTACCTTGGAATTAACTTAACTTCTTTATTCTAGAAACTATAAATCACTCTTAAAAGACATTGAGGAAGACATAAAAAGATGGAAAGATATTCCATGCTCATGGATCGGAAGAATTAACATAGTTAAAATGTCCATGCTACCCAGAGCAATCTACACTTTCAATGCTATCCCGATCAAAATACCGAGAACGTTTTTCAAAGAACTGGAACAAATAGTCCTTAAATTTGTATGGAACCAGAAAAGACCCCGAATCTCCAAGGAACTGTTGAAAATGAACACATTCTAAAAGAACATATCTTCTTACATGTTCCTCCAGGTTTTATGTATATATTGTCATATTTTACATCTAAGATGATAAAAATTCATCATTTTCATACTTCTAAACATGACCTTTCCTTTTCTGCTTCAAGAAATTCCTTTACCATTTCTTCTAAGGCCAGTTTTGTGGTATTGAACTCCTTTAACGTTTGTTTTAGCAAACGTTGGCATTCCCACCAACAGTATAAGAGGGTTCCCCTTTCTCCACATCTTTGCCAACATTTGTTGTTCCCTGTTTTGTTAATGTTAGCATTTCTGACTACTGTTAGGTAGTATCTCATTTTCATTTTGATTTGTATTTCCTGATGCCAAGTGACATTGAACATTTTTTCATTTGTCTGTTGGCCATTTGTATGTCTTCTTTGGAGAAATCTCTGCTCATGTCTTCTGCCCATTTCTTGACTGTATTTCTTGTTTTGTTTTGTTTTCTGGGTGTTGAGTTTGATAAGTTACTTACAGATTTTGGATACTAGCTGTTTATCTAGTAGAAGACATTTGCAAATATCTTCTCCCATTCTGTAGGTTGCCTTTTAATTTTGTCAAATGGTTTCTTTGTTGAGCAAAAGCTTTTTATCTTGATGAGGTCCCAGTAGTTCATTTTTGCTTTTGTTTTCCTTGCTTTTGAAGATGTGTCTAGCAAAAAGTAACTGCAGCCAAGGTTGAAGAGGTTGCTGCCTGTGTTCTCTAGGATTTTGATGGATTCCTATCTCATATTTAAGTCTTTCATACATTTGAGTTTATTTTTGTATATGGCGTAAGAAAATGGTCCAGTTTCATTCTTCTACATGTGGCTGTGCACTTTTCCCAACACCATTTTTTTTTAAGATTTTATTTATTTGACAGAGAGAGAGAGACAGGCGGTGAGAGAGGGAACA
>NW_024426663.1:82116885-82165673 GCF_017311325.1 Ursus maritimus | reverse complement strand
TCTCGTGTATTGAGTTTGAGAAGTTCTTTGTAGATCTTGGATACCAGTCCTTTATCTGTAGTGTCATTTGCAAATATATTCTCCCATTCCATGGCCTGCCTCTTAGTTTTTCTGACTGGTTCCTTGGCTGTGCAGCAACTTTTAATCTTGATGAAGTCCCATAAATTCATTTTATCTTTTGTTTCTCTTGCCTTTGTGGATATATCATGAAAAAGGTTGCTTTGCCCGATGTCGTAGAGGTTGTTGCCTATGTTCTCCTCTAGGATTTTGATGGATTCCTGTCTCACATCGAGGTCTTTCATCCATTTGGAGTTTATTTTTGTGTATGGTGTGAGAGAGTGGTCAAGTTTCATTCTTTTGCATGTAGCTGTCCAATTTTCCCAGCACCATTTATTGAAGAGACTGTCTTTTTCCAACGGATGTTTTTTTCCTGCTTTATCAAATATTAGTTGCCCAAAGAGCTGAGGGTCCATTTCTGGGCTCTCTATTCTGTTCCATTGGTCTATGTGTCTGTTTTTGTGCCAGTACCATGCTGTCTTTGTGATCACAGCTTTGTAGTACAGCTCGAAATCCGGCATTGTGATGCCCCCAGCTTTGTTTTTCCTTTTTTGCAACAGCAATCAGACAACAAAAAGGGATCAAAGGTATTCAAATCGGCAAAGAAGAAGTCAAAATGTCTCTCTTCGCAGACGACATGATACTCTATATGGAAAACCCAAAAGAAGCCACTCCCAAACTATTAGAAGTTATAGAGCAATTCAGTAACGTGGCGGGATACAAAATCAATGCTCAGAAATCAGTTGCATTTCTGTACACGAATAATGAGAACGAAGAAAGAGAAATCAGGGAATCCATCCCATTTACGATAGCACCAAAAACCATACGTTACCTTGGAATTAACTTAACTTCTTTATTCTAGAAACTATAAATCACTCTTAAAAGACATTGAGGAAGACATAAAAAGATGGAAAGATATTCCATGCTCATGGATCGGAAGAATTAACATAGTTAAAATGTCCATGCTACCCAGAGCAATCTACACTTTCAATGCTATCCCGATCAAAATACCGAGAACGTTTTTCAAAGAACTGGAACAAATAGTCCTTAAATTTGTATGGAACCAGAAAAGACCCCGAATCTCCAAGGAACTGTTGAAAATGAACACATTCTAAAAGAACATATCTTCTTACATGTTCCTCCAGGTTTTATGTATATATTGTCATATTTTACATCTAAGATGATAAAAATTCATCATTTTCATACTTCTAAACATGACCTTTCCTTTTCTGCTTCAAGAAATTCCTTTACCATTTCTTCTAAGGCCAGTTTTGTGGTATTGAACTCCTTTAACGTTTGTTTTAGCAAACGTTGGCATTCCCACCAACAGTATAAGAGGGTTCCCCTTTCTCCACATCTTTGCCAACATTTGTTGTTCCCTGTTTTGTTAATGTTAGCATTTCTGACTACTGTTAGGTAGTATCTCATTTTCATTTTGATTTGTATTTCCTGATGCCAAGTGACATTGAACATTTTTTCATTTGTCTGTTGGCCATTTGTATGTCTTCTTTGGAGAAATCTCTGCTCATGTCTTCTGCCCATTTCTTGACTGTATTTCTTGTTTTGTTTTGTTTTCTGGGTGTTGAGTTTGATAAGTTACTTACAGATTTTGGATACTAGCTGTTTATCTAGTAGAAGACATTTGCAAATATCTTCTCCCATTCTGTAGGTTGCCTTTTAATTTTGTCAAATGGTTTCTTTGTTGAGCAAAAGCTTTTTATCTTGATGAGGTCCCAGTAGTTCATTTTTGCTTTTGTTTTCCTTGCTTTTGAAGATGTGTCTAGCAAAAAGTAACTGCAGCCAAGGTTGAAGAGGTTGCTGCCTGTGTTCTCTAGGATTTTGATGGATTCCTATCTCATATTTAAGTCTTTCATACATTTGAGTTTATTTTTGTATATGGCGTAAGAAAATGGTCCAGTTTCATTCTTCTACATGTGGCTGTGCACTTTTCCCAACACCATTTTTTTTTAAGATTTTATTTATTTGACAGAGAGAGAGAGACAGGCGGTGAGAGAGGGAACACAGCAGGGGGAGTGGGAGAGGAAGAAGCAGGCTTCCCAGCGGAGCAGGGAGCCTGATGCAGAGCTCGATCCCAGGACTCCAGGATCACACCTGAGCCAAAGGCAGATGTGTAACGACTGAGCCAACCAGGCACCCCCCAACACGATTTTTTGAAGAGACTGTGTTTTTTCCATTGGGTATTCTTTTCTGCTTTTTTAAAGATTACTTGACAATAGAGTTGACAGTCCATTTCTAGGTTCTCTATTCTTTTCCATTAATCTATGTGTCTGTTTGTGTGCAAGTACCATACTGTCTTGTTGATTACAGATTTGTAATAAAGATTGAAGCCCAGAATTGTGATGCCACCAGTTTTGTTTGTTTGTTTTCTTTTTCATCATTCCTTTGGCTATTCAGAATCTTTTCTGGTTCCATATAGATATTAAGATTATTTGTTCCAGCTCTGTGAAAGAAGTTAATGGTATTTTGATAGGGTTTACTTTGGATGTCTAGATTGCTTGGGTATGATAGACATGCTAACAATATTTGTTCTTCCAATCCACGAGCATGGAATATTTTTCCATATCTTTGTGTTTTTTCAATTTCTTTCATAAGCACTTTATAGTTGTCAGAGTACAGGTCCTTTACCTCTTTGGATAATTTTATTAGTAGGTATTTTATGTTTTTTGATGCAAATTTAAATGAGATTGTTTTTGTTTTGTTTTGTTTTATCTTTCTTCTTACTCATTGTTATTGTATAGCAATTCGACTCACTTCTGTGCATTGATTTCATATCATGCAACTTTGCTGAATTCCTGTATCAGATCTTATAATTTTCTGGTGCCGTCTTTTGGTTATTCTTTTAAATTTATTTACAGAGAATCATGTAATCTGTGAAAAGTGAGAGTTTGACAGCTTTGTTGATTTGGATACCTTTTATTTCTTTTGTTGTCTGATTGCTGAGGGTAGGACTTCCAGTATTATACTGAACAACAGTGGTGAGAGTGGACATCATTGTTCTTTTCCTGACCTTAGGGGAAAGGCTCTCAGTTTTTCCCTGTTGAGGATGATATTCACTGTAGGTTTCTCATATATAGCTTTTATAATATTGAAGTATGTTCCTTCTTTTTTTTTTTGAAGTATGTTCCTTCTATCCTTACACTTCAGAGAGTTTTTATCATGAAAGGATGCTATATTTTGTCAAGATCAGGGTCCCCTATTATTTCACCGTATTAACTCATCCTTCTTATTTTTTAAGAAAAAATTTAGTAAGGTTTTGTTTGTTTGTTCTTTAGCATTAACTTTGAAAATTTTGTTCTGTCATAACCCCAAGCTTATGGATTCCTCTCTCACCCATGTTAAAGCTAATGATGTACCCATCAGTGATAAGCTATCATCACTTCTATGACAACTTTTAATGTGAAGCATAATTTTAAATTTCATATTTCCTATTGATTCTTATGATTTCCATCTCCTTGCTTACCTTTCTCAAATGTTCTTGTAGGTGGTATGATTTATCTACTGAAGCATTTAACATATTCAATTTCATTGTTTTAACTTCCTTATGTCATCATTCTAAAACCTATATCATATCTGAATCTGGTTCTATATTTAAAGAAGATGTTAAACAAATCTCTTCACAACATGCAGTTTCTTTTCTCTTACCGTGGCTAGTAATTTTATCATGAAGGCCAGACGCAATGTATTAGATAAGGGAAACTGAGTTTAAAATCATTTTGTGTGAAATTTTATGGTAATCCATTTGGGAGTTGAATATTGTTTAATATTTGGGATAGTTGTGCATTGGGGAATTTCACATTACTCTAGTGGCCATGTATCAGTCTTCTGAACTCCTCCTTAAGATAATTTGCGTCTGGCAAAATTGTCAGTTGTAACCCAGTGTTATTATACAAGAGCCCAGTTAGAATGGTAGAAAGGCACACATGTGGAATTGCATCCTATAATTTTATGATTCAGTTCAGTTCTTCATTGGGTCTGTGTTCATGAGTTTGAACTTCACAATTTTTTTTGTTTGTTTTGTTTTTGTTTTTTGTTTTTATAGCCTTTATACTCCTGTTAGAAGAGAGATAAATACTAGACTTTGGGGAAAATCTTTCTCTTAGTTGAATTACAGCTTTGTAAAACATTTTCTTTTCAAAGAGTTGGATTTTAATTGGAGACTGCTTTGAGCTTATTTCATAATGGTTATTCTTTCCCTGACAAAACCAGGTGAGTGTATTTCTTTGACCTCATTACACAAACCTGATGTTGAGTCTATATGAAATGTGCTTCCCTCACTAAACAAGCACCTTCTCTCCTAAGACTGATGCCCTCAGGAGTTTTCTATTTCCTTCATGGTCTAACCTCAGCCTCCACCAATTTTCCAAATTTACTTTTAAGTACCCCTCTTAGTTATGGCTCTAGAAGTTTATCCTTCAGTTAAGAAAATCACAGCCATTATGTGTTAGATTGTCTTTCCAGATATAGGGTATGGGTTTGTCTTGAGACCTCAATTCTCTGATAGTTTAAGCAAAGTCAATAATTTTCTCTGTGTTCAACATTTTTCTTCTAGTAAGCACCAGAGTGATCACTTTCAAACTCTTTTCATGTGGAAGCTGAAAACACTCAGTTAATTAATATTATTAATTTTTATCATATCAAATTTAAATGTTTTCAAATAGTTTATTTTTTCAATTATCTACTAATAATATAAACATTAAAATGGTAATTCACATAAGTTTTTGATCACAGATTACTTGATAATGAATATTCCCCAAGATAGATTCCCCATAAATATGTGACATATCTGTAAACATTTCTTTGGAATCATGAAGAACAGCAAGATAATTTGTGCAGATTTTAACCTAAGGAATCAGAGGTGCAGACTGGGAACATTATCTCTGAGGATTGCATATGGAACAGAAATTGCTGTTGAACTATTGATGTAATGATTTCAAGGTATTAATTTTTTTTTGTTTAGGAGTGCTCTGAGTTTCTGATATTGGAAGAGAGAAGAACTGTGTTGGCAGAATTTTATAAGCAGCAGCAATTTTGGTTATATGAGTAAGTAGGAGTATTTTTCTCACAAATTACTTCGCAGAAATCAGTTATGATTTCTTGTGTTGTTAAAAAATATGAAATATATATATCCAAACTTGTATCTTAAATGAATATCTCAAACATGCAAAACCATTTAATGTAATTTATATATCTATAAATATTATTAACACATTTTATTGAATTAGAAAAACAGTGTACTCTGATGGGAGCTGGAGTTTATTTAATCATTGTATATAATAAAAGAGTTTTCATGCCTGGATTGATCATCTCTATTTTATCCAAAGGGTTGCAACACCACAACTCCAGTCTGGAGCACAGCAATTAGATTTGTGTAAGAATGATATGTTAAATGTCAAAATTTTCCAGGAAGCCAACTTCAATGTTGAATGCCTCTCTTGAAATGATTTTTGAAAGCTGAAAGCAACATGGATGAGTAAATACCTGTAAACCATTGCTTTAATGATATGTGAACAGTCTCAACTCTAATTATGCACATAATTTCCTTCTCAGGATATATATGAAACAAATTATTTTGGTTTATTTTATTGTTTTTCATCTCCCTGCTGTAAAATGGGTAGCTTTTTAGGTGGTAATTGATAAACATTGCCTCCAGATTAATGTTTTCGTCTTGATTATTAACATATTGGGTGACAAATATATGTAATTGTATATTTTCCAACCTATTTATAACAATCATGAATTATTTCTTTACATATAAAAATATCAAGATCAAGTTTTATAAAAGCTAGATTGGGAAGAGTCCAAGATGGTGGAGGAGTAGACCTTAATTTCATCTGGTCTTAGGATTCAGCTAGATAGCTATCAAATCATTCTGAACATCTGCAAACTCAATCAGAGATCTAAGAAAAGAAGAGCTGCAATTCTACAAATAGAAAAGTGACTACTTTCTGCAAGGTAGGTTGTGTGGAGAAGTGAATCTGAGGTGATATATGGGAAAATTAACAGTAGAGGGTGAGAGCCTCCATAAGCTGGCTAACAGCAAGTAATACAGCAGTGGAGCACAAAATCAGAACTTTTTGAAGTTTGCTCCAGTAAGGACATTGCTCAGATGGCTAAGCAGGGACAGATTCCTAGCTGAGACAGTGTGGTTTCAGGACTATCAGGATCACAGGAATACAGGGGGTGCCTAAGTGCAGCAGAGATGGCAGGCATTGGAGCAGGTAAGCCAGCTCCAAACACTGAGCCCAGGAGAAGGCTCTCAGCTTGGGGTTGCCATAAGCCTGGAACCCTGTCACAGTTGGGCGACTGCTCTCCAAGCAGGGATCCAACAAAGCAGAACTGGTGAGATTCTACCCCCCTTTCTCCTCTGGAAGGAGTCATATGGGAGTGTGCCATAGGAGTCTGGACGGTTTGAAGACTCCAAATGGGGTCACGTGCCTGATATAGAAACACGTGGTCACAGGGTAGGTGAGCACAGATTGTGGTCAGAGACCAGGGAGGCAGGAGTGATTGACTGCTTTTCTTTGAGTTGGCACTGAGAGGTGGGGCCCAGAGCTTTCACCTCTGGGGCCAGAGACTGGGAGACTGCCAATTTCCCTCTCATTCTCTAAAGCTGCACAGAGAGCCCTCAGGGAACAAAAACCACATAGAACAAGCTGGAGCAGATTACTTGGCCAGGCCCCCTGGTAAGAGCTATGCAATTCTGCCCAGGGCAAAGACACTTGAGAATCAAAGCAGCAGGCCCCTCCACCAGAAGATCAGCAAGAACATCCAGCCAAGAACAAGTTTACCAATCGATAAGAACTGCAAACTCCACTGTTAGGGGAATAGAGCACAGAGAATTCATGGCTTTTTCCCCCTGATTCTTTAGTCTTTCAAATAATATTGTTTATAATTTTCTTTTCCTTTTTCAACTGATTTCTTATTTTATCAACTCTTTTTATTTCTTTTCTGTTTCAAAAAGGAAATAAAACTCTATTATTATTACAGAAACCAGATAGAAACGGAAGAGGAAAGGAATCTACACATAGATGAAGGTAATAGTAGGCAACAAATGAGAATAAGGGAAAGTTACATCAAATCAGGTACTTAGGACATCCAACCTCATTAGCTGGAGAAGCCCTGTGGAAACATCCAGGCTGGAGTTCCAACTGAGAGGCCTGGGAAGAGCATTATCCTCTCAGGTGAGACTTCCAAATGATCATCCCCATGAGGGCCATATTTATAGGGCAAATAAAAGGGCTTGAAATGAAATGTTTGTTTGCCTATGTACAGTTTGGAGTGAACTGTATTTCCATGTTATTATGTTTCTATATTTTCAAGGAGCCTGGGCTATGTGTGTCTGCCTCCCCTCCCAGATTCCATTCTGGGGGGCCAAACCAGCCTGGATCAGGAGGGGATGTGAGACAAGATTTGTAGCTCTTGGCATCCAGAACAGAAGGGACAGTTCTAACCAGGAGACCAGATAATACATTTTAAACAATTAGGCTCCCAAGGTTATTCACACAGCGTGAATCTCACAAATAATATTATTTGGCCTGTCTGTGTATATACACATCCAAATGGTCAGTTATGCAGGACAAATCACCAAAAAAAAATTATCTATACAGAACATGTGAATATCCAATTGTACCAGTATTATTGGTTAAAATGTCTCTTATTTGCCCATGACATTTCTTTGACATCCACTGGTCTATATGTTTGTCTTTGTACCAGTACAATAGTGTCTTGATTCTATAGGTTTGTAATGAGTTTCATTTTTATGTATGTATGTATGTATGTATGCATGTATTTATATGTTAGTTAACCATCATATAGTACGTCGTTAGTTTTCGATGTAATGTTTAATGATTTATTAGTTGTGTTTAACACCCAGTGCTCATCACAACTTGTGCCTTCCTTAGTACTCATCGCACAGCTACCCATCACCCAGCTACGCCCCATCCCTCTCCATTCTGAAATCCTCAGTTTGTTTCCTGGAGTCCATAGTCTCTAATGGTTTGTCTGCCTCTCTGATTTCTTCCCCTTCACATTCAGTTCCCTTCCCCTATGGTCCTCCATGCTATGGCTTATGTTTCACATATGAGTGAAAGCATATGATAATTGTCCTTCTCTGTTTGAGTTATTTCACTTAGCTTAATCCCCTCCAGTTCCATCCATGTTGATGCAAATGGTGGGTATTCATCCTTTCTGATGGCTAATATTCCATTGTATATATGGACCACGTCTTCTTTATCCATTCACCTGTTGAAGGGCATCTTGGCTCTTTCCACAGTTTGGCTATTGTGGACACGGTGTCTATGAACTCTTTTTAAAAATATTTTACAATTTTCATCTTTACAGATACATTCTATACCTTTATTATATTTAATCTTATTTTTGTATATATAATGCTCTTTTTTTACAATTTTGAGATGCAGTTTCTTCTAACAGACCAAAATACACCCAAACTCTAGTGTGTGGCTCTGTTCTATTCACCTGTCTGATCATATTCTCTTTTTTGTTGTTTTTCCCCCTTTCTTTTGTTTTTCTTTTTGTCTGCTTGTTTTTGTTTTTGTTTTTTGTTTGTCTGTTTTGTTAGTCTTCTAAAATTTTCATCTTTACAGTTACATTCTATCCTTTCAATGTACTTAATTTTATTTATGTATATGTAAATTTTCCTTCCTTTACAATTTTGAAATGTAGTTTCTTCTAACATACTGGCCAAAATACATGACGGAGACAGTGTATTGCTCTGTTCTGTTCATCTGTCTTTTTATATCCCTTCCTTTGTTGTTGTTTTTGTTTTTGTTTTTCTTTTCTGTTTTCTCTTGTCTTTTAATTTGCTTTTTTGCAGTAACATTCTATCCTTTTATTGTATTTAATGTTATTTTTGTACATATATAAGTTTTTCTTTCATTACAATTTTGGGATCCACTTTTCTAAAAAAAAAAAAACCACACACACAAAAAACACAAAATGCACATGGAATCCAGTGTATTGCTCTAGGCTGCTCACCTGTCAGATTATATTCTCTTCTTATTTATTTTATTTTATTTTTAAATTTTCCCCCAGTTTTGGGTCTTATCTGATTTGTTTAGTGTATATTTTTCTAGGGTCATTGTTGCCATTTTAGTATTTTGTTCTCTCATTCACCTATTCTTCTTTGGACAGAATGACAAGACAGAAAAATTCATCTCAAAAAAGAACAAGAGGCAGTACTCACTACCAGTGACCTATTCATTATGGACATAAGTATGATGTCAGAACAATGGAACTAGAGTTCAGAATAACAATCACAAAGATACCAACTGGGCTTGGGGGAAAAAAAAAAAGCATAGAAGATACTAGAGAATCCCTTTCTGAAGAAATAAAATAACCAAAATCGAAACAATTCAAAATCAAAAGGGCTGTTAATGAGATGCAATAAAAAATGGATGCTCTAACTGCAGGGATTAATGAGGCAGAAGAGACAATTAGTGATACAGAAGACCAAACGGTAGAAAATAAGGACGCTGAGAAAAAGAGAGATAAAAACTACTGTATCACAAGGGGAGAATCTGAGATATAAACAATACCATAGAGCAGAAAAATATTAGATAACTGGGACCCCAGAAGAAGAGGGAAAAGAGAGAGGAGCATAAGGTATATTCCAGCAAATTATAGTGGAGAACTTCCCTAATCTGAGGAAGGAAGCAGACATTAAAATCCAGGAAGCACTGAGAACCCCCCCTCAAAATCAATAAAAATGGGTTAGTACCCCAACATATAATAGTGAAACTTACAAATCTCGGAGACAAGGAAAAAATCCTGAAAGCAGCTCAGGACAAGAGATCTGTAAACTAATAGGGTAGAAACATTAGACTGGTAGCAGAACTATCCGCAGACACCTGGCAGGCTAGAAAGCACTGGCATGATATATTTAGGGTGCTAAATGAGAAAACTATGCAGCTAGGAATACTTTATCTAGTTAAGATGTCATTCAAAATATAAGAAGTGATAAAAAGCTTCCAGGATGAAGAGAAACAGAAAAAAAAATTGTGATCATCAAACCTGCTTAAGTGAATCATGGAACTTTGCATCAAAAACTTGGGCTGTACTGTATGGTGACTAACATAACATAATAAAAAATTATTATAAAAAAGGGAACCTCTAAGCAAAGAGAGAGCCCAAAATTAGCATAGACCAGAAAGGAACAGAGACAATATAGAGAAAGAGTCACCTTACAGGTAATACAATGGCACTAAATTAATATCTTTCAATAGTTACTCTGAACATAAATGGACTAAATGGTCCAATCAAAAGACACAGTGTATCAGATTGGATAAAAAAGTAAGGCTAATCAGTGTACTGTCTGAAAGAGACTCATTTTAGACCCAAAGACACCTGCAGATTTAAAGTGAGGGAGCAGAAAACAATTTATCATGCTAATGGACATCAAAAGAAAATTGGAGTGGAAATCCTTATATCAGACAAATTATATTTTAAACCAAAGACTGTACTAAGAGATGAGGAGGGACACTATATCTTAATTAAAGGGTCTATCCAACAAGAAGAACAACCAATTGTAAATATTTATGCCCTAATATAAGAGAAGCCAATCATATAAGTAAATTAGTAACAAAATAAAAGAAACACATTGATAATAATACAATATTAGTGGGGAAATTTAACAGCTCCATCACTGCAATGGACAGATCATCTAAGCAGATCAAAATGGAAATAAGGGCTTTGAATGACACACAGGACCAGATGGACTTCACAGATATATTCAGAACAATTCCATCCTAAATCAAGAGAATACACAATCTTCTTAAATGCACAAGGAACATTCACCAGAATAGATCACATGCTGGGTCACAAATCAGGTCTCAACCACTATCCAAAGATTGGGGTCATTCCCTGCATACTTTTGGACCACAGTGCTTTGAAACTAGAACTAAAGGAACTAGAGGAAATTTGGAAATAACTCAAATACATGGAGGCTAAAGAGCATCCTACTAAAGAATGTATGAGTCAACCAGGAAATTAAAAAAGTATTAAACAAAAATAATCATGGAAACAAATGAAAATGTAAAAACAACAGTTCAAAATCTTTGGGATGCAGCAAAGATGGTCCTAGGAGGGAAGTATATAGCAACACAAGCCTTTCTCAAGAAACAAGGAAGGTCTCAAATAAGCAACCTAACCTTCAACTTAAAGGAGCTGGATAACTAACAGTAAATAAAGCCAAAACCCAGCAGGAGAAGAGAAATAATAAAGATTACAGAAGAAATCAATGAAATAGAAACCAAAAGAACAGTAGAGCATATCAATGAAAATAGAAGGTGGTTCTTTGAAAGAATTAATAAGATTGATAAACTCCTAGCCAGACTTATCAAAAAGAAAAGAGAAAGGACCTAAATAAATAAAATCATGAATGAAAGAGGAGAGGTCACAACCAATACCAAAGAAATACAAATAATTACCAGAACATATTATGAGGAACTATGTACCAACAAATTAGACAGGCTGGAAGAAATAGATTCATTCCTAGAGATGTATAAACTACCAAAACTGAAACAGAAAGAAATAGAAAACCTGAACAGACTCATAACCAGCAAGGAAATTGAAGAAGTAATAAAAAATCTCCCATAAAAACAAGAGCCCAGGACCAGATGATTTCCCAGGGGAGTTTTGCCAAACACTTAAAGAAAAATAATACCTATTGCTCTGAAGGTGTTTTAAAAAATAAAAATGGAAGGAAAACTTCCAGACTCATTCCATGAGGCCAGCATTAGCTTGATACCAAAACCAGACAAAGACCCTACCAAAAAGGATAATTACTGACCAATATCCAGGATGAACATGAACAAAAAAATTCTCACCAAAATACTTGACAATAAGATCTAACAACACATTAAAAGGACTATTCACCAGGACCAAGTGGGATTTATCCCTGGGCTGCAAGGATGGTTCAACATTCACAAATCAATCAACATGGTAGAGCACATTAATAAAAGAAAGGACAAGAACCATATGGTCCTCTCAATTGATGCAGAGAAAGCATTCAACAAAAGACAGCATCATTTCTTTTTTTTTTTAAGATTTTATTTATTTATTTGACAGAGAGAGACAGCCAGCGAGAGAGGGAACACAAGCAGGGGGAGTGGGAGAGGAAGAAGCAGGCTCATAGTGGAGGAGCCTGATGTGGGGCTCGATCCCAGAACACCAGGATCACGCCCTGAGCCGAAGGCAGGCGCTTAACCACTGTGCCACCCAGGCGCCCCCAACAGCATCATTTCTTGATTAAAACTCTCCACATTGTAGGGATAGAGGGAACATACTTCAGTACCATAAAAGTTATTTATGAAAAGCCTCAGCTAATATCATTCTCAAAGGGAAAAAACAAAACAAACCTGTGAGCTTTTCCCTTAAGGTCAGGCACAAGGCATGAATATCCACTATCACTACTGCTGTTCAACATAGTACTAGAACTCCTAGCCTCAGTAATCAGACAACAGAAACAAATAAAAGGTATCTGAATTGACAAAAGAGAAGTTAAACTCTCACTCTTTGTAGATGACATGGTATTCTATGTGGAAAACGCAATAGACTCCACCCCAAAATTGCTAGAACTCATACGAGGATTCAGCAACGTGGCAGGATATAAAATCAATGCACAGAAATCACTTGCATTCTTATACACTAATAATGAGGCAGAAGAAAAAGAAATTTAGGAGTTGATCCCATTTACAATTGCACCAAATATGATAAGATACCTAAGAATAAAGCTAACCAAAGTGGTAAATGATATGCAGTCTAAAAACTATAGAAAACTTATGAAAGAAATTGAGGAAGACACAAAGATATGGAAAAACATTCTATGCTCATGGATTGGAAAAATTCATATTGTTAAAATGTCTACTCTACCTAGAGCAATCTACACTTTCAGTGGAATTTCTTTCAAAATACTATCAATTTTTTTTTAACACTGAGCTGGAAAAAACAATCCTGAATTTTGTATGGAACCAGAAAAGACCCTGAAGAGTCAAAGAAACATCGAAAAAGAAAACCAAAACTGATGGCATCACAATTCCGGACTTCAAGCTCTACTACAAAGGTGTAATCATCAAGACAGTTTGATACTGGCACAAAAACAGACACATAGATTAATGGAACAGAATAGAAAACCCAGAAATGGACCCTTAACTCTATGGCCTACTAATCTTCAACAAAGCAGGAAAGAATATCCAATGGAAAAAAAAAGACAGTCTCTTTAACAAGTTGTGTTGGGAAAATTGGACAGCCAAATACAGAAGAATGAAACTGGTCCATTCCCTTATGCCATATGCAAAAATAAACTTTGGGGTGCCTGGGTGGCACAGCGGTTAAGCATCTGCCTTCGGCTCAGGGCGTGATCCCAGCGTTCTGGGATCAAGCCCCACATAAGGCTCCTCTGCTGTGAGCCTGCTTCTTCCTCTCCCACTCCCCCTGCTTGTGTTCACTCTCTCGCTGGCTATCTCTGTCTCTGTCAAATAAATAAATAAAATCTTTAAAAAAAATAAAAAAATAAACTCAAAATGGATGAAAGACCTATATGTGAGATAGAAATTGATCAAAATCTAAGAGCAGAACACAGGCAACAACCTCTTCGACCAAGACCTCATCAATGTCTCCAAAGACAAAGGAAACAAAGGCAAAAATGACCTATTGGGACTTCATCAAGATAAAATGCTTCTGCACAGCCAAGAAAACAGTCAGCAAAATGAAAAGGCAACCTACGGAATGGGAGAAGATGTTTGAAAATGGTGTAACAGTTAAAAGCTTAGTATCCAAGATCTGTAAAGAACTTCTCAAACTCAAGACCCAAAAAACAAAGAATCCGGTCAAGATATGGGCAGAAGACATGAACAGACATTTCTTCAAAGAAGACATACAGACGGCCAACAGACACATGAAAAACTGCTCAACAACACTTGGCATCAGGGAAATACTAATTAAAACCAGAATGGGATACCACCACATAGCAGTCAGAATGGCTAAAATGGACAAGATAGGAAACAAGTGTTGGTGAGGATGTGGAGAAAGGGGAACTCTTTTATGCTGTTGGTGGGAATGCAAGCTGGTACAACCACTCTGGAAAAAAGTATGGAAGTTAAAAATAGAGCTACCGTATGACCCAGCAATTGCACTACTAAGTATTTACCCCAAAGATACAGATGTAGTGAAAAGCAGAGGCACATATACTCCAATGTTCATAACAGCAATGTCCACAATAGCCAAACTGTGGAAGGAGCTGGGATGTCCTTCAATAGATGAATGGATAAAGAAGATTGGTTTGTATATACAATGGGATATTACTCAGCCATCAGAAAGGATGAATACTTACTATTTTCACTGATGTGGATGGATATGGGGGGTATTATGCTGAGTGGAATAAGTCAGAGAAATACAGTTATCATATGGTTTCACTAGTATGTCGAACATGAGGAATAGCATGGAGGATCATAGATTAATGGAGGGAAAACTGAATGGGTAGGCATCAGAGAGGGAGAAAAACCATGAGTGACTCTTAAGTGTAGGAAACAAACTGAAGGTTGCTGGAGGGGAGATGGGTAGGGGATGAGGTAATTGGTTGATAGGCCTTAAGAAGGCATTTAGTGTGATGAGCACTGGGTGCTATAGGCGACTGATAAATTATTGAAGTCCACATCTAAAACTAATGATATACTATATATGCTGGCTAATTGAATTTAAATTTAAAAAAATATATGTATATATTTATGTATATATTCATGAGAATATATATATATATATATTCACATACATTTAAAGATAGAGTCTAGACATTTTTAGAATATGAAACTATAGGGGATCAAAAATATATAACCCTCTGCCTAGAGATAATATGGTAATTTCTTTCTTTTAATCATTTATATCTTTGTATTCTGATAGAACATAAATGAAGATCTTGATAATTCATATACCATGAAATATATTATTAGTACCACATAATTATCATATGGTTCAATTTTTAAATGCATGGATATCCACATAGACCATGATCTCCCTTAATAATTATCTCTCTTAAGAATTTAGGTATATTCCAAAACTGCCATTCTAAATTATATAATTTTGATATTTTACAGTATTTAGATTTTTAATTATAGATTAATTATTTCCTGTGTAGTCCCTGCCCTAATTTTCTGTGATGGAATTATTGAATAGAAATTTATTGACACATTTATTGACACATGAATATATAGTGTTTAAATGATCTTTTTTGGCTTAAGATATTCTAATATACTTATTACATTGGCATCATTAGAATTTTTCACTTATTATTTTCAATACTCCTAAAATTGTCTTATGAATTATTTATTATCCACTTCCCCAATTTATTTATAATTGTTTCCTTTGCTTGCATTTTGATGTTATTAGTCTACTTAAAATACATTTATTCCTAATAATAGCTCTTATCACAATGTGTGAATTACTTATTCATATCTCCCTCGATGCATTATATGAAAATATCTAAGGTATTTTCTTGAGAAGTTCATGGTTTACTATACATTAGAACTTCATGTCTTAATTTTTTTGCCATTCAATAAAAGTTATTAAGATTATTAAGCAAAGGACCATTTTCTTTGCTGTGCTGAAGATTTTGATCTTCATGAAGTCCCAAAAGTTCATTTTTGCTTTTGTTTCCCTTGCCTTTGGAGACATGTCTTGAAAGAAGTTGCTGTGGTTGGTGTCGAAGAGGTTACTGCCAATCTTCTCTAGGATTTTGGTGGATTCCTGTCTCACATCAAGGTCGTTCATCCATTTGGAGTCTGTCTTTGTGTATGAGAATGGTCAAGTTTCATTCTTCTGTATTATAGCTGTCCAATTTCCCCAACACCATGTTTTAACAGACTGTCTTTCCTCCATTGGATATTTTTTTTCCTGCTTTGTCAAAGATTAGTTGACCATAAAGTTGAGGGTCCATATCCAGGTTCTCTATTCTATTCTACTGATCTGTGTGTCAGTTTTTGTGCCAGTACGATGCTGTCTTGGTAATCACAGATTTGTAAAATATAGCTTGAAAATCAGGCAAAGTGTTGCCCCCAGCTTTGTTTTTCTATTTCAACATTTTCTATCTATAAGGGTTCTTTTTTTGGTTCTCTACAAATTTTGGGATTGTTTCAGCACTTTGAAAAATGCCATTGGTATTTTGATTGGGATAACATTGAAAGTAGATTGCTCTGGGCAGCATTGACATTTTAACAATGTTAATTCTTCTGATCCATGAGCATGGAATATTTTTCCATCTTTTTGTGTCTTCTTCAATTTCCTTTATCAGTGTTCTGTAGTTTCTAGAGTATAGATCGTTTACCTCTTTGGTTAGGTTTATTCCAAGGTATCTTATGGTTTTTGGTGATATTGTAAATATAAGTGATTCCCTAAATTATTTTTATTCAGTTACATTGTTAGTGTATAAGAAAGCAACTGATTTCTGTGCATTGATTTTGTACCCTGCCATATTAATGAATTGCTATATGAGATCTAGTAGTTTGGGGTGGAGTCTTTTGGGTTTTCCACATAAAATATCATGTCATATGCAAAGAGAGAGAGTTTGACTTCTTCTTTGCCAATTTAAATACCTTTCAATTCTTTATGTTGTCTGATTGCTGATGCTGGGACTTCTAGTACTATGTTGAACAATAATGGTGAGAGTGGGCATTCTTGTTGTGTTCCTGATTTTAAGGGAAATGCTTTCAGCTTTTCCCCATTGAGAATGATATTTGCTGTGGGCTTTTCATAGATGGTTTTATGAATTTGAGGAATGTCCCCTTATCCTTACACTCTGAAGAGTTTTAATCAGGAAAGAATGCTGAATTTTGTCAAATTCTATTTCTGCATTAATTGACAGGATCACATGGTTCTCATCTCTTCTCTTATTAATGTGTTCTATCACACTGAATGATTTGCAAATGTTGAAACAAATTTGCATCCCATAAATAAATCCCACCTGGTCGTGATGGATAATCTTTTTAATGTACTGTTGGATCCTATTGGCTAGTATCTTGTTGATAATTTTGGCATTCATATTGATCAGGGATATTGGTTTGTAATTCTCATTTTAGATGGGTTTTTGCCTGGTTTTGGCAACAAAGTAATGCTGACCTCATAGAATGAGTTTGGAAGTTTCCCTTCTATTTCTATTTTTTGAAAAAGTTCCCTGAGAATAGGTATTATTTCTTATTTGAATGTTTGGTAGAATTCCCCTGGGAATCCATCAGGCCCTGGAGTTTTGTTTTTTGGGAGGTTTTTGACCACTGCTTCAATTTCATTACTGGTTATTGGTCTATTCAGATTGTCAATTTCTTCATTTCAGTCTTGGCAGTTTATAGGTTTCCAGGAATGCATCCATTTCTTCCAGGTTGCTTTATTTATTGGCATATAGTTGTTGACAAAACAGATAGGCAACCCCCAGAAATGGAAACGATATTTGCGAATGACACTACAGATAAAGGGCTGGTATCCAAGATGTATAAAGAACTTCTGAAGCTCAACATCCAAAAACCAAAGAATCCAGTCAGGAAATGGGCAGAAGACATGAACAGACACTGCTCCAAAGAAGACATATGAATGGCTAACAGACATATGAAAAAATGTTCAACATCATTAGCCATCAGGGAAATTCAAATCGAAACCACATGTGATACCGCCTTATACCAGTTAGAAAAGCAAATATTGACAAGGCAGGAAACAACAAATTTTGGCAAGGATGTGGAGAAAGGAGACCCCTCTTACACTGTTGGTGGGAATGCAAGTTGGTGCAGACACTTTGGAAAACAGTATGGAATTCCCTCAAAAAGTCAAAAATAGAGCTACCCTATGACCCAGCAATTGCAGTACTGGGTATTTACCCCAAAGATACAGATGTAGTGAAGAGAAGGGCCATATGCACCCCAATGTTCATAGCAGCATTGTCCACAATAGCTCAATTGTGGAAGGAGCTGAGATGCCTTTCAACAGATGACTGGAATAAGAAGTTGTGGTCTATATATACAATGGAATATTACTCAGTCATCAGAAAGGATGAATACCCAGTATTTGCATCTACATGGATGGAACTGAAGGGGATTATGCTAAGTGAAGCAGAGATAAAGAATTATCATATGGTTTCACTCATATGTGGAATACTTGGAGTAGCATGAAGGACATAGAAGAAGGAAGGGAAAATGAAGGGGGGAAAATCAGAGGGGGAGATGAACCATGAGAGACTATGGACTCTAGGAAACAAACTGAGAGTTAGAGGGGGTGGGTGGGTGGATTGCATAGCCAGGTGATGGGTATTAAGGAGGACATTATTGCATTAGCACTGGGTCTTATACGTAACAATGAATCATGGAACATTGCATCAAAAACTAATGATGTACTACTCTATGGTGGCTATCATCATCATCATCATCATCATCATCAAAAAGCAAATAAAATAAGACAAAGCAAGTAGTAAAATAATAAACAAATAATAAAAAACAAAGCAAATAATAAAAAACAAACCATAACAAAAAGCAATATTACATTAGTATCAGGTATACAACATAGTGATTTGATATTTTGAAAACATTGCTAGAGGTCGCCATAATAATCCTAGTTGCCATCTATTGCCTTCTGATGCTATTAACTATCTTCCCCATGATGTATATTACATCTCTCTGACTTATTTATTTTATCACTGGAAGTTTGTACTTTTTAATCACTTTCACACTTTTCACCCCCCCCAACCATCTCTGTATTCTGTATCTAGATGTTTGGGTTTTGTTTTATTTTGTTTTGGTTGTCTTTTCATTTCACATATAATTGAAATTATGTACTATTTATCTTTCCCTGCCTGACTTATTTCACTTAGTATAATATCCCAAGCCCCATTTATGTTATTGCAAATGGCAAAAATTCATTCCTTATGGCTGAGCAGTATTCCAGTGTGTTTGAGTGTGTGTGTTTGTGTACTGCATCTTATCCATTCATCTATTTTTGGACACTTAAGTTGTTTCCATATCTTGGCTATTATGGAAAAATGTTAACAGTGAGCACAGGTATGCATATTTTTTTGTCAGATTACTATTTTCCAATAGTATAATTAGTGGATCACATGTAAGTCTATTTTTTTTTCATTTTTTAATTTAAATTCAATTAGTGAATTAGTTTTTGATGTAATTTTCAATGATTCATTAGTTGTATATAATACTCTGTGCTCATCACATCAAGCACCCTCCTTAATGCCCATCACTTAGCTACCCTATTTCCCCACCCACCTCCCTTTTCATAACAATGTTTGTTTCCCAGAGTTAAGAGTTTCTCATGGTTTGTCTCCCTCTCTGGTATCTTCCCATTCAGTTTTCGCTCTCTCTTCCTATGATCCTCTGTGTTATTCCTTATTATATATATATGTATATATATATATATATATATATACACACACACTCACATATATTCCTTATTTTATTTATATATATAAATAATATATGTTTATTATATATATAATATATATAAATATATAAATAAATATATATGTAAATAAATATATATAAAAATATATATATTCTTCTCTCTCTATATATGTGTGTGTGTGTGTGTGTGTGTGTGTGAAACCATATATTATTGTCTTTCTCTGCTTAACTTATTTCACTTATCATAATAATACCCTCAAGTTCCATCCATGCCAATGTAAATGGTAGGTATTCATCCTTTCTCATGGCTGAGTAATATTCCATTGTATATACGAACCACATTTTTATCCATTCATGTGTTGAAGGGCATCTTGACTCCTTCCACAGTTTGGCTATTGTGGACATTGCTGCTATGACCACTGAGGTGTATTGCCCCTCTTTTCACTACATCTGTGTCTTTGTGTTAAATACCCGGTAGTGCAATTGTTTAAGGAACCTTCATACTATTTCACTTGGTGGCTGCACCAACTTGCTTTCCCACAAAGCATGCACATTTTTTTCTTTTCTCTGCATCCTTGACAACCTGTTATTTCTTGTCTTTTTGAAAATAGACATTCTGAAAAGTGGAAGGTGATACCTTATTGTGGTTTTGATTTCATTTCCCTGTTAATTAGTGATGTTCAGCATCTTTCATGTGACTGTTGGCCATGTCTTTTTCAGAAAATGTCTAATTAGATCCACTGCCCACTTTAAATCATGTTGCTTTTGTTAGTAGTATGAGTTCTTTATAAATTTTAAATATTAATCCCTATCTGATATAATTTTGTGAATATATTTCTCCATACATTAGATTCGTTTTCATTTTGTTAGTGTTTTCCTTTGTTGTGCAAAAAGTTATTATTTGATTCAAATCCACATGTTTATTTTTGCTTTTGTTTCCCTTGCTCCCAGAATCAGATATAAAATGACAACTCTAAGACCAATGTCAAGGAGGTTACTACGTATGTTCTCTTCTATGAGTTTTATGGTTTCAGGTCTTACATTTAGTGTTTTAATGCACTTTCAGTTGATTTTTTGTGTGGTGTAAGATAATTGTCTAGTTGTAGTCTTTTACATGTAGCTGACCCGTTTTCCTAGCATCATTTCCTAAAAAGACAGTCCTTTCTTCAATGTATATTCTTGCCTCCATTTTGAAAATTAATCAACCATATATGCATGGGCTTATTTTGGGCTGTCTATTCTGTTCCATTGATCTATGTGTCTATTTTTATTCCAATACCATATTGATTTGACTGGGATAGCTTATGGTATACATGAAATCAGGGAGCATAATACCTCTGGCATTGGTATTCTTTCTCAAGACTGTTTTGACTGCTTTTTTTTAATTCTATACAAATTTTAGAATTATTTGTTATACTTCTTTGAAAAATGTGATTGGTATTTTGGTAGGGATTTTATTGAATCTGAAAGATTGCTTTCAGTAGTAGGGACATTTTAACTATATTAATTCTACCAATCTATGAGCATGACATTACTTTCCATTTATTCATGTCTACTTTAATTTCTTTCATCAATAATTTAGTTTTCAATGTACAGGTCTTTTGCCTCTTTGCTAAATTTATTATTTGATATTTTATTCTGTTGATAGAATACATTTTCTTGATTTCTCTTTCTAATAGTTCATTGTTACTACATAAAACACAATAGATTTTTATACATTAATTTTATATCCTGCAACTGAACTGGATTTATTTATCCATTTCAACAGCTTCTGGTGCAGTCCCTCGGTAATTTCTTATATGTAGTATCATATCACCTGCAAAATAGTAAGGATTTTACTTCTTGACAGTTTGCCATTGCCTTTTATATTGCTTTTATCCTATCTAATTGCTATAGATAGGATTTCCAAGCATAAGTTCAGTAACAGTGGAAATAGTGGACATCTTTGTCTTGCTCCTAATATTAGAATAAAAGCTTTCAGCTTTTCATCATTGAGTATAATATTAGCAGGGGGATTGTCTTATATTCTTTACTAAGTTGAAGTATTTTTTCCTCTATACCCACTTTGTGGGAGGGTTATCCAAATAAATAGTTTGTCAGATGCTTTTCCTATATCTACTGAAATGATCGTACAATTTTTGTCTTTCATATTGTTATCACAATGCATGATATTGATTGATTTACAGAGGTTGAATCATCCTTGCATCACTAGAATAAATTTCACTTGATCATTGCATGTAACTTTTTTAATAATAATTTTTATTATGTTATGTAAGTCACAATACAGTATACCCTTAGTTCTTGATGTAGTATTCCATGATTCATTATTTGCGTGTAACACCCAGTACACCATGCAATATGTGCCCTCCTTAATACCCAACATGGGCCTATGGAAGTCCCCCCCCCGCGCTCCCCTCTGAAGCTCTCAGTTTGTTTCCCAGAGTCCATTGTCTCTCATGGTTCAATCCCCTTCTGTTTATCCCCCTTCATTCTTCCCTTCCTTCTCCTACCGATCTTCCTGCTATTTCTTATGTTCCATACATGAGTGAAACCATATGATAGTTGCCTTTCTCTGCATGACTTATTTCACTTAGCATAATCTCCTCCAGTCCCATCCATGTTGCAGCAAATGTTGAGAAATCATTCTTTCTGATGGCTGAGTAATATTTCATTGTATATATGGACCACATCCTCTTAATCCAGTCATCCGTTGAAGGGCATCTCGACTCCTTCCACGATTTAGATATTGTGGACAATGCTACCATTAACATGGGGGTGCATATGGCCCCTGTCTTCACTACGTCTGTATCTTTGGGGTAAATACCCAGTAGTGCAATAGCTGGATCATAGGGTAGCTCAATTTTTAACTTTTTAAGGGACCTCCACACTGTTTTCCAAAGAGGCTGTAAGAACTTGCATTCCCACCAAGAGTGTAAGAGGGTTCCCCTTTCTGCACATCCTCTCCAACAATTGTTGTTTCTTGCCTTGTCCATTTTTGCCATTCTAACTGGCATAAGGTGGTATCTCAAGATGGTTTTGATTTGAAATTCCCTGATGACTAATGATTTTGAACATTTTTTCATGTGTCTGTTAGCCATTTGTATGTCTTCATTGGAAAAGTGTCTGTTCATATCTTCTGCCCATTTATGGATTTGATTATTTGTTTCTCATGTACTGAGTTTGAGAAGGTCTTTGTAGATCTTGGATACCAGTATTTTATCTGTAGTGTCATTTGCAAATCTCCTCTCCCATTCCATGGGCTGCCTCTTCATTTTTTTGACTGTTTCCTTGGCTGTGCAGAAGCTTCTTATCTTGATGAAGTCCCACCAGTTCATTTTTTTCTTTTGTTTCTCTTGCCTTTGAAGATGTGTCATGGAAAAGGTGGCTGTGGCCGATGTTGTAGAGGTTGCTGCCCATGCTCTCCTCTATAATTTTGATGGATTCCTGTCTCACATCAAGGTCTTTCATCCATTTGGAGTTTATCTTTGTGTATGGTGTGAGAGAGTGGTCAAGTTTCATTCTTTTGCATGTAGCTGTCCAATTTTCCCAGCACCATTTATTGAAGAGACTGTCTTTTTTCCCACTGGATGTTTCTTACTGCTTTGTCAAAGATTAATTGCCCAAAGAGCCAAGCGTCCATTTCTGGGTTCTCTATTCTGTTCAATTGGTCTGTGTGTCTGTTTTTGTGCCAGTACCATGCTGTCTTTGTGATCACAGCTTTGTAGTACAGCTTGAAATCTGGTAACGTGATGTTCCAGCTTTGTTATTCCTTTTTAACAATTGCTTGGTGATTTGGGGCCTTTTCTGGTTCCACACAAATTTAAGGGCTATTTGTTCCAGTTCTTTGAAAAACGTCATTGGTATTTTGATCGGGATGGCATTGAACGTGTAGATTGTTCTGGGTAGCATAGACATTTTAATTACGTTTATTCTTCTGATCAATGAGCATGGAATATTTTTCCTTTTTTTTTGTCTCAATAATCACTCTCAATGTGAATGGCCTAAATGCTCCCATAAGTGCCACAGGGTTGCAGATTGGATAAAAAGACATGACCCATCCATTTGCTCTCTACAAAGAGTCATTTTGAACCTAAAAATACATCCAGACTGAAAGTGAAGGGATGTTGAATCATTCTTCATGTCAATGGACCTCAAAAGAAAGCTGAGGTAGCAATTCTCATATCAGACAGATTAGATTTTAAAGTAAAGACTGTAGTTAGAGATAAAGAAGGACACTATATTATTCTTAAAGAATGTATCCAACAAGTGGATATGACAATTGTAAATATCTATGCACCCAATACGGTAGCAGCAAGATCCTCAAGCCAAGTCTTAACCAGAATAGAGACATATGCATCATAATACATTAATAGTAGGGGACCTCAACACTCCACTATCAGCGATAGACAGATCACCTAAGCAGAAAATCAACAAGGAAACAAGAGCTTTGAATGACACACTAGACTAGACGGACATCATAGATATATATAGAACACTACACCCCAGAACAACAGAATACACATTCTTTTTGAATGCATGTGGAACTTTCTCCAGAATAGACAATATACTGGGTCACAAAATAGGTCTCAACTGATACCAATTGACTGAGATTATTCCTGCATATTCTTGGACCACAATGCTTTGAAATTGGAACTCAATCACAAGGAAAAATTTGGAAGAAACTCAAACACTTGGAAACTAAAAACCATCCTCCTCAAGAATGACTGGGTAAACCAGGGAATTAAGGAGGAGATTAAACAATTTTTGGAGACCAACAAAAGTGAAAACACATCGGTCCAAAACCTATGGGACACTAAAAAGCGAGTCCTAAGGGGAAAATGCATGTAACTCTTTGAAAATACTTTTGAATTAAATTTTCTAATATTTTGTTGAGGATATTTGCATCTGTGTTCATTAGGAATTTCAACTTATACTTTTTTCCCCCTGCTGTCCTTGTCTAGTTTTTGTAACTGGGTAATGTTAGCCTTGTAAAATACTCTCGCTCTCAAATAAATAAATAAAATATATTTTTTTAAAAAGAGTAAATCTTGGGGGCACCTGGGTGGCACAGCTGTAAAGCGTCTGCCTTCGGCTCAGGGCGTGATCCCGGTGTTGTGGGATCGAGCCCCACATCAGGCTCCTCTGCTATGAGCCTGCTTCTTCCTCTCCCACTCCCCCTGCTTGTGTTCCCTCTCTCGCTGGCTGTCTCTATCTCTGTCGAATAAATAAATAAAATCTTTAAAAAAAAAAGAGTAAATCTTGACTGGTGCAATTATTTGAAGTGCTTCCTACTCTTCAATTTGTGCAAGTGTGTGTATGTGTGTGCATGTGAATGTTTGTCTGTGTATGTGCAGAGAATTTGGGAATGATTTGGTGCTAATTTTTCAAATGTTTCATTTGAAGATATGTAATTCTTGGCTTTTTCCTTTTTGAGACATTTTGATTACTGTTTCATTTTCATAATTGTTTTCTCTCCATGTAGTTTTTGTTTGTTTTGTTTTTTTGTTTTCTTTATAAGTCAATCTTGGTAGATTGGGTCTTTCTAGAAATTCATCCTTTTTTTTCTTTTATCCAACTTTTTGTTGCATTGTTGTTCATAGAAATTTCTTATGATCTTTAGTATTTTTGTGTTATTTGTTACAATGTTTCCTCTTTCACTTGTAATTATGTTCATTTGAGTCTTCTTTTCCCTTGGGTACATAGCAAAAATTCTTAAATTTTGTTCATCTTTTAAAACACAAATGGTAGTTTTCTTTCCTGTTGTCTTTCTGGTCTCAATTTAATTTATGTGTTTATATTTTAATTTTAATTTTTTCTTTCTTCCGATAATGGACTTTGTACATTCTTCTTTTAGTAGTTCTTTGATGTGTGAAGTTAGGTTGTTTATTTGATTTTTTTATTAATGTACCCATTTATTGCTATAAATTTCCCTCTTAGAATCATTTTTGCTGCATCCTATTTGTATGCTTTTATTTTTAATTTCATTTGCCTTAATACACTTCAATTTCACTTTTGTTTTCTTCTTTGACACATAGACTGTTCAGGAGTATGTTCTATATTTCACATATTTATAAATATTGTTACTGTTATTGATTTATTTTCCTATCAATGTGATCAGAAAATATAGACATACTTGCAATCTTTTTAAATTAATTAAATCTTGTTTTGTTGTGTAATAAATAATGTATCCTGCATTATAGTCTCTGTGGATTTCAGAAAAATCATGTGTATTATTCTTCTGTTGGATTGAGACATTTTTACATGTCTATTAGTTTCATTTTATCTAAAGCATCGTATAACCTTCCATGCCATATATATGAGCCTGGTCATGTAATTATTAACTTTGTCCAATCGTATGTGGCTGAAAGTGTCTATTTATCAATTCTAAGACAAGGACTTTAGAGATAGCATTGCTTTTTTTTCTTTCTTTCTTCTGTTGTTTCTTCTATCACTATGATATGGAAATGCTTAGGAAATCTGTCTCTTTCAAAACTTTTTTTTTTTTCCTGCGCTTGACTTCCACATCTTCAGAACAGGAGGCTCTTATGAGTCTCCAGTTATAAAATGGAAACCACCCTATAGATGTTCAAACAAACATTAAAAAAAATCATAAAATTAATTTAATAGGACATAGGAACACCAAAGAGCTGAATAAAGAAGAGAAACTAACAAACACAGGAAGTTTCCATCACCTTGAGAAATGAAGACATCTGGATGAAGTGACTTTCTGGAGCTCATGCAATGATCCTTTTCATAGAATTTGGAACCCAGCTAAGGACTGGCAGACAGTATATGGAACCATAGAAAGAACAGCTACCTCACAGGAGCTGGAACCATGGAAAATCCCACCAACTGCCCAGACCCTGAATGAAAACAGAAAGGGAGGTATAAAAAGAAAATATATGTTGTATTATACCCTATAAAACGTTGAATCTTTCACTGTAGATGACATTGGGTTTCCTACCAAAAATATATGTCATGGGGTCATGGAAATAATATTACATTCAGCTACAGAACATTGCAGAGTAAAGGCATTGAAAGTATCTTAAAACAAATAATAACCAGAATACTGGTTGTTAATACCTGCTTTACTGTTCATGAGTGTTTATGTACTGAGTAATGTTTTTCTGTCAAATTTATTCTAATATCACAGATTCTAAATCAGTTTACAATTGAGTTAATATTTGTCTAATGAAATTATCTCATTCTTTTACTTATAATAATTTTTTTATGTTATGTTAGTCACCATACAGTATATCCTTAGTTTTTGATGTAATGTTCCATGATTCATTATTTGCATATAACACCCAGTGCACCATGCAATACGTGCTCTCCTTAACTTCTCATACATTCTGCATTTTTTTCCTTTTAGATATGCTTACCTTAAATCATACCTTTTATCCAGTACATAGTACAGATTATTTGCTTTTTACTTCTATTATTAAGTATGTATACATTTGCTGAAAGAAATTACATATTGGGATTCATTTCTACCATTTTATTTAGTGCTTTCCAATTAACATCCCTCTTTATGTCCCTATTTACCTCTTCTTGAGCATCTTTGGATGGATTATTTTCCTTATTTCAATGGTATCTTCTACCTCTTAACACATTATGTACTGTGCTTCTATTTTTTAACTTCTTTTTCTATTCATTTTTAGTATAATTGACACACAGTGTTAGATTACTTTCAGATGTAGGAGTTTATACATTATCCTATGTTCACCACGAGTGTAGCTGTTCCATTGCATCACTATTACAATACCATTAACTGTATTCCCTATTTTTCTATATTTTAACTATTATCTAAAACATTTTATGAAATTTATTTATCAATATGAGTCTTTTACACCTTTATAATCACCAAAAATGCAAAGATATTGTATAATTTAAGTCAGATCATCACATGATGGTGGTTATGTTACAAACCACCACAAAACTTAATGATCTTATATAATAACATATTTTTGTCATCTCCCTAGTCTGGAGAATGACTGGACTCAGTGGGCTTGTGCTCTTTTGGGGAATTTTCTCTAGAAGTGGCAGTGAGATGCTGTTTGGATTCAATGAAAAGTTTACTGGGCTGAGTATCCAGGAAACCTTCTTTACTCATGTCTGGGAGCTCAGTGGTTACCCACATGGCCTCCCTCTCTAGCAAAAAATCCTGGGCTTTTTGATTATTCTGAACATTTTCTCCTGTAAGTCTTCAGCACTTAACTCAGTACTATGCATAGAGATAATTTTTTTCAACTGCTATTGGACTTACTGGTAAAAGGGGGAGATTCTCAACCAGAACGTTGAGGGTAATCCTTTACATCCCTTGCTTTATTTGGGTAACTTCCATCTGATCATCACATTCCATAGGATTTGTAGTATTTATTTGGTTTCCATGACACACAAATCCATAAAATCAAATACCATTTTTTTTTCCCCTGAGAATACTCTTGGTGAAGAAAAGATTCCCTAATATTTATCATTTTGGAGGGGGGTTACTTTTGCTTATATTTTTAATCATTTTTTTTCTTTTTATAATACTATTTTTTATTATATTATGTCACCATACACTACATCACTAGTTTTTTTTACGTAAAGTTCCATGATTCATTACTTGCGCATAACACCCAGTGTACCATGCAATACGTGCCCTCCTTAATACCCATCAACAGCTTATCCCATCACCCCCTCTGAAGCCCTCAGTTTGTTTCCCAGAGTCCATAGCCTCTCATGGTTCATTCACCCTTCAGTTTACCACCCCTTTCTTCTTCCCTTTCTTCTCCTACTGATCTTCCTACTTCTTATGTTCCATAAATGAGTGAAACCATATGATAATTGTCTTTCTTTGCTTGACTTATTTTGCTTAGCATTATCTCCTCCAGTCCGTCCATGTTGCAACAAATACTGAGAAATTGTTCTTTTTGATGGCTGAGGAAAATTCCATTGTATATATGGACCACTTCTTCTTAATCCAGTCATCTGTTGAAGGGCATCTTGGCTCCTTCCACGATTTAGCTATTATGGACAATGCTGCTATGAACATTGGGGTGCATATGGCCCTTTATTTCAACATGTCTGCATCTTTGGGGTAAATACCCAGTAGTGCAATTGCTGGATCATAGAGTAGCTCAGGGGCACCTGGGTGGCTCAGTCGTTAAGCGTCTGCCTTCAGCTCAGGGAGTGATCCCAGAGTCCTGGGATCGAGCCCCACATCAGGCTCCTCTGCTGGGAGCCTGCTTCTTCCTCTCACACTCCCCCTGCTTGTGTTCCTTCTCTCGCTGGCTGTCTCTCTCTATATATAATACATAAATAAAATCATAGAGTAGCTCTATTTTTAATTTTTTAAAGGACCTCCACAGTGCTTTCCAACGTGGCTGTACCAACTTGCATTCCCACCAAAAAATGTAGGAGGGATTCCCTTTCTCCACATCCTCTCCAACAATTGTTGTTTCCTGCCTTGTCAGTTTTTTGCCATTCTAACTGGCATAAGGTGATATTTCAGTGTGGTTTTGATTTGAATTTCCCTGATGGCTAATGATTTTGAACATTTTTTCATGTGTCTGTTAGCCATTTGTATGTCTTCATTGGAAAAGTATCTGTTCATATCTTCTGCCCATCTTATGATTTATTTGTTTATTGTGTATTGAGTTTGGGAAGTTCTTTGTAGACCTTGGATACCAGTCTTTTATCTGTAGTGTCATTTGCAAATGTCCTCTCCCATTCCGTGGGCTGCCTCTTCTTTTTTTTGACTGTTTCCTTGGCTGTGCAGAAGCTTCTTATCTTGATGAAGTCCCACCAGTTCATTTTTTTTCTTTTGTTTCTCTTGCCTTTGGAGATGTGTCATGGAAAAGGTGGCTGTGGCCGATGTTGTAGAGGTTGCTGCCCATGCTCTCCTCTATAATTTTGATGGATTCCTGTCTCACATCAAGGTCTTTCATCCATTTGGAGTTTATCTTTGTGTATGGTGTGAGAGAGTGGTCAAGTTTCATTCTTTTGCATGTAGCTGTCCAATTTTCCCAGCACCATTTATTGAAGAGACTGTCTTTTTTCCCCTGGATGTTTCTTCTTGCTTTGTCAAAGATTAATTGCCCAAAGAGCCAAGGGTCCATTTCTGGGTTCTCTATTCTGTTCCATTGGTCTGTGTGTCAGTTTTTGTGCCAGTACCATGCTGTCTTTGTGATCACAGCTTTGTAGTACAGCTCGAAATCCGGCAATGTGATGCCCCCAGCTTTGTTTTCCTTTTCAACAATTGCTTGGCGATTCATGGCCTTTTCCACACAAATTTAAAGGCTATTTGTTCCAGTTCTTTGAAAAATATCATTGGAATTTTTATCGGGATGACATTGAAAGTGTATATCGCTCTGGGTAGCATAGACATTTTAACTATCTTAACTCCTCCATTCCATGAACATGGAATATTTTTCCATCTTGTTGTGTCTTCTTCAATGCCTTTCAAGAGTTATTTGTAGTTTCTAGGATATAGATACTTTATATCCCTGGTTAAGTTAATTCTGAGATAACATGTGATTTTTTGTTCTATTTTAATGGATTCCCTAATTTCTCTTTCTTCAGTCTCATTGTTCATGTATAGAAATGCAACTGATTTCTGAGCAATGATTTTGTATCCTGCCACATTACTGCATTGCTCTATAACTTCTACTAGTTTGGGGGTGGATTCTTTTGGGTTTTCCATATAGAGTATCATGTCATCTGCGACGAGAAACAGTTTGACTTCTTCTTTGCCTATTTGGATACATTTTATCCCTTTTCTTGTCTGATTGCTGTTGCAAGGACTTCTACTACTATGTTGAATAATACTGACTAGAGTGGGCATCTTTGTCGTGTTCCTGATCTTAAAGGAAAGGCTTCCAGCTTTTCTGCATTGAGAAAGATATTTGCTGTAGGCTTTTCATAGATGGTTTTTATGAAATTGAGGAACATACCCACTATCCCTACACTCTGAAGTGTTTTAATCAGGTAAGGATGCTGAATTTTTTTCAAATGCTTTTTCTGCATCTATTTAGAAGATCATATCGTTCTTGACTCTTTTCTTATTGATATGATGTATCACGCTGATCGATTTGCGAATGTTGAACCAACCTTGCATCCCAGGTATGAATCCCACTTGGTCATGATGGGTAATCCTTTTAATGTGCTGTTCAATTCTATTAGCTAGGATCTTGTTGAGAATTTTGGTGTCCATATTCATCAGGGATATCAGTCTGTAATTCTCCTTTTGGATGGGTTCTTTGCCTGATTTGGGGATCAAGATAAAACTGGCCTCATAGAATGAGTTTGGTAGTTTTCCTTCTGTTTCTATTTTTTTGATACAGCTTCAGGAGAATAGGTATTAGTTCTTCATTGAATGTATGGTAGAATTCCCTGGGGAACCATCGGGCCCTGGAGTCTTGTTTTGTGGGAGGTTGTTGATCACTGCTTCAATCTCTTCATAATTAATTGGTTTGTTTATAAAATCAGTTTCTTCTTGTTTCATTCTCTGTAGTTTATAGGTTCCCAAGAAGGCATCCATTTCTTCCAGTTTGTTTAATTTATTGCCATAAATCTGTTGATAAAAGTTTCTAATGACCCTTCCTATTTCATTGATGTATGTTCTGACCTCTCCCTTTTCATTCATAATTTTATTAATTTGGGTCCTTTCTCTATTCTTTTGCATAAGTCTTGGCAGTGGCTTATCAACCTTATTTATTCTTTCATAGAACCAGCTTCTAGTTCTGTTGATCTACTCTACTGTGCTCCTGGTTTCTAATTCATTGATTTCTGCTCTAATCTTGATCAACTGCTTTCTCGTGCATGGATTAGGCCTGTTCTTCTGTTCCACCTCCAGCTTCTTGAGGTGAGATTATAAAAACTGCATTTTAGATTTTTCTATTCTTTTGAATGAGGATTGGATGGCTATGTATTTCCCCTTAGGACTGCCTTTGCAGTGTCCCATAGGTTTTGAACCATTGTGTTTTCATTCTAGTTTGTCTCCATAAATTGTTTAAACTGATTTTTGATTTCCTGGTTTATCCAATCATTCTTGAGCAGGATGGTTTTTAGTTTCCAAGTGTTTGAGTTTCTTCGATATTTTTCCTTGTGATTGAGTACAAAATTTCAAAGCATTGTGGTCTGAGAATATGCAGGGAATAATTTCAGTCTTTTGGTATCAGTTGAGACATGTTTTGTGACCCAGCATATGATCTATTCTGGAGAACGCCCCATGTGCATTCAAAAAGAATGAGTATTCTTTTGTTCTGGGGCATAGTGTTCTATATATATCTATGAGGTCCATCTGGTCTAGTATAGCATTCAAAGCTCTTTTTTCCTTGTTGATTTTCTGCTTAGGTTATCTGTCTATTGCTGATAGTGCAGTGTTGAGATCCTCTACTATTAACGTATTTTTATCTATATGTCTCTTTATTCTGGTTACTAGTTGGCTTGTGTATCTTGCTGCTTACCTGTTGGGGGCATAGATATTTATAATTGTCATAGCCACTTGTTGGATACATCCTTTAAGAATAATGTAGTGTCCTTCTGAATCTCTAACTACAGTCTTTAGTTTAAAATCCAATCTGTCTGATATGAGAATTGCTACCCCTGCTTTCTTTTGAGGTCCGTTGGCATGAAAAATGGTTTTCCATCCCTTCACTTTAAGTCTAGATGTATCTTTTGGTTCAAAATGACTCTTTGTAGAGAGCAAATGGATGGGTCATGTCTTTTGATTCAATTTGCAACCCTGAGGCATTTAATGGGAGAATTTAGGCCAGTCACATTGAGAGTGATTATTGAGAGATATGATTTTAATGATGTCATGTTGCCTGTAAAGTCTTTGTTTGTATAGATTGTAACTTTCTGTTCTCTTTCACTCTTGGGGCCTTTTTACTTTTATAGAACCCCCCTTAATATCTCCTGTAGCGCTGCTTTTGTGGTTACAAAATTGGTCAATTACTGACTATTCTGGAAGGTCTTTATTTCTCCATCAATTCTGAAGGACAGCCTTACTGGAAAAGGATCCTTGGCTGCATGTTTTTCTCATATAGAGCTTTAAAAATGACCCCCCCAAAAAAACCTTTTTCTCATTCCAGGTCTAGGTAGACAGGTCTGTCGTAATCCTGATATTTTTGCCTTTGTTCATGAGAAATTTCTTTGCCCTGGCTGCTTTCAATACTGTATCCTTAGATCTAATATTTGCGAATTGCTCTATGACATGACGTGGCATAGGTTTGTTGTGGTTGAGTTTGGGAGGGGTCCTCTCTGCCTCTTGGACCCGAATGCTTGTTTCCTTTGCTAGATTAGGGAAGTTTTCAGTTACAATTTGTTCAAATATCTCTTATAGACCTCTCTCTTTCTCCATCCTCTCGAGGGTGCTGATGATTCTGCCATTAGAACGTTTCATTGAGTCAGTAATCTCCCATATCCTACATTCTTGAGATTGGATTTTTTTGAGCCAAGTTTCTGTTTTAGCTTTCTCTTCTAGCATCCCATCCTCCAATTCACTAATTTGTTCTTCTGACTCATTCACCCTGGCCATAAGAGCATCTAGGTTTGTTTTTTTTTTTTTTAAGATTTTATTTATTTATGTGACAGAAAGCCAGCAAGAGAGGGAATATAGCAGGGGAGTGGGAGAGGAAGAAGCAGGCTCCCAGCAGAGAAGCCCGATATGGGACTCGATCCCAGAATGCTGGGATCACGCCCTGAGCCGAAGGCAGACGCTTAACTATTGCACTACCCAGGAGCCCCAGAGCATCTAGTTTTGACTGTATTTGATTCATAGAATTTTTTACTTCTGCCAGATTCGCTCTCATTCCCGCTTTTAGAGATTCTATATTCTCATTAATATTTTCGTTGATGTTTTTTTCAAGTCTACACATTATCTTGACCATTGTTACTCTGAACTCCATTTCTGACAATTTGTTTATATCCATATCCATCAGCTCTGTGACAGAGGCCATGGTCTCATTATCTTTTCTTTGCTGGGGGGTTTTCTCCTTCTTATCATTCTGATGAGGAGAGGTTGCGGGGTTGCCCAGAGCCCAAATCATTGACCAGGACCCAGGCAGTGTGCTCTTGTTTTATAGGGAACTTAGGGATGTGGGTTTCTTGATTTTTCACCCTGTCTTCTGGGGGAGGGGCCTGCCATGCTGATACTCAGGCAACCCTGTCTGGTACCTATCCAGCTTGAATCAGGGGACCAGCTGAAAAAGGGGACTCCTACCCTTCTGCCATCTTAACTCCACAACCTATATTTTTATTCCTGATAGCTGTATTTTTAAATATAGATATGTAGATAATTCATATAGATAGATACATAACACATAGATGCATAAAGATGGATATACACAGATATATAAATGTGTAGATATCAGATATAGTTATTTCACATTCATTTTGTTTATTTTTCTAGCTCTGTGGATTGGTCATGTACCTGGTTGTCCACCCATCCAGATGGTAAATGAAATTTCATCATCATGATATTCAAATTAAATTTAATTGTTTTTCAAACTGTAAGAATGCTATTTTTGTTTGTTTGTTTGTTTGTTTGTTTGTTTCCAGTTACGATATTAGTTTTAATGCTTGAATATGAAAGCTGTTTCTCCTGGATATACAGTGGTTCCCAACCATTTTGAAAATGAGGTTCCACCTTTTCTTTTAATAGAACACCATTAGTTTTTGATATAACATTGAATGATTCATCAGTTGAATATAACAACCTGTTTTCATCATATCATGTGCCCTCTTTAATTCCCATCACCCAGTTACCCCATCATATATACAATGGAATGTTACTCAGCCATCAGAAAAAAAATGAATATCCACCATTTACCTACATCTGGATGGAACTAGAGGGTATTATGCTATTCTTATAAACTGGCTAGCTGTGCCTGAGAGAGTGAGTCTAACTTAGAAGGGCATATTTTCCTACATGACTGATTCCAGATGGTACCTCCTGGTTTTCTTATATCAAATTCTAAATGTTTTTTTCATGAATGATGTTATTTTTTGTTTGTAAAACATCTAAGAAAAGTTATTAAATCTGGAAGTTGTAAGATATCATTACTAATGTAAAAACACCTCCAAACTGATTTTATAAAATTTATTTCTCAGTGCAGTGGTTCAACATTTTGTGAAGTACTTTTATAATGATGTTTTAACTTTGTCATAAATTTCAGGGAAAACATATATTGCTTGAAGTAATGTGTCAGTTTACTATTTCTGTATCTCATTTTACTTACTCTTAAATCCAAGCTGGAGGTGCTTCCGCTAAAAATAATAAAATAGCACAATAACAACAACAAAAACAACAGTAATAATAATAATTTGCCTACAAACATGGTAGGATTTCTATGAAACTTATTTGTGCTCACTCTCTGAGATAAAGACACAAATACAAATGTCCTTGAGATATGCTTTTCCTTACCTTGGGATTCCTATGAAAATTTTACACTATAATGCCCTAATTATTCATTAGAAGTGCTAATTTTCAGTGAAAGTAATCTATAAGGCATGACCTTAAGATTTTAACAGGGTTTATTGTCTGACTACAAAGATTTATAGGGTCTTAGATGATTCTGATATTTTAAAATGTTATTTACAGACATAATCTGTATTTAATCTTTGACTGGAGAACCATTCTTAATTTGAGACTTCCTTGCTGAGAGAGATAATTATTTTTAAATCCACCACATCCTGACTTATTATGTTAACATATTTTTATTTGGTATATCTCAATCCTTTCATATTCTATTTTAGGCCATGAAAAGACTGGTAGAGTTTTCAATATGTCCTCTGGAAATCTTAGCTATGTTATTGGGTTCTTTGCTTTCCTTTACTATTTCAGGTACTGTCACTGATTTCCTTTCACTATTAAAAAAAAAAAGAAAGAAAGAAAGTTCCCTTTCCTCCAGGTTTAAAGAATTTTTTAAACTTCCCTTTGAGCACTAAGCAACAACCTTTTCAAGGTCCTTAGGTTTCTGCTAACAGTTTCTTTGTGTTTTTGTTTGTTTGCTTGTTTTTTATATTCTGCCTACCACCTGATCCTGACAACATGAGAGGATTTCAGTATTTTTTTGAGTCCACACCACTTCCAAGTATCAAAATATATTTTAGTTAATATTGTTGCATAACAAACCACTCCAAATATTAGTGGTTTAAAAAAATACTAAATTATTATCCTTATGAAACTCTTGCTTGGGCAGGGCTTTATGGACCACTTTTTTTTTCTGTCAATTGGGGCAACTCAACTGGGAGCTGGAGATCCACCCTAAAAATGGCTCATTAACATGACAGTGCTAACTGCTGATTAGAAGCTCAGCAGGCTAGAGAGCTTATTTTGTTCTCCATGTTGGCCCTTCCTCAAGCTGCTTGGGCTTCTCATAGCATGGTGGTTGGGTCTTACATATATAGATTACATGCATAAATAACTTACATATGTAAATTATATAGAAATATGTATAACCATTTATCAGCATAAATTGCTTCATGAATTCATATACTGTAATCTGTGTATCATTCAAATATACTCTCATAAAGAATTTTCCAATGATTGGAGGCTAAAACATACAATTTTCCTGGACTGAAATATAGTATCAATTCCTATGCTGTATAATTTCAGAACCAACTATGTTTGAGACTGATGAGAGATGCCATATTTGGCATAGTATTCTCTAGTCTTATCGTCTTTTAATTCTTTAAATTTAATCGAGAGAAAGATGATTGAATGTAGCATTTTATTCTAGCATTTCAACATTAAGGAATAAATGAGATGTGGTAATTCATTCAGATTTGAGGAATTTTGACAAAGGACTTTAATTTGATTTTCTTCATTTTTAAACAGACATTTCCTTAAAATCAAAATGTATATGGTATGGGTCCTTTCTTTTTTGATTTTTTTGAAAAATTAATTACCCTAAAACTAAGTTGTGGAGAGATTATAAGACTTCACCAAGACCATTAAATTCATTTCCCTCAGTTAATCACAAAAGATGAAATATTCAGTCCTAAGGCTTTCCTTGTGATCATAGGTGATCTTTTAATCTGTATAAAAGTCAAAAGAGAATAGATAAATATTCATTTTAACATGTGAAAAAAATACTTGGATTTTGTTTGCTCTTAATTATTTTGTTAATAAATGTACCATCTATGTTAATTTATGTGGTTAATTTTATCACTTGTGAATTATTTTTATTTAGCATTATTTTTTCAGATAGAGATGTTCGATTCTTCCATTCATCATTACTATATATTTTAACAGTATTTAAATGAATATAATCTAATCTGTTTATCTCATACTTATGCTTTCTTTAAATCACATATATCTACAAAAAACCCACTTCTAGAATTCATTTTAATACATATTTCTATGAGCTTTTTATACATTTTATGTTTCAGGTTCTTGTTATTTATTTATTCAAAACTTATTTTATCAAAATTATAAGAAATTAAGATATACATTTTTTTCAAAGTAAGTATGCCCTTTCTTAATAATTCATCCCCATCACAATTATTTCCATTATACACACACACACACAGACACACACACATGCACACATAAACAAACATCACACATGCATGGTTAATGCTGTTGGTAGAAAATGAACAAACATTTTAGGATCTCTGAAAGAAAGAAAGAGAGTTTTATTACAGCCCAAGTTAGAACAGCTGACTGGGATACACAATCTTCACAAAGAAGAAAGTGCTCTGGCAAAGGAACGTTTGGTGTAAGGTTATATTCATTCTTTTCACATAAACGTCTGCAGATCATTAGACAGAAGACATTTCAGAAATTTACAGACCTTATCTTAAGCTTTTAACATGAGCAGGACTATATGACTTGAATCTCAAGGGAACCAGGAAGGTTTTGCTCTTTTCTTTATGTTTGGAATGTTCCCTTTTAGTTTTTTGCTTGTTTGTTTTTGTTTTTTGTTTTTGTTTTATAAATGAAGCACTGCATAGAAATCGAACCATACTTTGAGGTTTTGCTGACTCTGGTAATGGTTGAAGTATGGCTTCCCTGAGAGCCCAGGAGCAGGGTCCACAACGTTAAGATTTGAAAAATCTCCTTTGTTTTATCAATGTCTAGCATATCCTGTGATTACAGTGCCTCAATCATTAGAATACTCTTATTGTTGAAGTCCAAAATTCAGAACAAAAATACTATGGCAATATAGGAAAGCAGACACTGCCAAATTAAGAGCATAATATATTGATACAACACAAATTTCATAATCTTGATCCAATTTGGTTACTTCCAGTTTATCAAATTACTCTCACTATAGACGTCCCAGAAAATGTTTCTCCAGCCACTTTCTCAAAGCCCCCTTGACTTCTTTATTCCTCACACTGTAGTAAAGGGGGTTCAACACAGGCATGAAGATAGTGTAAAAAGCAGAGACCACCTTGTCATGGGCCACTGAACAGTAAGATTTGGGCCACATGTAGATGAATATGATGGCCCCATAGAAGAGCCCCACCACAGCCAGGTGAGAGGAGCAGATGGCAAAGTCTTTCTTCTGAGCTGCTGTGGACTTTATGCGAAACACAGAAGCCAAGACGAGACTCTAGGAAGCCAAAATGAGAGACAGAGGTATCAAGAGCATCAGGATGCAACACACATGCCTGAAAAACTCAAAAAAAAATGTAGTGTCATTGCAGGCAAGGCACATGAGTGAGGGTGCCTCACAAAAGAAGTGGTTGATTTCTTGAGAATGGCAGTAAGGGAAGCTCAGAGTGGCACCAGCCTGCATCAGTCCATATACCCCTCCCAGAACCCAGGAGCCTGTGGTCATGTGCAAGCAGAGTTTCTGATTCATGAGGTTGGGGTAGCACAGGGGGTGACCTATGGCCACATAGTGGTCATAGGCCATGGCCACTAAGAGGAAGCATTCACCACCTCCCAGAGTGAGAAAAAGGAAGATCTGGGCTCCACAGTCAGCAGGAGAGATGGACCTGGTGCCCACAAGGTGGTTGGCTGCCATTTTGGGGATTATGGTAGAGACCAGCATCATGTCCATGAGGGAGAGCTGGCTAAGCAAGAAGTACATGGGTATGTGAAGCTGGGGGTCCTCATGGAAGAGCAGAATCATGAGGGTGTTGCCCATAATGGAGGTGAGGAAGATCATGAGCACCATGCAAAAGAGGAACACATGGGTCTGAGTGTGGTTAAAGAGCCCTACAAGAATGAAGTTTATCTCTGTTGTTATTCGCATCTTCCATGGATCCAGTCATGCCTGGGAGACAAGGAGTGATAAGGAAATTAGAACCGCTTGAAAGAAAGGTTAGGGGCACCTGGGTGGCTCAGTTGATTAAGCATCTGTCTTAGGCTCAGATCATGGTCCCAGGGTGCTGGGATCAAGCCCCATGTTAAGCTCCCTGCTCAGCTGGTAGTCTGTTCCTCCCTCTCCCTTTGCCCCCATACTCATGCTCTCTCATTCACTCTCTCTCAAATAAATAAATATATAAATAATCTCTTAAAAAAAGGGAAGGTTAGGCATTTACTTAAGAAAAAGTGGTCAAATGACATAGGAAAAAGAAGTGAGACTTGAAGGAATAATTATGTCTTTAATCTTTCACTTCCCAACAAGATGTTTGCCTTAGCATCCTATTACACATCTTGGGTTATTACACAGTATTACACATTACATTTCTATTATTTCTGTATATCTTGTTAGTATGCCACCCATAATTTACTCATGGTGTTAGGTTATATTATTCCTTCCTGGTTTTCTAAAGTTTGGTTACTCTGTGTTGAAAGAGTCTCAGGACACTTGGATGCCTCAGTCAGTTAAGCAGCTTCTTTCAGTTGAGGTCACGATCCCAGGGTCCTGGGATCAAGCCCCAGGACCTGCTCCTTTCTTAGCAGGAAGTCTGTTTCTCCCTCCACCTGCTTTGTGTTCTCTCTCTCTCTCAAATAAATAAAATCTCTAAGAAAAAAAGACTCATAGTCATGCATTTTAGTCAATATTGATGTCATATATCTCCTAATTATGACTTTTTCATGTTCCTCATATATATTTAAATTAGTTCCTCAAGAGTTCCTTCAATGTCATGATGAATTGTTTCAAGTTAAAAATACACAAAATGAGGGGCGCCTGGGTAGTGCAGTCATTAAGCGTCTGCCTTCAGCTCAGGGCGTGATCCCGGCGTTCCCAGATCGAGTCCCACATCGGGCTCCTCCGCTGGGAGCCTGCTTGTTCCTCTTCCACTCCCCCTGCTGTGTTCCCTCTCTCGCTGGCTGTCTCTCTGTCACATAAATAAATAAAATCTTAAAATAAATACACAAAATGAAATGTCAACCTACTATAACTTGGTTTGCTGGTAAGAGAAACAAAAATGGCTATATTTCTCTTCTTTACATGTGTGTGCAGCACATAGTTTCAATATTCTAGGATTCTAGCTATGATAGATACAGCTCCAGAGCACCTATTACCATATTGGTCATTTATCATGACATGTATTCCTAATTGCAGAGAACTTGTTGCAGTTTGGAGATACCTCAACAGTTAATATTTATACCTAATATGTACTCATTAAATGCTGAATTAAGTGTATGGTTTGCAAAAAGTTAATTTCATGAATGAATATAACCCAAAGGAATATTTAAAAAATGTTTTATTTGTAGTCTTTAATACTTTGTTACAAGCAGTCACACATCCTTAAATGTAAGAGATAGGTTAATTTATTAACTGATTAAATTATTAATTAGCAAATTACCTTTTTTATTTAACTGGTTAGTTGGCTAGTTATCTAACTGATTAATTAATATTTGCTCAAATAATTTTGTTCCTCAAAATTACTCTGAGGTACACGTTATCATCTGCAAATAAAATATGGAGCATCTCAATTGGAACCCTATTTTATACCACTCACAAAAATTAACTGGAAATAAATTAAAGATTTTAATGTAACATCTGAAGCCATAAAACTACTAGAATGCAATCTAGAAAAAAAAAAGCACCTTGGTATTGGTCTTGGAAATAATTTTCTGGTTATTCCACCAAAAGAATAAACAACAAAGTCAAAAATCAAAAGTAGGCCTTCATGAAACTAAAAGTTTCTGCACCGCAAAAGAAACAAAACATAAAATTAAAAGCAGCTTACTGAAAAGGAAAAATATTTTACAGCATGGATCTGATGAGGTGTTAATGCACAAAACATATATGGTACTCCTATAGTGCAATAGTAAAGATACAGATGGCCCAAGTAAAAAAGAATATAACATAGGACCTGAACAGATACTTTTTTCCAAAAAAGATTTGCAAATGCCCAAAAGGCAAACTTTATCTTTGGCCTTCACTACTCTTAACTTTCTTTAAAAAAAATTGTAATAAAATACACATAACATAAAATTTACCTTCTTAACCCCTTTAAAAAAAAAGACTACTTTTTAAGTTTTTATTTAAATTCTAGTTAGTTAACATACAGTGTAATATTAGTTTCAGTTGTGAAATATAGTGATTCAAAACTTCCATATAACACCCAGTGCTCATCACAAGTGCACTCTCTAATCCCCGTCATCTATTTAACCAATTCCCCCACCTAAACCCTCAATGGTAACCATCAGTGTGTTCTCCATAGGTGAGTTTGTTTTTTGATCTACCTCTCTCTAGTTAACATACAATGCAATATTGGTTTCAGGAGTAGAATTAAGTGATTCATCACTTACACGCAACACCCAGTGCTCATCACAACTACCCTCCTTAATACCCATCACCCATCTAGCCCATTCCCCACCTACCTCCCTCCATCAACCTTCAGTGTGTTCTCTTTTTTAAAAGAACATTTTATTTATTTTAGAGAGAGAGAGAGAGTGAGAAAACAGGGGGAGGAGCAGAGGGGAAGGGAGAGGGAAGGGAAAGAATCTCAAGCTGACTTCGCGCTGAGCATACAGCTTGATGTGCAGGGCTCAACCACATGACCCTGAGATGATGACTGGAGCTGAAACTGAGATTTGGATGGTTAACCAACTGAGCCACCAGGCACTCCAGTTTGTTCTCTATCTTTAAGAGTCTCTTTGTTTCCTCCTTCTTTTTTTTCTCTTCCTATATGTTCTTGTTTTGTTTCTTAAATTCCACATATGAGTGGAATCATATGGTATTTGTTTTTCTTTGACTGACATTTCACTTAGCATAATACACCCTAGCTCCATATACATCTTGCATATAGCAGAATTTCTTTCTTTCTGGTGTCTGAGTAATGTATATGTATACCTTTATATATATATATATATAGCTATATACAGGTGAACATTTGGGCTTTTCCATAGTGATATTGGTGGTAATGCTGCTGTAAACATCAGGGTGCATGTGTGCCTTCAAATCGCTATTTTTGTATCCTTTGGGTAAATACCTAGTAGTGCAATTGTTGGATCATATGGCAGGCCTATATTTAAATTTTTGAGGACTCTCCATGCTGTTTTCCGGAGTGGCTTCACCCTTCACCAGTGTGTATTTCCACCAACAGTGTAAAAGGGTTCCCCTTCCTCTGCATCCTTGCCAACATCTGTTTCTTGTTTTGTTAATTGTAGCCATTCTTACATGTGTGACATGGTAATTCATTGTGGTTTTGATTTATATTTCCCTGATGATGACTGATGTTAAGTATCTTTTCATGTGTCTGTTAGCCATCTGGATGTCTTCTTTTGAAAAGCCTTCTTTATGTTCAGATGACTGGTCATTAATATTAATTCTCTGAAGTGTGCTGCTATTTTTACAAATATCTGGCCAATTTTTATTATTGTCTCACATTTGCTTGGAGATAATGTTAATCCATTTTTTTGTTTTTCTTCTTATAAACCAGGCTCAATAGTTGTTTCAGTGAAATATTTTATCCTTATCAAATTATATGAACTTACTATGCCATTTTCTAATCAATGTGTTCTAAAACTTACATTTGTGATGGTAAATGAATCTGGCAAAAAAAAAATGAAATATCCATGACTGTATTTACTTGTGTTATATTCATCCATTTTCAGGGAAGAAAAATATTCTGATGGCATAATTGATAGAATATTAGCAAGTATGCCCCCACCTTTTTTTCATCCTAATACTAGAAGAAGAATAAACAAGGAAAATAAACTCTTCATCTTGAACAGATGACTGCTCTCACCTGAAGTCCTCCCAGGGGTGTAGAGTTTCCTGATTATTCTCTCTAGATATGACCCCAGATCTACATGCTGGTTAAAGTACTATCAGAAATATACATACGATATTGGTATTTGGAGCTCTACAGGTAGTTGGAAATTTCCCACATTGCTCTAAAACCTGAAATGGCATTCATATCTCAGACACTAGTATCAGAGAGTCATTGTTCCTAGAAGCTCTTCCTGGAGCTAGTTTTCTCTTTATATGTAAAACAGTGTGTTTCTTAATTTGTTAACAATTATAGTACATTTAGTCTCTGTCATAAAATTTACTAAGTAAACTTGTTATGCAATTTCTGATTACAATTTGGTTTTAAAGATGAGAGCTTTCTGCAATATTTGTCTGGTTTGTGTCTTCATCTAACAGATAGACAGATAGAAGAGATAGTCATGTTTCTTCTCTTTTCAAAGTCACCAAAACTTGAGGAGTGCCCATATTTTGCATGAGAAATAGCTCTAGTTGTCTGCCCATTTGCAAAGGTAAGGTAACCTGCATAATTTATGAGAAACTCATGGTCAGTTTTCACTCGGCTTTGGTAACTCACTATCATCAGGTAATCTATTAAGACTATGCATACTTATGCATCTGAGTTTATACCCATAGATCCAATGTCCATCAAAGTCAACATAACCTTTAAACACCATGGACACTATCTGTTCCAAGAAAACTGAATTTAGTCATGGTGTACTTCAAAACAGATTGGCCAATGTAATTACAAATGGAGCCTGGGTAAATTATATATATATGAGACATATAATATATGACTTAAATATATATGAGACATATATATGACTTAAATCTATATATGACACATATATGATTTAAATGAAAAATTGCATGAATTAAAAAGGTTTGCTTTAACACCAAATAGAGTGTGAAGAAAAATAAATAAATAAATAAATAAATAGTGATACTATGACACTTCTATTAAGCTGTCAAGTTGTTTCACTTTCCCCTTTGCCATTGCCATAAGCCTGTACTTTAAATTATAGATAAATTATAGATAAGAAAAAAATAGATAAGTTCTTGTTTATCTTTGTTGGAATCCCTATATTTAACTCTTAAAAATGCATAGAGAAAATATATAGGAAAAATAGTGGTCAAAATAAATCATGGGCCAGAAATAAAATATATTAGGTTAGGAGACAAGTTTTGGAGTCACATTTTAACATCTGTGTAATAATGGGAAAATATTTAACTTTTCTTGCTTCCAATTCCTCATTAGAAAATGATGTATGGTGACTAGCATAATATAATAAAAATATTATTATAATAAAAAAAGAAAATGGGACTCAAAATATTTATATCATATGGTTGTTATAGAATACAAAATGATCTATAAAAGTGCTTATCTGGGAGCAAAGCAAATAGTCAATGCTCAAGAAACAGTATCTCAATATGGTAGACTTACTTAATTTTTAACAACTTAGCTATTATACTGATCAATGAACTTAACATTTTCTTCATGCACTACTAGAAAAGAGATAATTAAAATATGTTTAAAATGTTAACAAATATAGGAACTTAGATTCATTTGGCACCAGGTAACCTTGAAGAATGGGACTAAGTTTGCTGAGGTTTTACATTTGCACATTTCCTCAGCCACCTTTTCAAGGCTCCCTTGACTTCACTATTCCTCAGACTGTAGATGAGGGGGTTCAACACAGGGGTGAAGATAGTATAGAAGGCTGACACTACTTTATCATGGTTAGCTGACCTGAAGGATTTTGGTCTCATGTAGATAAAAATAGCAGCTCCATAAAAGAGTCCCACCACAGAGAGATGTGAGGAACAGGTGGAGAAAGCTTTCCTGCGGGCTTCTGTAGTATGCATGTGGAGAACAGCTGAAAGAATGAGACTGTAGGAAGTCAGAATGAGAGAAAATGGGACCAGGAGCATTAATACACAGCAAATGTACATGACATTTTCAAAGACTGATGTGTCAGCACAGGCCAAATGCACCAGCATGGGGGCCTCACAGAAGAAATGATCAATCTGATGAGCCCTGCAAAATGGAAAACTCAAGGTAGCAGCAGCCTGCATGATCCCATCCATTGCCCCCAGGAACCAAGACCCCACAGTCATTCTCAGGCATAATTGCCAGCTCATGAGAACTGGGTATCGCAGTGGGTGGCACACAGCCACATAGCGGTCATAAGACATGGCTGCTAAAAGGAAACTTTCTCCACCACCCAATGTGAGTGAGACAAAGATCTGCAACCCACAGGCAGCAGCGGAGATGGACTTCTTGTCAGTCAAGTAGTCAGCTGCCATTTTGGGCACAATGGTGGAGACCAGCATTATGTCCATTAGGGAGAGTTGGCTTAGTAGGAAGTACATGGGTGTGTGGAACCGGGGGTCCAGGAGAATCAGGAGAAGCATGAGGGCATTGCCATTCAGGGAAGCGATGGCTATTGTCATCACCACAATGAAGAGGAAAAGATGGGGTCTTGTGTGATTAAAAAGTCCTAGGAGAATGAAATCTGTGGTTATGTTACTCTTCTCCATGATTTCTGCTGGTGTGATGCTGCAAATGGAAAAATAGAGAAGGAAGGGGCTTTTTCATCTAAAGACTTATATTAACTTCATGACTTTTAGACATGTATTGCATATGGAATCCAAGGTCTTGATTCAAAGTTCTACTTCCCAGTTAAAATGGGTCTTATTGACTTACCATGCCCCTTCTGCATAGCTCAACTTTGTAATGCTTTAAATGAGGTCAGGCTATATACTTCACACTAATGTTTATTGGTTGACTAAGATAAAAAATCAAATGGATCAAAAGTAGAAAACAACTGTCAAGGTCTATCTTGTAAATAGTAAAAGCTTACAATATTTATAATTTACAGTATGATTTGTATTATCATTTGTATCATTGTATTATTATTTGTGTCATTCCTTGTATTATCATTATTGTGCTTTCCTTATGAGTACTGAAACCAAAATTAACCAGTTGAGAAAATAAACAATCATTCAGAAGTTTGTCATGTTGTTTGACTCACAGACTGATTTTTTTCAAATTGTGAAAATCTTAACATATTCATATTAGTTCTTTTTGAATAAACAAAGATTAAAGTTGTTTTAATGTGGGTTAGAAGACTGTGAAATGGAATAGGTTTGTATAAGGAAACAAAATTTTCTAGTGAAGAAAGATAATATGCCTGATAATTGATAAAAATGTTAATTTCTTATTATTAAATGACCATTTTTATTTACCTGATTTTTAGAATGCAGATATTCTTATTCATCAATCCTTGCTCTGAAACCTCAGTGTTTTCCTACAACATTTTGAATAAAATTTAAAAAAAATATTTCCCCAGCTTACTAGGGCTTAGAGGCATGTCCTACACACCACCTCACCTCAAAATATGTAGTCTTGGAGATTTTGAATAACCAAGTGATTATGAAAGGGAAGCATGAGAGGACCTTTGATGTTAATAAATGTTTGAAGAAAATAGCAATAACTATAATAAGTAAAATGATTAAAAAGATAGGGAAGCAATTTTCAGACAATTCATTACCATAATTATTAGTCACAGACAAAACATATCTGGAAAGAAAAAATATTTCAGTAAATTAGATATTAATTAATATTAATTTACATTTATATATCTAAATTAGATATCTGGTCTGTCTTTTATAGATAGCTTTTAATATTTAACATAATCCATTTCCTTAGGAAATACAATTGAAATGACTGAGCCCACAGAAATGAGCATAACTTCATTAGAAAGGGTTTGCATGTTGAGAGTTGTTATACACTGAAAACAAGTAATATTTCTTGCATTTACTATTTTTTAACTCCATACTAAGAACCAAACCTGTAAACTCATGAAGAGAAAAAGAGCACGTAGCTGTAAGGAGCCAATACTCCTCTTTCATTAACAGAAAGTTGCACAAATGTATCTCTCTTTCACTTTTGTACGTATACACTTTTTCATAACTATTTATGATATGGGCATTACAGAAATATTTCATCTAAGGCTTTAGAAACATCATTATCTAGAATTTGTCTGGTTGTTAACTACTGCAGAGATAGAGTGATGAGCCTTTTTAATCTGAAGGGTTTGATTTTTTTAAATTCCCTAATGCTATAAAAATTAAATGGCAGACAGACCCCACCTCTTGCAAATCTATCTCACACATATGCAGTCTCTTTAAGGGACATGTGGAAAGGCAGTGCCAATGTCTCACTAAATTGTTATCATTACTTTGTGAGCATTTATATTTGAACTAACATAACAGCACACAGTAATATCGGCATCTTTGAGATGGTGTGTTTAATCACTAGATACCAAGCAAATAAGAAGACTACCTATCACAGTATTGCAAAGTCTTACTGATTTACACTACCTTTTATCTAGCATATACAACCCCTTGTTAATTATACTATTCAAGACATCAGTCTCCTGTTACTGCCACAGCCCTTTGACTCCTTGACCACAGTCTCCCTCTGCCTTCATTATAACTTTAAATCACCCTCAGACCCATCTTATTGATGTGGGGATGTACGGGTAAAGAACACTAGCCTTAAGATATGTAGTTCTGGTTTAAGAATCATTTCTGTCATTTTCTGTATGTGAAATGAGGAGTATATTACTTGACCTTGTTTTCTTTTAAGTGTACTTATATTTTTAAATTTTGAAATTTCTAAACAGATTACTCCAATAATTAAAAGATACTTTGTGCATGACTTTCAAAATAATTTTCCCAAATCATTTTGCACATTCAAACAAATTATTAACTTTAACTTAAATTGTCAGTCTGTATCATTTGTTGCCTGTTTTCACATGAACAGTATCTAGAAAGTCATAGCACAAAATGCCAATTTGATATATGGCCAAATGTTATTGTAACAGGAAGGTGAAATTCTAAGGTAAACAGATGATAGAAATACATTTGCACACGGGTGCACACACACATGTGTATATCTACATAAAATAACAATATAATTTACAATACAATTTAGAACCATGACTCTTTCATCAAAATGAAAATGTAGTAAATAAATAATTCTATAATAATCTCCTTGGCTGTGAAAAATTGTGATGTGTAATATTTTAATAAATTAGGCTTCTCAACCTGCCATAGCAGATAATTTAAAATATAGTTCAGTTTAAATGTATTACTTATTTTTATCTATATGGAGCTAATGCAGTTTGACATTTTTCATTAAATATCATACAAATAATTTTTAAACAATAATTTTTTGGCATTCTTGATATATAAATGTATTTACTTGTGAGGTAAGACATTTAGCCCTTAATTAAAAAGCTGCATTAACTCAGCAAACTATGAGAATACAGGCAGATGCTTATAAGTATTTCTTATTTAGGTAAATTGTGGACAAAATTAATTATGAATTACTAAGTAGGATAACTGAATTTGAATGAAAAAAATATGGATTTTTTTCTAAAGGTGGGGACATATTCCCCCTCCAAGAATAAGTGATGGGCAATTTTCAAGGTATATACATCCTTCAGAGAAAGACAAAAAGACTTTTCTTCATTATTCTAAAAGGAACAGTATATCTTATCCCCCATTTTAAAAAATTTATTCTAGGCCCTTTATCTGAAAAATATCTGAGGAATTCAATGTCTATTAACTTCAAAATCATGCCATTTTCTGAGGTGGTAGAGAAATTGATTATAACCTCTTTCTCCATATTCATACTTACTTCTAAGCACAAGTAGAGATCGTTGTCATAAACTATTTGAGTTTCCTTCCAAAATTTATTTTTCTTTTCCTTCTACCATCCTGCCCTCCACAAAGAAAGCATCTCTGTGCCCACAAGATAGTGATTTTACATGGGTAGTTTCTTGAAACAGCCACATCATTCAGTTAAAAAATCTACTATTATGAATTCGAAAATTTGACTGAATTGACTACTTATTCAAGATCTTTTGGCTCACTGGTTCTGAGTGGACACAACTGGCATCTTATGTCTTCAGAATACATGAAGACAAAAAAATACTGTGGACAGTAGTGAGATTTTTGTATCATTATTTCATGAAGATTAAATTTTAGAGATGGCAACTCTGCTGAATAATTCAGATTCATATGTAAAATACCAAGCACAATAATTTTAAATTATTTCCTAACATAATGGAAAATAATTTTCAAACAAATTAGACTCACCTCCCTAGTAGAGAGTAATAATCCTTGATATATATATATATAT
>NW_024426663.1:82048309-82116863 GCF_017311325.1 Ursus maritimus | reverse complement strand
ATATATATATATATACACACACACACACACACACACACAGAGTACTGAATCTTTCTGATAGGTTGACTACAAATGTTTGCTTACATCAGTGTTGAGAATACTGCTTTCTGCACCTGGCCTCATGCCATATTTATTTAGAAGTTTGATATGACCATTAAATGTTTCCTACACCCACAATGTACTTAGCCTGCAGCAATGACATACTTAAAGAAATAATTTTTTGGCAAGAGAACATATGTTTAAGTGTTTATTAAGAGTAAATGATCCAATGAACTAATTTACCTCCCAGGTTTTGGTAAAAGCAAGAGGACCCTGAATGGGAAGGTGGAGAGGAATAACACTTTAAGGAAAACAGCAGATGCAATGGAACTGTGAAACAGAAAACCTGGAACGCCACTCCTGGAACTGAATAAATATGACTTAATGACCTGAAGTCAACAGATTGTTTATCTTTCTTAAGTGTGTGATGATAATAATAGATTTATTTATTAAGCATTTCTACATGCTAACAAACATGCTCAATACTTTACATGCATTGATATGTATTTGATTTAATTTCCAAAACAGCCCATTCATCTATGGACTTCTGCATTCTGCAAGAATGCAAACAATGTGAATGTTTTTTTCTCTTTTATTTAAATTACAGTTAGTTGACATAATATACAGTGTAATATTAGTTTTAGATGTACAATTTAGTGATTCAACACTTATACACAGCATCCAGTTTATAAGTAACATGCATATATTTAATTATCTCAATGTGGTAGGATTTATGTTTAAATCATCTCAGATTCATGGTTTTCAAATTTCAGGGGACATTTGAATGACCTGAAGGTCTTGTTAATTACACTTGGAGAAAAAGTATCTTGATTTGGGCATTGGTGTTTTGATAGCCCATCAACTCACCAATCCCCAAATGTGTTTGTGTGTATGTGTTGTTTTTAATTCTGCTTTTATCTTTACTCATTTTATGATTTTGAATTACCATTATAAATAAGCTTTGTGTTCCTCTTCTGTAAAATACATACAATAACATTGTTTAATTTTTAATGTTATTAGAAGGATGAAATGAAATATTTGTAAGCTATTTGGAAGAGAATCTGGCCCATTGTAAATGCTGTAGCAATGTTCATTATTATATCATGTCATGTCATCATGATTTATTTTCAATAGGGGAAATATATATATGGCATAGTTTAAGTTGATTCTGTCCCTAGTGTTGTTTACTTTCTTTAGATAAGAACATTTGTTTAAAACAGAAAATAACACAAAGTCTGTCCTTTCATGTTTTCCTGGGACAGTGTTTATCAGGCCTGCTCAAGGATTATTTGGTGCTCTGGGTGACTGCATCTGTGTTTGACTTACTATTTACCACTAATGAGAAACCAGAATCTGTGACCTTGTATGTTAACATGAATATTTGTGTCCAGTACAAATGCTTATACTTGCTATCCAGCAATGAAATAAGAAATCAACCAATTTTACTATAATAAAAGAAAAACACAAGGAATGAGAAGTTTGTGGATTTTGTCCTCCTGACACCAAATGTGCGATGTCTTTTCCAGCACCACTTGTCCAAGTCTAGGTCTCACACATTCATTTCCATTTGACATTACCTGGAGTTAGTGTAAACCCAGTATGTTTAAGGGCTCAGTCCCACAAGAAGGGCCCCACTTCAGATGCTAGTTGCAAGTGTTGGGTTTTGAGGTTACTCACATTTCTTTCTGACTTGGCTACAAAGTCGGGGGCTTCGCAACTACCTCCTCAGTTTCATTGACTTGATAAAACAACTCACAGAAGTCAAAACAATGCTATACTAACAATCACAGCTTTCTAAAAATGATAAAAATGGACAACCAGATAAAGTGGCATATGGGTGACTGCTGGAAGTGTTCTGATCACAGGGCTTTTGTCCCCATGGATTTGGGTTGTGCCATCTTCCTGGCATGTGTATGTGTGTTGGAATCCTGGTAATACTGACTCCGTTTTTGGCCCTTTCTCTTGTCCGTGTTGATTTGGTGACCTATGTTGGGGCTGAGGGGCCTTTTGAAAATTAATTTGTGTACCTTAGAAATGCCTGTCAAGCTTGGGATGGGGGGGGCTTGCTTTGGCTCTCCATACATTTGTGAAAGATAATATAGTCTCTCCCCATATGGCACTAAGACAGAGCAGAGACTGAACTTGGGCGTCCTCAACCCTGACTGCAAAACCCAGCATTCCTTGACTGCCTTCATAAGGGAAAAAAAAAAAGCTAAAACTCCATGCTTCTTCAATAATATATATTGCAGGATGCAGAGTGGGAGTGCTTACTAAAAAGAGGATGTTTACTACAAAGACTGGTGAACACCAGATCTAATCAGTCTGTGTCAAAAAGGATCCCAATGCTGACCTTTCACTGACTTCTCCCCTAATTACAATGCCAAAAATCACAACAAGGGGTAGAGATTAAATATGTTAATTAGACATTTGATACATGAAGAAGCATGACCTTTAAGTGTGTTAAGTGTGTAGGTGCTAATAAATCCCCATCACTACATGCTTAGATATTACCTTATTTCCACCGAGGTTTCTCTTGAAAACTCTCCCTGACCTCTCTGTAGGCATTCAGCCAAAGGACGCTCCTTTGTGTCCTTTGTGCTGTCTCTCTTGTGGTCCAGCATAAACCCCAATGAAGCCTTCCTGAAACTCCCCTTTGACCTCTTGTGAATTTCTACTGCTTAGAGAGCCCAAGGTTTGGTATCAGCACCATGAGCTCTGTTAAAAGTTAACTGTCAACTGGATACATGTAAATCATTTGAAATGCATGGGAACCATTTGACCTCATTATAGTGCCCCCTGCACATCCCCCTACTCTAAGCAATCTGGAGACTAAAGTCCAGACTTCGCAGAGAATATTCCTTGGTTCTGGATCATTGCTTCCCCTGATCCCCTTGTCAGTAAGTTACCCTGAATAAAAGTCAGTGTAAACTGTATGGAATCACCTGCCTTCTCACTGGGGAGAACAATCCCTTTTCCACCACCTTGTAGCAATGTGTTAGCCAATTCAGAAGTTCTATAAATTCTGCCATTTATGGGTTTTCTGGAGGCTTAGTTATATGGGCATGATTGTAGCCATTTTTTCTTACTCACTTTTCAGCCCCTCTACCTTCCTTGGGGTTGGGGGTGGGACTGAAATTTCCACACTTCTAATCACAGATTGGTCTTTCCAGTGACCAGCTCCCATCCTGAAGTGGCCTAGGAGCCCACCATTAGTCTCCTCATTAGAAAAAAGGCATTCTTATCTACTTATCACTCAGGAAATCCCAAGGAGTTTAGAAGCTCCATTCCAGAAATATGGGACAAAGACCAAATATGTTTCATATTATACAACAAAAGCAAAAGTAAAAATAAAAAGAAATAAATAACATTTTTTTCACCGAGGCTTTCTCAGAGGCTTATACAAAGCCCTGTTCAACTCAAATTTGTGTTCAGCTGCAATATTTTGTTTATTTCATCAGGGCTGAGTTAAATAAACTTTTGAGGGATATTTATATATTCTGTATCTGTGTAAGAGTCATGTAACTAATGTGGAAAATTATATTTTTGTAGAATATTATCTGATCAAAATCCTAGAGGAGAGCATAGTCAGCAACCTCTAGGACATCAGCCACAGCAAACTTTTTCATGACGCATCTCCAAAGGCAAGAGAAACAAAGACAAAATGAACTTGTGGGACTTCATCAAGATAAAAAGCTTCTGCACAGCCAGGAAACAGTCAAAAAACCTAAGAGGCAGCCCACGGAATGGGAGAACAGATTTGCAAATGACACTACAGATAAAAGACTGATATCCAAGATCTACAAAGAACTTCTCAAACTCAATACACAAGAAACAAATAAACAAATCATAAAATGGGAAGAGGATATGAATAGACACTTTTCCAATGAAAACATACAAATGGCTAACAGACACATGAAAAAATGTTCAAAATCATTACCCATCAGAAAAATTCAAATCAAAACCACACTGAGATACCACCTTATGCCAGTTAGAATGGCAAAAATCAACAAGGCAGAAAACAATAATTGCTACTATATTCTAGTAGTTCCACTTCTGGGTATACACCCCAAAGAATTGAAAGCAGGGACTTAACATGATATTTACACTCCATGTTCACAGCAGCATTATTCACAACAGAAAAAGGTGGAAGCAACCCAAGTATCCAATGACAGGTAAATGGATAAGCTGAATGTATATACACACAATGGACTATTACTCAGTCTTCAAAAGGAAGGAAATTCAGATGCATGCAACAAAATGGATGGAGCTTGAAGCCATTACGCTACGTAAAATGGGTTAGTCACAAAATGACAAATACTGTATGATTCCACTTATATGAGGACCTAGTGTAGTCAAACTCCTAAGGATAGAAAGTAGAACGGTGGTTGCCAGAAGCTGGGGGGGCGGGTTGGGTGAATGGGCAGTTACTGTTGAATAGATACAAAGTTTCAGTTTATAAAGATGTACACTGAAAAACAATGCATCAGAAACCAGGGATGTACTGTATGGTGACTAACATAATGTAATAAAAAATCATTAAAAAAACAATGAAAATGGTGAATTTTATGTCATATATATTTTACCACGATAATAAAAATAAATAAATAACTGGAAAAAAATCAAAAAACAAAACAAAACAAAAAAAGATCCTCGCTAATAGGTTCCAACAGAATATTAAAGGACTATCCATCACGACGAAGTGGGATTCATCCCCGGGATGCAAGCGTGATTCAACATTCACAAATCAATAAATGTGATAGATCACATTAATAAGAGAAGAGACTGGTGATGGGTAGTAAGGAGGGTATGTACTGCATGGTGCACTGGGTGTTATACGCAACTAATGAATCATCGAACTTTACTTCAGAAACCAGGGATGTACTGTATGGTGACTAACATAATATAATAAAAAAACATTAAAAAATAAAAAAATAAAAAAAAGAAGAGACAAGAACCATATGACCCTATCAATTGATGCAGAAAAAGCATTTGACAAAATACAGCATCGTTTCCTGATTAAAACCCTTCAGTGTGTAGGGATAGAGGGCACATTCTTCAATTTCATAAAAGCCATCTATGAAAAGCCTATAGCGAATATCATTTGCAATGCAGAGAAGCTGAGAGCCTTTCCCTTATGATCAGGAACACGACAAAGATGCCCACTCTTACCATTACTGTTCAACATAGTACTAGAAGTCCTAGCAACAACAATAAGACAACAAAAAAGAATAAAAGGTATTCAAATTGGCAAAGAAGAAGTCAAACTCTTTCTCTTTGCAGATGACATGATACTTTATATGAAACCCAAAAGTCTCCATCCCCAAATTGCTAGAACTCATACAACAATTCAGTAATGTGGCAAGATACAAAATCAATGCTCAGAAATCAGTTGCATTTCTATAGATAAGCAATGAGACTGAAGAAAGAGAAATTAGGGAATTGATTCCTTTTACAATAGCACCAAAAACCATAAGATATCTCAGAATAAACCTAAACAGGGAGGTAAAGGATCTATACTCTAGAAACTACAGAACACTGATGAAAGACATTGAAGAAGACACAAAAAGATGGAAAAACAGTCCATGCTCATGCACCAGAAGAATAAACATAGTTAAAATGTCTATGCTACCCAGAGCAATTTATACTTTCAACGCCATTCTGATCAAAATACAAATGACATTTTTCAAAGTGCTGGAAGAAACAATCTTGAAATTAGTGGGAAACCAGAAAAGATCCTGGATTGCCAAGGAAATGTTGAAAAAGAAAAACAAAGCTGAGCACATCACGTTGCCTGATTTCAAGCTATACTAAAAAGCTGTGATTACCAAGACAGCATGGTACTGGCACAGAAACAGACACATAGACCAATGGAACAGAATAGAGAACCCAGAAATGGACCCTTGACTCTATGGTCAACTAATCTTTGAGAAAGCAGGAAAAAAGACAGTCTCTTCAATAAATGGTGCTGGGAATATTGGACAGATACATACAGAGGAATGAAACTTGACCACTCTCTCACACCATACACAAAGATAAACTTCAAATGGTTGAATGACCTCGATGTGAGATAGGAATCCATCAAAATCATAGAGAAGAATATAGGCTGTAACCTCTTTGACATCAGCCACAGCAACTTCTTTCATGGCATGTCTCCAAAGGCAAGGGAAACAAGCAAAAATGAACTTTTGGGACCTCATCAAGACACAAATCTTCTGAATAGCAAACGAAACAGTCAACAACACAAGAGGCAACCCATGGAATAGGAGAAGGCATTTGCAAATGACACTACAGATAAAAGGCTAGTATCCAAGATGTATAAAGAACTTCTTAAGCTCAATACCCAAGAAACAAATAATCAAATCAAAAAATGGGCAGAAGATATGAACAGACACTTTTCCAATGAAGACATACAAATGGCTAACAGACACACGAAAAAATGTTTAATTCAACTCTTGTAAGAGGGAAATGGATTTTGGTTTCAGATGTCTGTTTGGACAGACATCTCTTGAGTACTCAGTGTGCAACAGCATGTGGGCTTATTTCTTCTTGCTATTTGATTTGGCTCTCTTAGCCTCCTTTGTCTTTTTTGACTATGAAAGGGGTGAATAGGAAGCCATTTGGTGCAATTGGGAAGCCCTTAATTTTGGAACCAGTGCTCACATAGGCACTCTGAGCTTCACTTGGTTTGTTTATTGCTGCAGCTTTTGGTATTTTTGAATAAAACCATCTGTATCCTAATTGGAAGATGGCAGTTCGATTCCTGAATGCCGCCCTTGGATTGTGTTCTCTAAAACTGGGCAACCACTGCTTGGCCATAATATGCATTAGACTCTGGAGAAAAATAGCTAATAAATACATCCATAAATTATAATACAATCTTCCAATTAGATTTGTTTTGTAAATGTAGATATTTGGAAATTGGGTCTTTAATATCTTTTCTACAAACATTAGTGAAACAAAGGCTATAAGATTTTGTTTCCATCTTGTTTGTGCATTTGCATGTGTGTCCATGTATGTTATAAATGTGAGATATTTTCATTCTGATGTTATTGTTAAAATTAATTTTTAAAAGAGTTCTATTTAGTTGGTTTAAAGGCAAGCACTTGTAAAAATAAGGAATTCTAAAGTTCAGGTATTTGGTAGTTTACCTGTCTTTATAGTTGTCAACATCAGATGTAGAGCTTCTGTCTGTGTTACTGAAAATCAGGTAGGGTCATGTTGTCTCTGTTGCAAAATTCATCAGAAAAGAATACTGGCATGTGTTGTGATGAACACTGGATGTTACACATAACTAATGAATCATTGAACACTACATTGAAAACTAATCTTTGAAAACTAATAATGTACTATACAGTGGCTACTGGACTTTTGGGCAAAATCTGAGTGTAAAAGGAAATACATAGAATGTTTGTGAGAAAGAAATCTCTGAAAAGTAATTTTGTGCATGGTATGTTAAAAAATTTTTATTGGGTGTGATCAATTCCTGGGGAAGAGGGAAGAGAAGGGAGAGTAAGAGAACAAGTGTAGGCTGTATTTGAGAAGTGATACAATAGGAGCAGAGGTTTTAGGTGATTCTCTGAGGAGTTTCAAAAACTGGATTACTCTTTAGAGCCATCCTAAATTGGGACAAAAGGGTTGGGCTTTTATATCCTCATATTGAAAAGTCAACAAACATGGCCACATGGGAGGAGGTCACAACCTTTGCAAGGCAGCTGTTTTCAGTCAAGGCAATCCCTGATGGCATCTGATAGTTGATGATGGTTGGCAGAATTCCAACAGTTGAAAGTCCTTCATACTTCATGGAGAATCTGATCAGCACATTACAGCATCCACAACAGAACTCAGATCCATGTAGTGCCCTAGATGTCCTTGTCTCAATAAGTGTATATATCAACATGAGGGATAAAAGGGAGGAAAAAAGAAGGGACTGCATAATTTAATAAAAATTATTGTTGGAATGAATGAATTTTGAAATCAGAAGTACACCAGTATAAGATCAGAATTTGGTTTTACTGTCTGTTAAACTGACAGAATTTTCTTAGAAAAACAATGTTTCTATGTTTTGCCTTTTTTCTGTTGGATATTTTATTTATTTACTTGTCAGAGAGAGAGAGAGCACAAGTGGGGGGACCAGTGGGCAGAGGGAGAAGTGGTCTCCCCACTGAGCAAGTAGCCTGACCCAGGACTTGATCCCAGGATCCTGGGATCATGACCTGAGCTGAAGGCAGATACTCAACTGACTGAGCCACACAGGTGTTCCTATTTTGTCTTTATTAGATCTTTGTTGAATTAAAGTTAAATCTCAATATTAAAATATCTATTTTTCTAACAATCACGTAACCTTCCATATTTGCCTTTACAATCTCTTACTGCCATCTAGCTAAACAGATAAAAGTATTATGTTCCATAATAATTTGTAATCCTATTTGGACATGCATTTTAAAACTTTCCTCCATTTCTGACAGATTTCCCAAAATTCACTTCTAAATGAAGTTTTGTTTTTTTTTTTTACTAATTGGCTTTTTAATTTGTTCTGTCAAATTACATGGGAAGCATGGTCAAATGAGTAATGATAAACCTTCTTAGGTTATATTGTATGGCTGCTCCAGAAATCATATAAAAATCATATAAAATCATACAAAATTCCTAAGGTTTTGATATATCCTGATACAATGTTATCACTTGCAATTCTAAATATTGAAATATTGTGTGTCACAGAATTTCCTTGTCAATTGCATTATAATGACAAACGTGAATCTCTAATAACTTTAAGATCATAAAACTAAAAGGAGTAAGGATCTATGGAGATAAAAGGAGAACTGCATTCAAACAGAACAATAATTAATAACATGAGACTAAATGAATTCAGGAAGATGTTTTTATTTTTTTATGACTCCTGTTTGAAATGTTGCTGAATGTCTAATATTTGGTTTTCTAGATTTAAGGAAATGTATACTCTTACATATACTCTTACTCTATTCCTTTGCAAACAAATATAAAACATTTCTCTTTTTCTCCCTAACTGATCCTCCCTAAACTCAGACACTCTCAGTAAAAATTCTTATATTTTTATGGCATTGTATTTGAATAAGTTCACTTAGAATCTGTTTTCCTTATGAAAGGACACAATTGGAAAAATTGGTTATATTATGAATGTTTTGACTGGAATGTCATATTTGAAGAACATATGTATATGCAGAGATATGCCCAGACAACTTTAAGGAACTAAAAGCTAACTTATGCAACTAATGAATCATTGAACACTACATCAAAAACTAATGATGTACTGTGTGCTGGCTACCTGAACATAATAAAATAAAAAATAAAAATAAATAAAAAAGTTATATTAAAAAAAAAACTTTATAAGGCCAATGAGGACCCTTGGAATATTTGGCCTTATACCTTCCTAACAGGATTAACAGCAGCCTCACCAGGTGAGTAAAGAGGGTCACTTTCTGGCAAGTGCAGAAACTTCTGGATATTTGGGGGACCTTGAGAAGAGAGGAATTCACCCAATCTATAGATATTACAGGCAAAGACTGATGACAAGTGTTCAGTTTGGCTTCCTAGTCTCCAGAGGCTGTTAAAATTCAAGCCAAAACTCCTTATGAAATTTCTCAGTAAAGCAGGTAAAAAAGAAAAACAACAACTGTATAGCCAATCACTATACTTACTATGCTTATGTAAATAATTGGGCCAAGTTTGTTAAAATTGGACTTTTTATAAACAAATTAGTCTTCATTTGGCTATGTTTGGAAATGTTATTTTTTTTTTAATTTGAGAATAGCAGACACAATGTTACATTATTTTTAAGTGTACAACATAGTGATTGAAATGAAGGTGATTTTAAGGAGAGTATGTTTCAGTAACATACCTTTTGTGGATGTTAGTTCTGATTAACTGTCTTTGAATGTTATTTGCCTATAAAACTGGGCTTTCCTGAATTCTTTTGGTTTTCTCTTATACTGTTTATGCCTCTCCAGGCTAAGGTTTTCACTGAGAACTAAGATTGGCCCTTTCCCTGAAGCCTTGAAAACTGAAGTTAGACAACTTGAGGTGAACTTCAGAGAAAATTGCTCTATGTTTAGAATGTTTAGAAAATCTTCATACCTGTTACTGTATAGACCACTCAAAGAGACTGAAAATGTTTATTCCAGCTATTGTGATTTGACAGATCTGACATTGGAAGATCCAGAACTTAAAATGTTCATGGATGGGGAAAGTTTTATAAATCAAACACAACAAAGAGCTGGATGCAGTGGTGACCCATAAGATATTACACACTACCAAGGACATCAGAAATTAGAGTATTTGATTGCCAAAAGAAACAATAAGACAGATCAAGTTGCCATGCTGGCAGACTATACGGAGTCTCCAAAACCCACTATCAGGTTATTAATTTCAGTATTCATTGGAGTACCCAAGAAGAGCTAACAAATGGGGGTTTGGACACAATGCTGACACTAAAGCAGTCTAGAAATGTACTTAACATCTTATGGAAGAAATAATTAGGCATATACTCCAAAGCATCCACTATGGGCATGATGCCACTTTTCAATGGATGAAGAAATATATGGTGAGACCCAATCTTCATATAATATCTTTCAAAGATAGTCCAAAAATGTGAATTCCATGATCAGGATTTCTCAAACATTGACCAAGGTTGGCAATCTTTCTCACCATTGGATATGTCTCCCTATGACCACAGTGACTCCAAAGTGCCTACAACCAACCTTTCTTTGGCTCCTTCTTCTAAATCCATGCACTTCATGTGCTTATAAAGACAGGTTAATCAAACTTACCTTCAGTGATTTTGCAAAGTTAAAGTATTGAGTCCTACAAATTAAAAAGAGTGCTATTTGCACCCTCATATTACATTTTGTCTGTGGATATAAAGATTTGCCATGGAAATATGAATATGTAAATGGCTGGAACATGGGAGATACTTGACTTTTTGGGTGTTTACTCACCTTTTTTCCCATATATAATTCTAGTGTACTCAGTCATTGGACCAGTTCTTTCGAACTGTTCTCCAGAACTAAAAGGCCCATATTGGATGGGGACTCAGTTTATGGAAAAGTGCAAGGACACCTACCAGGGTATAAGGAAAATGAAACTCCTTATCTTAGTGGGGAAGAGAAGCCATGAACATAAACTTTGGAAATATTAGCTAATGAAACTATAGCAGCCTGACAAAAGGCCTTAGACGTTTTGGTGACAGGAGTTTTAGATGATAGAATTGTTTAGATTACATTTTAGCAGAACAAGAAGGTGTTTGTGTAGCTGATTCACCATACTGCTCATATATTCATACTTTCTCAGAATTGAAATTTATTATTAAAAATAAGCAACAATCTACTTGGTTACAACAAATCTGTCCTAAGGCTCTATATTCAGATCTGGACCAGTTGCTTGTTTGGTTAGTTAGGTTTATTCCTAGGCATCTTGTAGTTTTTGGTCCAATTGTAAATGGGATCAATTCCTTGATTTCTCTTTCTGCTGGTCATTATTGGTGTCTAGAAATGCAACATATTTCTGTGCATTGATTTTATATCCTTGGACTTTGCTTAATTACTCTATCAGTTCTAGCAATGTTTTTTTGTTAGAATGTCTTGGGTTTTCTACATAGACTATAATGTCATCAGCAAAGAGTGAACGTCTGACTTTTTCCTTGTCGTTGGATTCCTTTTATTTTGTTTGTTGTCTGATTGCTGAGGCTAGGACTTCTAGTACTATGTTAAACAACAGTGGTGAGAGTGGACATCACTGTTTTCTTCCTGACTTTACTGGGAAAGTTCTCAGTTTTTCCCCATTAACGATGATATTAACTATGGGTCCTTTGTATATGACCTTTATGATGTTGAGGTATGCTCCTTCTATCCCTATTTTCTTGAGTGTTTTTATCAAGACTAGGTGTTATATTTTGTCATATGCTTTTTCTGCATCTATTAAGAGAATCATGTGGTTATTATCCTTCCTTTTATTAACGTGGTATAGCACATTGGTTGATTTGCAGATATTGAAACTCCCCAGCAGCCTAGGAATAAGTCCTGCTTGATCCTGGTGAATAATCCTTTCAATGTACTGTTGGATTCGATTAGCTAGTATCTTGTTGAGATTTGCAACCTCTTTGACCTTGACAACAGCAACTTCTTGCTAGACACTTCTCTGGAAGTGAGGGAAACATAAGCAAAAATGGGGACTTCAGCAAGATGTAAAGCTTCTGCACAGCAAAGGAAATGATCAACATAACTAAAAGGAAACCTAGGGAATGGGAGAAAATATTTGCAAATAACATATTAGATAAAGGGCTAGTAGCCAAAATCCATAATAAACTTATTAAACTCAGCACCAAAAAATTATATATATATATATAGAGAGAGAGAGAGAGAGAGAGAGAGAGAGAGTTAAGAAATGGGCAGAAGACATGAACAGACATTTCTCCAGAGACACACAAATGGCTATAACTGACATGAAAAATTGCTCACTATTACTCATCATCAGGGAACTACAAATCAAAAACCATAGTGAGATACAACCTCACACTAGTCAGAATGGCTAAATTAATGACTCAGGAAATAAAAGATGTTGGAAAGGATGTGGAGAAAGGGGATCCCTCTTACACTGTTGGTGGGGATCACCACAGTCACTCTGGCAAGCAGTTTGGAGTTTCCTCCAGAAGTTAAAAATACAACTATCTCATGACTCAGCAATTGCACTACCAGGTATTTATCCAAAGGATACACAAATAGTGATTTGAAGGGGCACATGTACCCTAATGTTTATACCAACAATGTTCACAATAGTCAAAACATGGAAAGAGCCCATATGTCCATTGAGTGATTAATGCAGAAAAAAGAAGTGGTAAATAGATATTGATAGATGATATAGATATATAATGGAATATTAGCCAACAAAAGAATGAGATCTTGCATTTGCAGTGGTACAGATGGAACCAGAGGGTATTGTGCTAAAAGGAATAAGTCAGTCAGAGAAAGACAAATACCATATGATTTCACTCATATGTGGTATTTAAGAAACATAACAGATGAATATAGGGGAAGGGAAGGGAACATAAAATAAGACAAAAACAGGGAGATAAACCATAAGAGACTCTTACCTATAGGAAACAAACTGAGGTGCGACAAGTTCATTTTATCTTTTGTTTCTCCTGCCTTTGGAGATGTGTCATGAAAAAGGTTGCTGTAGTTGATATCAAAGAGGTTGCTGCCTATGTTCTCCTCTAGGATTTTGATGGATTAATGTCCCACATCAAGGTCTTTCATCCATTTGGAGTTTAACTTTGTATATGGTGTGAGAGAGTGGTCAAGTTTCATTCTTTTGCATGTAGCTGTCCAATTTTCCCAGCACCATTTATTGAAGAGACTGTCTTTTTTTCTACTGGATGTTTTTTCCTGCTTTGTCAAAGATTAGTTGCCCAAAGAGCTGAGGGTCCATTTCTGGGTTCTCTATTCTGTTCCATTGGTCTATGCATCTCTTTGTGCCAGTACCATGCTGTCTTTGTGATCATACCTTTGTAGCATAGCTTGAAATCCGACAATGTGATACCCCCAGCTTTGTTTTTCCTTTTCAACAATTCCTTGGTGATTCAGGGCCTTTTCTGGTTCCACACAAATTTAAGGGCTGTTTTCTCCAGTTCATTGAAAAATGTCATTGGTATTTTGATCGGGATGGCATTGAAAGTGTAGATTGCTCTGGGTAGCATAGACATTTTAACTATGTTTATTCTTCTGATCCATGAGCATGGAATATTTTTCCGTCTTTTTGTTACTTCTTCAATGCCTTTCAAGAGTGATTTGTAGTTTCTTGAATATAGATCCTTTACATCTCTGGTTAAGTTAATTCTGAGATAACGTGTGATTTTTGGTGCTATTGTAAATGAAATGGATTCCCAAATTTCTCTTTCTTCAGTCTCATTGTTTGTGTATAGAAATACAACCGATTTCTAAGCATTGATTTTGTATCCCACCACATTACTGAATTGCTCTATAAGTTCTAGTACTTTGGGGGTTGAGTCTTTTGGGTTTTTCATTTAGAGTATCATGTCATCTGTGAAGAGAGACAGTTTGACTCCTTCTTTGCCGATTCGGATACCTTTTATCCCTTTTTGTCAAGATAAAAAGCTTCTGCACAGCCAAGGAAACAGTCAAAAAAACTAAGAGGCAACCCACAGAATGGGAGAAGATATTTGCAAATGACACTACAGATGAAAGACTAGTATCCAAGATCTACAAAGAACTTCTCAAACTCAATACATGGGAAACAAATAATCAAGTCAAAAAAAATCGGCCGAAGTTATGAACAGAAATTTTTCCAGTGAAGACATACAAATGGCTAACAGACACATGAAAAAAGGTTCAGCATCATTAGCCATCAGGGAAATTCAAATCAAAACCACACTGAGACACCACCTTATGCCATTTAGAATGACAAAAATTGACAAGTCAGGAAAGAACAAATGTTGCAGAGGATATGGAGAAAGGGGATCCCTCTTACCCTATTGGTTGGAATGCAAGTTGGTACAGCCACTTTGGAAAACATTGTGGAGGTCCCTTAAATAGTTAAAAATTGAGCTATCCTATGATCCACCAATTGCACTACTGGGTATTTACCCCAAAGATACAGATGTAGTGAAGGGAAAGGCCATATGCACCCCTTTGTTCATAGCAGCATTGTCCACAATAGCTAAATCGTGGAAGGAGCCGAGATGCCCTTCAACAGATGACTGGATTAAGAAGATGTGGTCCATATATACAATGGAATATTACTCAGCCATCAAAAAGAATGGTTTCTCAACATTTGCTGCAACATGGACGGCACTGGAGGATACAATGCTACATGAAATAAGTCAAGCAGAGAAAGACAATTATCATATGGTTTCACTCATTTATGGAACATAAGTAGGAAGATTCGTAGGAGAAGAAAGGGAAAAATAAAGGGGGGTAATCAGAAGGGGAGATGAAGCATGAGAGACTATGGACTCTGGGAAACAAACTGAGGGCTTCGGGGGGGAATGGGATAGGCTGGTGATGGGTATTAAGGAGTACATGTATTGCATGGTGCATTGGATGTTATACACAACTAATGAATCATGGAACTTTACATCCGAAACTTGGGATGTACTGTATGGTGACATAACATAATAAAAAATTATTATAAAAATATATGTATAAAAAATCAACTCTCCATTTTATAACTTTTAAAAATACTTTATTTCATTTTTATTGTATTTGTTTTTTAAACATTTATGATTAGGTTAGTTTTGAAAATACAGTTCCCAATGTGGCTCTATATTTGTCCCTATTCTGCTATTCGCCCTATCTATTATTTTTTTAAAGTGATTTCAACAATTGATTTAACTTGTGTGATGATCCCTAGTTGAATTATCTTCAGGTTTGAAGGATTCTTCTTCCATGTGAGAAATTCAGTTATACTCACATACCAATGGAAAGTCTTCTTTCTCCATTCTGAGTCCTCATATATGGACATATTTCCACATACCTGGCATTGTCAGCTCCTTTCCTTCAGAGAGTCTTCATAACTGCTAGTCAACCATGGAGCCTCCATATAGTTTTTGAGCAGAGCTATGGATTGATTGATTTTTCATACATCTTTGCCTTTGTTTCTAGTGTTTTGGCATGGAAAGAGATCCTGAATTGTCGATTTATTCTGTACTCTAAATTGACTTACCTTGAATGAGCTGCACTCTATTTCCAGAAAAACCCCAAACGGACCCCATACATCAGTATTCCCAATTCTTTATGTTCATTGAGGGTTGACTGTCTTTGATTACTTCTAGCCCATGTCCAAATTGCCAGGGAACTCTTAAAATGGCATATAGCTTCCCTGGAATGATTGTTCTCTTCCCTCTCATCTGATTTTTGAGCAATTTGGGTCCAAGTTCTTTCCTTTTCCCTTTTCCTTAAACTACTAATACAAATATGTGTTACCTCAATAAATATTTGTGATAATTTAGGGATTCTTGACATGTAGGTAAGAATCCAATTCCTCCTTTCTTCTTCCTTGTTCATTCCTTTGATGTTCTCCTACATTTCAAAAGTTTCCAATCTTGGTCATTTATTTACTACAGTTTTCTTAACTCTTGCCAGCATGCATCTCTCAGTCTTCTCCTTCAGTTTGAATCTTTCTCATTAATTCTCTCTATGTTATTCAGGGCCTAGTCTATGCCTGTAACTCTGGGCACTGTGAATACAGCAAGGAACAAAACAAGAAAACTTCTCATGATCACGATGATTTCCTTTTGGTTGATCAAGCATATTCCATGATAAGGAAGTCTTTCTCATTGAGAAACTTCTGGGAGTTGCTAATTATATATTACTTCACCATGACACCTCCCCCAAAGGTATTTTCAAAGAAAAATGAGTGAGCAAAAACATGCTGGTGTTCAAAGGAAGTGTTAATGTGTAAACTGCAGGAGCACTGAGGCAATTCTTGAGTTAGAAAGAAGCAACACCAGCCTGAAGATGACTGGCCTGGAAATAGAGGGGTTTCCAGTCAAATGAGATGTGATTTCAAGGGTGGCCCTAATGAAGGATAAATATAAATGTTTTCCTGAAGGTGTTGACTACATTATTAGGGCAGAGTTATCAGGAAAGTGCTCAGTATGTGATGTGATTNCAGAAATAGATATAGATTTGTAGCAACAAAACAAATGAATAAAACACTATATAAATGAAAAATGACTTGAGAAGAAAAAGGCTCTTAAAATTAATTCCTACTATAATTACAAGTTCGTACAAATTATTGTAATTGATAATAACTCTTATATGAACCCCCACAGAGGGTGATATTTCCTGTCTGGTTTACTGCTGTGTTCCTGAAACTTACAACATGAGGTGTTTTAAAAATATCACTCTGCAAAATTTAGGTTTGTAAAATTTATTTTCTGATATTCTAAATATACCTGCCTTTTGGAATTGTTCAAAATGTGTCCTTCAACAGATGACTGGATTAAGAAGATATGGTCCATATATACAATGGAATATTACTCAGCCATGAGAAAGCATGGTTACCCAACATTTGCAGCAACGTGGACAGGACCGGAGGAGATTATGCTAAGTGAAACAAGTCAAGCAGAAAAAGACAATTATCATATGGTTTCACTCATTTATGGAACATAAGAAATAGATGAACTGAGGGCTTCAGAGGGGAGGGGCATGGGGGATTGGGATAGGCTGGTGATGGGGATTAAGGAGGGCACATATTGCATGGAGCACTGGGTCTTATACGCAAACAATGAGTCATGGAGCACTACATCAAAAACTAAGGATATACCATATGGTGACTAACAAAATATAATAAAAAAAATTATTATAAAAAAAAAACAAAAAATGTTAACATTCCTTCCACTTACAACATTGTCAATGAATTAAACACTAATACTGATGGGACATCAGGGTAATGTGAATTGTGGCCCCTTGACTATGAATATTAATACCACACCATTTAGTAAAGCTGTGACATTTTTTTTCTGTTTTGTGAACATAAAAATGTATCATATGCCAGTTAGAACAGAGGCCAAGATTTCCAAGACACTTCAAACTTTTGCTTCTATCAGAATGATTGTTTACATTGTTAGGAGGAAGAGGTAGAATTTCAAGATACTCACATGTGTAGCATAGGAAAGCTTTGACCAATTACTTCTGAAATAAATTTAGTGAGGGACTATGTCAGTTATCCCATTTGATTCCCTTTCAATTCTGATAAAGATGTTCCTTTAAACATTTCTTTAAAGTGAGCATCATGCTATTGTTATTATTACTATTATTTTTATTTTTATCACTGGGCACTTTCATTGCATCACAAGAGAAAGAGGCTTTCTGTAGTTTCTGGTGCAGTCCAGGGGCATTGGTAGAAGCATATGAGAATATACTGTAGAACTTGCCTTGACCCCAGACCCAGAATACAGAACCTCAGTGACCTTAAAATGTTAGCCTGGTAATAATATTCTGCAGCCTTCTTAACATGTAAAGTAGAGCCCTGTGTTACCTGGATGTGGCTGCCTATCCACACCATCTGTGAAAGCTCTGGTGTGGAGTGCAAGAAGCTGCCTATGGTCCAGAGGGTCACACCAAGCATATTTCCAAGGGAAGTGTTCAAATCCTTTTTCCTTTCTCTTTCTTTCTTTCTTTCTTTCTTTCTTTCTTTCTTTCTTTCTTTCTTTCTTTCTTTCTTTTTCCTTTCTTTCTTCTTTTTTTTAAAGATTTTATTTATTTGACAGAGAGAGAGAGACAGCCAGCGAGAGAGGGAACACAAGCAGGGGGAGTGGGAGAGGAAGAAGCAGGCTCCCAGCAGAGGAGCCTGATGTGGGGCTCAATCCCAGAATGCCAGGATCATGCCCTGAGCCAAAGGCAGATGCTTAATGACTGAGCCACTCAGGCGCCCCTCAAATCCTTTCTAAGAGGAAATAGCTTATATACCAAAAGAATTGCAAGACCTGAAGTGTGTGTGTGTGTGTGTGTGTGTGTGTGTGTGTGTGCGCGGGCGTGTGTGTGTGTGTATACATGGATTGTATATAGATAGATAGATTGTATAGATGATAGATGATAGATAGATAAATGATAGATGATAGATAGATGATAGATAGATGATAGATAGATAGATAGATAGATAGATCAGATAGATAGATTGATAGATTAGATATATCTATCTATCTATCTAACCTATCAATCTATCTATCTATACAATCTATCTATCTATCTAATCTATCATCTATCTATCTATATCCATGCTTGGCATGGATTCACAAGTGATGGACAAAACTCACTCACTCACTGAAGCTAAATTAATTGATACAGGTACATTACTTTTGTAATTGAAGTCTTCAATGGGTCCTGAGACCATTAGCAGAGTGAGAATGCATTATAGAAAAGGACATTCACACACTTATTTGATGATTCTAAATAGTGATTCTGAATTATTCTGATTTCTAGTGATTCCAAATATCATATGACTGGTAAAAGTAGGGATTTTTGGTAGTCAAGTGACTGATGGAGTTGTATCTCAAGTCTGACTCATGGTGGGACCATGATTTATCTACATATTGTTATATTCCAAGTTCCTAAGTGTATAATTCGAATAGACATCCTTAGAAATTGGTAGAATACCTAAATTAAATATTTGCCCCATACGATGTGAGGTTTATGGTTGGAAGTACAAAATGAATGGCCTTGGTATTTCCCTTATTTGACCAAGATAGTAACAAAGCAATACTGCATCCATGAGGGTGTTGTAGAGATTGTGTCATCAAAATGATGGAAAATATAAGGTAATAACAACTATCAGTCCTCATGTAATTTATGAGTTTGGCTTTTGCATAAGTCAGGTGGGTCTTGGAAAAGGACTGTGGAGTATCATAAACTTCATCAAGGAGAGAATTCAATTTTAGCTGCTGTTTCAGATATATCATCTCTTCTGCAGCCAGGTTCTGTGCTGAAACACAACCCTTGCCACTTAGTATGAAACTCTTAATTTGTGTTTTTTTCCCCTTGTAATAATTTGTCAGGGCCACAAAAAGCAGTTTGCTTTTATCTATAAGGGCCAGCAGTATATTTTCATAATATTGCTGCAGAGCTACATCGGTTCTCCTGTTCTTTGACAAAATATAGTCTACAGGAATTTTATTGTCTTGGTAGTCCAGGAATCATCACACTGGCCTACTACATTGATAACCTTATGCTGATTGGTCCTATTTAGCAAAAAGTAGAAAGGACTTTAAATTATTTACTAAGGAATGTTGAAATAAAATGATGGAATAACCCAACAAAAATTATAGGACTTACCAACTAAGGGAGATTATTATGGTCAAAAATACATTGAGTCAGCCTATCCTAGGTAGTAAACAAGATTTATTATCTATCATGTCCTACTTCAAAGAAAGATGTATAGTGCTTGGATTTTAGATTTTAGATATGCCACCTGTTTAATGCATGAATTTGATTCATCTACAGAATCACCTGTAGGTTTTCTATTTTGGATGGAGATCAGAGCAAGAAGTATTTTGCATCGATATCAGAATGTAGCAAATGTCATTCTACCAAAACAGTGGGAAGTGGTTTTACTGATGGGTGGAGAACTCAGAAGGAAAAGATTTGAAGACGAGTAACAAGGAAATCTGATGAAGGCATATGTGCACAGAACCTTCAGAATAGGTCCACCATGTAAAGATATGATTCATGTGAATATGCACCAAAGGACATCTACTACAGAGGAGACTCTTATAATTCAGCTGAATTAATAACATGCTCTATGGATGTCATTCAGCCTCTTACCTTCATACCCTTGTGTTTAGTTAAACATGAACAAAGTGGCCACAGCAGCATGAGTCGATGCTCTGCTTGAGTTCAACAACCTGGACTTTTCTATTCAAGGTAATCTGCTATTGCTGAGTGCTTAATATACTATGTGCAAAGACCAACACTGAGTTCTTGGAATAATTCCATCACACTCATACATGGAGACCAGTTGGCCATAACCGGGCTTATTTCCTCACAGAGAGGAGAAATATTTGTTCTTAATGGAACATATACATACTGTGGATATGGATTTGCATTCCCTGCATGGAATTCTTCTGACAGTACAAGAATTGTGAACTAAAAGAACACTGAATCCACAGTCAGGCTTTCTATGTAACATTGCACCAGATCAAGGAAATCACTTCACAGCACAACAAAGTGCAGCAATGGACTCATGGCCAGAGAATAAACTTGTATTGTCATTTTCATTGTAACCCAGAAGACGCTTGGATAGCTTGTCCAATGTGCGGTGATGAGCACTGGGTGTTATACGCAACTAATGAATCATTGAACAGTACATCAAAAACAAATGATGTACTATATGTTGGCTAGATGAACATAATAATAATTTAAAAAATTCAGTTACAATACCAATTGGGAAAAAACCCTGACGAAAGGATGGGATTTTGGTCTTACAGAATGTAGTAATGTTTTTTTGGATTCTATCTTCTCCATAGCCAGAATTCATTTGTCTGAGAATCATGTGGTAGAACTTATGTGGCTCTTCTCACTGTAATGCTTGAAAATTCATTCGCAGAATTGTTGCTTTCTCTCCTAACATTTTTAATCTTTGTTGGCTTGGGGCTCTTATTCTTCAAGGAGAGATTGCTTCTAATAGGGAACCCAGCTTTTGTAGCCCTATATTGAAAGAAGCAACTAACATCAAGCCCTTTGGGACTCTTTATACCAGTGAACCAACAAGTAGACAAAAAGAATGATTCAACTATGCAGGGAATATTTGGTCGTTGCTACAAAATGGAGGCAAGACAGACTATGTGTGTAGCCTAGAGAATTCTCTGGGCTATCTCTTAGTATTTTCATGTCTAATAATAAAGGCCAATGTCAAAACACAGCAAATAGAAAAGCAAGGTTACTCAAGCCTCAGAATCTTTGAGAATAAATGTTCAGGGCAATATGGTGGTAAACATGTTGAGCCCAGCTGACCTTATGGCCAAGGGAAATGAAACTATGAAATGGGTAATTTAGGAAAGAAGCCAAAGATATTAACTCATGAGTAGTTATAGAAATGAGGACTATATAGCTTTGCATATTTTAAATATGTTTCTCTACTTATTACATGAAGGTGTTTATTTGTATATGCTAATTATTTTCATTTTTTTCTTTCTTCACTTCATTTAAAAGTATACAAGAATTGAACTACCCTATGACCCAGCCATTGCAATACTGGGTATTTGCCCCAAAGATACAGACATAGTGAAGAGAAGGGCCATATGCACCCCAATGTTCATAGCAGCATTGTCCACAATAGCTAAATCGTGGAAGGAACCGAGATGCCCTTCAACAGATGAATGGATTAAAAAGTTGTAGTCCATATATACAATGGAATATTACTCAGCTATCAGAAAGAACAAATTCTCAACATTTGCTGCAACATGGACAGCACTGGAGGAGATAATTCTAAGTGAAATAAGTCAAGGAGAGAAAGACAATTATCATATGATTTCTCTCATCTATGGAACATAAGAACTAGGAAGATTGGTAGGAGAAGAAAGGGATAAAGAAAGGGGGGGGTAAACAGAAGGGGGAATGAAGCATGGGAGACTATGGACTCTGAGAAACAAACTGAGGGCTTCAGAGGGGAGGGGGTGGGGGAATGGGATAGACTGGTGATGGGTAGTAAGGAGGGCACATATTGCATGGTGCACTGGGGTTATACGCAACTAATGAATCATCGAACTTTACATCAGAAACCAGGGATGTACTGTATGGTCACTAACATAATATAATAAAAAAAAACATTAAAAAATAAAAGCATACAAGTGTCTTTGGATGTTATTTTTACAAGGTATTCTCTAGGTAATAGATATTCACTGCTACCATGACTAAATCTGATGAATAAATAGTCCACAGTGAATATGAGAATTGTTGAGACTGTGAGTCTTTTTATCCTGGGGAAGAGTGAGAACTACTTTACTTGCCAAAAAAAAAAAAAAAGAGAGAGAGAGAGAGAGAGAGAGAGATGATTTTTTTTCCTTCTGGTGTAGAAAATTGTTTTGTTTTGTTTTTAAGTTTAAGGCATACATATGGTTTCACTCATTTATGGAACATAAGAAATAGGAAGATTGGTAGGAGAAGGGATAAAGAAAGGTGGGGTAAACAGAAGGGGAAATGAACCATGAGAGCCTATGGACTCTGGGAAACAAAATGAGGGCTTCAGGGAGGGGGGGAATGGGTTGGCTGGTGATGGGTATTAATGAGGGCACTTATTGCATGTTGTTATACACAAGTCATGAATCATGGAATTTTACATCAAAACCTAGGGATGTACTGTATGGTGACTAACATAATATAATAAAAATATTATTAAAATATTTAAGGCACACAGCATGATGGATTTACATATTTTGTGATTACTACAGTATGTTCTGCTGACATTCATCTTCTCATATAGATACAAAAAGAAGAACAAGAAAAAAGAAAAAAAAATTCCTAGTGATGAGAATCCAGGATTTACATTTTATTGTTCTTTAGTTCCAATTACTTTGTGATTCCCATTATTTTTTTTCTGACCAATGAGTTATTTACAAGCATGCTTTTGAGTATTCATATGTGTTCTTCCCCCCTTAGTGATTTCTTTTTTTAAAAGATTTTGTTTATTGTGCCTTTATTTTTTTAATAATTTTTACTTTGTTTTATTAGTCACCATACAGTACATCCCCAGTTTTTGATGCAATGTTCCATGATTCATTATTTGCATACAACACCCAGTACACCATGCAATACAAGCCCTCCCTAACACCCATCACCGGCCTATCCCAATCCCCCACCCCACCCCCCCAAAGCCCTCAGTTTGTTTCCCACAATTGTTTTTCTACAGAAACTGGATGGCCAAATAATGGACTATGTCAGTTATCAATGTATTGTCTTTCAGCTCCAAATTCAACTTTTAGTTCATATTCTATAACAATGGAATTTTTTAAAGCCTTTCTCCCTTAAAGTGAACATGATGGTAGGGTTTCTCAGTAGACGGTGCTACAGGGACATTGGTGGAGGAAGACACTTCCTGCAGTCCCTGGTGAAGGAGTTTCAGGGTGAAAATTTATGGTAGATCCTGCCCAGGGAGTGACCTAGAACTCTCTGCCTTGGGCTGGCCATAACCTTTCTGCAGCCCTATTGACATGGAAACAGAACTCTGTGTGATGTGCATGAGGTTTTCTGTGCCCAAGAAGGCCATAAAATAGTAGTTCCTTCTGCAAGAACAGTGCCCCCACCCCATGTTATGTGACCCCTATGCTCCAAAGACCTTCTGCTGCCACTGGAATCTAGATTCCCACTGTACATCCAAGCCACTAATTGCTGCTCACTTGCTCCCTGGCCTACACTCTGCAGTTTCCAACTCTTTTCACAGTAAACACATTTCACAGTAAACACATCTGTCCTTACTGAACCAATAAATTCCACTGCTTTGAAGTATAACTTCTCTAAAGAGTTCTGTAGCCTTTCCAAGTTTGTCCTTCCTTAGATTCTCTTTGAGCTCTAGGTCAAGAGATTCTCAGTTTATGTACAATATAACCCATGCCTACAACAGGTAATGTAATCCACTTATGATACCTGCAAAGAGAGAGAGTTTGACTTATTTGCCAATTTGAATGCCTTTTATTTCTTTTTGTTGTCTGATTGCTGATACTAGGACTTCTAGTACTTTGTTGAACAACAGAGGAAAGAGTGGTCATCCCTGTCATGTTCCTGATCTTAAGGGAAAATCTCTCAGCTTTTCCCCACTGTGAATGATATTGACTGTGGGCTTATCCTAGATGGTTTTTATGAAATTGTGGAATGTTACCTCTATCCCTATGCTTTGAAGAGTTTTAATCAGAAAAGATTGCCGTATTTTGTTAAATGCTTTTTGTGTATCAATTGAGAGGATTGTATGGTTCTTTTCTTTTATTAATCTGTTTTATTACATTGATTAATTTGTGAATGTTGAGCCACCCTTACATCCCAGGATACTTTATGGGGAAGACCCAAAAGACACCACCCCCAAATTACTAGAACTGAACAGCAATTCAGTAATGTGGCAGGATAAAAAATGAGCGCACAGAAATCAGTTGCTTTTGTATACACTAACAGCGTAACTTAAAAAAAGAGAAATTAGAGTATTGATTCCATTTACAATAGCACTGAAAACCGTAAGATACCTAGGAATAAACCAAACCAAAGAGATAAAGGATCTATACTCCAGAAATTTTAAAACATTATTAAAGAAATTGAAGGAGACAGAAAAAGATGGAAAAACATTCCATGATCATGGATTGGAAGGAAAAAAAAAAAGTGTCAATGCTTCCCAGAGCAATCTATACTTTCAGTGTCATTCCTCTCAAAATACTATTAGCATTTTTCAAAGAGCTGGAACAAATAATCCTAAAATTTATATTTAACCAGAGAAGACCAAATCATCAAGGAAATGTTGAAAAAGAAAAACAAAGTTGGGGGCATCATGTTGCCTGATTCAAGCTATATTACAAAACTGTGATCACTAAGAGAGCATGGTATTGGCACAAAAAGAGCCACATACATCAATGGAACAGAATAGAGAACCCAGAAATGGACTCTGTACTCTATGGTCAACCAATCGTTGACAAAACACTAAAGAATACCAATGGAAAAAAAGACAGTCTCTTCAATAAATGGTGTGGGAACATTGGACAGCTATATACAGAAGAATGAAACCCCACCATTCCCTCACACCATACACAAAGATAAACTCCAAATGGATGAAAGACCTAAATGTGAGACAGGAATCCCTCAATATCCTACAGGTGAACATAGGCAGTATGCTCTTTGACATTGGCTACAGCAACTTCTTTCAAGACAGGTCTCCAAAGGCAAGGGAAACAAGGGTCAAAACAATCTTTTGGGATTCATCAAGATTAAAATCTTCTGCCCAAAAAGGAAACATTCAACAAAACTAAGAGGCAGCCCATGGAGTAAGAGAAGATATTTGGAAATGACATATCAGATAAAGGGCTGATATCCAAGATCTATAAACAACTTCTCAAACTCATCACACACACACACACACACAAACAAACAAACAAAAAAAAAACAAAAAAACAAAAACAAAAACCCACCAAAACAAAACAAAACAAAACGATCCAGTCAAGAACTGGACAGAAGACATGAACAGACACTTCTCCAAAGAACACATACAAATGGCTAGAGACACATGAAAAAATGTTCAACATCATTAGCCATCAGGGAAATTCAAATCAAAACCACATTGAGATACCACGTTACCCCAGTCAGAATGGCAAAAATTAACAAGGCAGGAAACAACAAATGTTGGAGTGGATGTGCAGAAAGGGGAATCCTCTTACGCTGTTGGTGTGAATGCAAGCTGGTACTGCCACTTTGAAAAACAGTGTGGAAATCCCTCAAAAAGTTAAAAAATAGAGCTACCCTATGATCCAGCAATTGCACTACTGGGTATTTACCCCAAAGATACAGATGTAGTGAAGAGAAGGGCCCATGCACCCCAATGTTCATAACAGCATTGTCCACAATAGCTAAACTGTGGAAGGAGCTGAGATGCCCTTCGACAGACAAATGGATGAAGAAGATGTTGTCTGTGTATACAATGGAATATTATTCAGCCATCAGAAAGAACGATTACCCAACATTTGCAGCAACATGGACTGCACTGGAGGGGATTATGCTAAGTGAAATAAGTCAAGCAGAGGAAGACAATCATCATATGGTTTCACTCAGTTGTGGAACATATGGAATAGCACGGAGATTGGTAGGAGAAGGAACGGAAGAATGCGGGTGGGGGTGGTAAACAGAAGGGGGAATGAACCATGAGAAACTATGGACTCTGGGAAACAAACTGAGGGTTTCAGAGTGGAGGGTAGTGGAGGATTGGGATACCCTGGTTATGGGTATTAAGGAGGGCATGTATTGCATGGAGCAATGGGTGTTATATGCAAATAACGAATCGTGGAACACTACATCAAAAACTAAGGATACAGTGTATGGTGACTAACATTACATAATATAAAATTTTAAAAAAGGAAAAGAAAAATAAATGGGGAAAAGACAGGAACAGACCCTTCTCCAAAGAAGACATACAAATGGCTAACAGACACATGAAAAAATGTTCAAAATCATTAACCATCAGGGAAATTCACATCAAAACCACATTGAGATACCACCTTACACCAGTCAGAATGGCAAAAATTAACAAGGCAGGAAACAACAAATGTTGGAGTGGATATGGAGAAAAGGGAACTCTCTTACACTGTTGGTGGGAATGCAAATTGGTATAGCCACTTTGGAAAACAGTATGGAAGTTCCCCAATAATTTAAAAATAAAGCTACCTTATGATCCAGCAATTGCACTACTTGGTATTTACTCCAATGATACATATGTATTGAAAGGATGGGACACTGCACCCCAATGTTCATAGCAGCAATGTTCACAATAGCCAACTGTGGAAGAAGCTGAGATACCCTTCAAAAGATGAATGAATAAAGAAAATGTGGTTCATACATTCAATGAAATCAGAAAGGATGAATAGCCAATGTTTGCATCGACATCAATGGAACTGGAGGAGATTATGCTAAGTGAAACAGGTCAAGCAAGAAAGAGAATTATCATATGGTTTCACTCATATGTGGAACAGAAGGAATAACTTGGAAGTCATTAGGGGAAGGAAGGGAAAATGGAAGGGGGGGAATCGGAGGGGGAGATGAACCATGAGAGACTATGAACTCCAGGAAACAAACTGAGGGTTTCATAGGGGTGGGGGGTGGGGAATGGGGTGGTCCAGTGATGGGTATTAAGGAGGACATGTATTGTAATGAGCACTGGGTTTTAAATGCAAATAATGAATCATGGAACACTACATCAAATACTAATGATGTACTGTATGGTGACTAACATAACATAATAAAAAGTCAATTTATGAAATACTTTTAAATGTTACGAGATATTAAATTATTAGTAAGATAACTTGCATCGAGTTCACATGGAAAGTTGTAAAAGACCTCCCTGTAGCAAAGATTACCTGTTTTAAATACTGGGAGTTATTCAGAATCGAGACAAAGCCAGAAGGGTGACTTCTATTTGTCATGAAATTTAAGATGTCCAGATGCATTTTCCTTGTCAGAAATTTCACCCCAAAGTTCATAGCAGCTCTGTCCACAATAGCTAAATTGTGGAAGGAGCCGAGATGCCCTTTAACAGATGACTGGATTAAGAAGTTGTGGTCCATATGTACAATGGGATATTATTCAGCTATCAAAAAGAATGATTTCTCAACATTTGCTGCAACATGGACGGCACTAGAGGAGATAATGCTACGTGAAATAAGTCAAGCAGAGAAAGACAATTATCATATGATTTCTCTCATCTTTGGAACATAAGAACTAGGAAGATCGGTAGGAGAAGAAAGGGATAAAGAAAGGGAGGGTAATCAGAAGGGGGAATGAAGCATGGGAGACTATGGACTCTGAGAAACAAACTGAGGGCTTTAGAGGGGAGGGGGGTGGGGGAATGTGATAGTCTCGTGATGGGTTGTAAGGAGGGCACGTATTGTGTGGTGCACTGGGTGTTATACGCAACTAATGAATCATCGAACTTTACATAAAAAACCAGGGATGGGGGAGCCTGGGTAAAATAAATAAATAAATAAATAAATAATTAATAGTCAAAAAAGAAATCTCAATTAATTTGTAAGGTTAATATTACTTAAACACTTACATATTAATAATTAGGGGAAAGTTTCATTTTAGAGCAAGGTGAAGAAAACCATTTGAATTTGAATTTTTTTAATCCATTTTTTATGTTTTTTTTAAACAAGCTACATTTCATTATAAATCACGACATTTTAGTGTAATATAGTTCATGAATTATGTTTATGAATGTAAATAAATATATATTAATTTATGAAAAGTGCATTACACTTTGAGTCTAGTTCAATAGGTTTCCATTTTTAAAGTTTAGTCAAGAGATTTCTAGATAATTTTATTTTGTCAACTATAGTCACACAGATCTTTCCTGCTCTTTAGGAAAATCACTAAGATATTTGATTATTTTCTCTTTTTCTTTCCTCAGCTCAAATAGGAATACTTGCCGTGTGTATGCTGGAGTCCTGAATATATACTGCTGTGGATTGGTATTATGCATATATGGTAATATACATAATTTATTGTGTAATATAAATATTTACTCTTAATTTCAAGTTAAATAGTATCTATTATAGGTACATAAAAGAGTGCAAATAACATTTTATTAAATTATTACCCTGGGCATGGTAGAAATATTTCTTTGGCCTCTAAGTCTGGACCCTGGATGTTATTCTCTTCATGTTAATTTCTTTTGGGAAACGTCATCAAAAAGATGTGATTGCCAATTGACCCGTGTTCCAGATCTGGACACATGGAGGCTCTTTAACCCATCCCCTATCCTGGAAATGTGCCTTTCTCATTTCCAGAGGCTACTCCAAGAAAATAGATTTGAGATAGTAATGTGGTGTTGAAAAAAACTGCATGTTACAGGTGACTGAGTCCAGTTAGGGCCTCTTCTTCAGCTTTTAAGATTTGGAGGGTGGGTGCAGGGTTCGATTGGTCTTGTTGTTGCCTAAGACAAGCCTCATATGTAAGATCTCCTTGCCATTATTAAAAGTGCCACCTACCAATCTGGAGTGGTCTACCTCTTTCTTCAGTCACTCCTTGCCCTCTGCATGGAGAGGGCCTGTTGCAGATTACACCTGGGAAGCACCCAGGAGTATTGCAAACCAACAGTTGGTGAGCCAGCCAGGAGACCAAAGAAATAAGCCTTGGGAATGAGGCAACTGCTGGGAAAGTTCCAGGTGGCCATCAACCTCTATGTGGGAAAGGGCAACCCATGTGTTACATTACTTGTGGACTACTTCATGACTATGGGGACACCAAATAACAGCTTGTCTACTATGCTTGCTAGAGAAACTATGCATTGCACACTGTGGCAGGGAAAATAAGTATATGGTAGCTGCAGTGGGCTGGCCTCTACTATGGGCAGCCCAGCTTGCCACTGACCAATGCCTAATTTTAGGCCGAAGCTTGTGTTAGGAAGGTAGAAGACAAGTTAAGATTAGAAAAGGACATGAGAGTGTCTACTAGCCTGATGGCTTTCGGGCTGGCAGACAAGGTGGGAGAGCAGAATAAGTTAGAGACTGTAGCACACTGTTTTGCAAAGCTAAGGGCTGCACAAGCTACCATGAATTAAGGCCCAGGTGCTTGTGACTAAGCCTGATCAGGACACTAAGACATGGAATTCCTTGGAAAGTGATGAGAAGATTATGGTGATTGACAGTGAAGAAGACATGCCCCATACTATCCAAACCCTAATATGAGAGCAAGCCAAAAAGCTATCCCAACCAGTTGTGAAGGGTACAGTAAGACTAAGCTGGATGCAAATGTGGTATGACCTCATTCCTACAAGGACCCTGCCTGAACAGATAGACTGACCAGCTAACACTGTGTTTTTTGGTTTATGGAAAGCCTTAAAAACCTGAGCCACAGTTCAGACTTTTTTCCTTGACCTTGCCTCAGTTTGTCATTTATGGCAACACTGAGCTGAGAGCCCACTGCTGGGCTCATTGATTGCAGCTGGGGTCCCTGCTCCAATGCCTGGGAACTCTGCTGCACTCAGGCACCCCCATTCTTTTTGTCACCCTGGGGATCCTGAATCCACACTGTCCCACCTAGGATTCTGCCCTGCTTCACCTCCTGAGCACCGTTCAGACATGGACATCCCTCACCAGAACAGACTTCTGAAAGTTCCGGTTCTGTGCTCTGCTGTTATACCACTTTCAGATAGCTGACTTATGGAGGCTGCTTCCCCTCTGTGGTTTATCTTTCAGTACATCCCCTCAGATTCATTTCTCTGCACCTTCTACCTTGCAGAAAGTGGTCACTTTTCTATTTGCAGAATTGAAACAAATTTTTTCTTATATCTCCTGGTGAGTTCTCAGGTATCCGGAATGACTTGTTAGCTATCTAACTGAGTTCCTGGGACCAGACAAAACTAAGTTCTCTTACTCAGGCATTTTGGACTCTGGCAGACTATATCTTTTTTTAAAAAAAATTTTATTATATTATGTTAGTCACCATACAGTACATCCCTGGTTTCTGATGTAAAGTTCAATGATTCATTAGTTGCATATAACACCCAGTGCACCATGCAATACATGCCCTCCTTATTACCCATCACAAGCCTATCCCATTCCCCATCTCCTTCCCCTCTGAAGACCTCAGTTTGTTTCTCAGAGTCCATAGTCTCTCAACTGGCAGACTATATCTTGATAGAGTTTATGTCTTACCCTTTTGAGTACATGTGTCCTGCAAGGTCTCTAAATTGCTGAACATTTCTTGCTCATCAGTCCAATAAGCATTTTGTCATCAATTGGGTGGATTAATTAATTTTTAGTTTGATCTTAAGACAGTTTGGACTACTATCAACTATATTACAATGGAAGGCAGGAGTATTAAAATAGTCATTTGTAAAGTTGTAGATACAAGGTGTTTTTTCGACATGAATGTGGACTGTTTATGATACTCTTTTCTGATAGCAATGGAAAAGAGATCATTTACCAAATCAATATTATGTGCATAAGACCATGTCAATTTTCCATAATGAACATACCACATCTGAGTGCACAGTTATTCAATTACATCATTGTAAGAGACTTTGGGAATGAACTGGGGAAATCATTACTATGTCTATTTTCAATGCTATGCAGGGACTTTTTTTCTCCTCCTTTAGACCCACGTTCTCTTGAGTCAATGGGATTCAGCTTGGAAAATTAACTCAGATAAAAAAAAAAAGCAAAGAAGCTCATTTTCTGAAACTGAGCAAAGGATTTACATTATTTATTGAGATGGCTGAATTTAGTCTATACATGAGTCTCCATTTTTATTTAATTGGGATGTTTATATTATTTATATTTAATGTAAGTATTAATAGAATTGGATGCAGATCTATCCTTTAGACTTTTTCTATTCCTTTTGTTTCTAGTTGTTTTTCTTTTTATTTCTGTATTTAGATCATGTAAGAAATTTATCATATCAAAACACTCTTACTGTTTCCTATTTTTACTTGTTGCCTTACAGTTTACAATACATGTATTCAATTTATTAAAATCTATCTTTGAATATTACATCATGTTGCACACAGTATAATAAACTTAGAGCAATGTTACCATGGTGGAGTTTAGTTTTACTTACTGTGTTAGTTAATTTTATGTGTAAACTCAACTAAATTAGGAATGCCCATAAACCTGGTAAAACATTATTTCTGGGTGTGTCTGTGGGGATGTTTCCCGAAGAGGTTGCCATTAGAGTATTTAGACTGAGTAAAGAAGATTGCTCTCACTAATGCTGGTGGGTTTTATCCTATCCACTGAGGACCTAGATAAAACAGATAACTGGAGAAAAGGCAAATTTGTTCTCTGCACAGACTGGATATCCATCTTCTGCATACAAACATTGGTACTCCTCCTTCTTGAAACTTCAGACTAGACTGGGACTTATGCTGTTAACTCCCTTGATTCTCATATTTTCAGGTTTAGAAAGGACCTATATGACTTGCTTTCCTGGACCTCCATTTGGCACACAGAAGATCTTGAAACTGCTATAATCACCTGAGCCAATCCATCATAATAAATCTCTTTCTATATGTCATATATTCTGTTGGTTCTGATCATGTGAAGAACACTGACTAATTTATTTGTGTTATAAACTTTGTAATATATGGTTATTTATCATTTAGGGAAACAATTATATATAAGATATATTATTTTTTAAGTTGTCTTTATGTATTTATCTTCATTTTGCCCCTTTGAGGAGATTTTAGTTCTTCACGTAGACCCAGCTTCCATGCTTCCAGGAGACATCCAAGTTGCATGTCTGGACTATCTTCTGGGTGATTGCTAAACTGATAAATACTGTGTCCTAGGAAACTCTTTCCACATTAATAAACTCTTCTTCATTAACTTCTGTTTTGGTGTACTTGATCAAGCTCCCTCATGATCCAGTCCCACACGTACTCAAACAGGTAAGATGTTGCAGCTTTTTGGGATATAGCTTCTTTTCTCTTTTATCAGACCCAGCACATCCCCTGCCTGTGTTATACTGTAATATAATCTGATTTATCAGCCCAATGGCCAAGAGAGGAAATGGGGTTGATCATGAAGAAGGACCTGTTGTCCTGGAGGATAGAAGTCTCTTCATAACCTCTGATTAAGGGGGATTTGTAGGTATTAAAAAGAGAGTGAACCAATTCGGTATATTTAGAGGGTTCAAAGAATATAGGAATACAGCAAATTCAAGGAAACAAACTTAGATGTCCCCTCTCATGTACACACCCCTACACTTTTTTAGCCAGGGCCTTGGCATAAGAGATCTTCCTTGGTTGGATTTAACTTTTTTGGAATTCTACTACTTACTGTATTAGGTCCTTGGCTTCAGTTTCCTCTGGCCTCCTACTACAGGAATTGAGCCATTCCCAAAGAAGCCTCTCTGGCTTTGAGGTTTTGCCTTCAAATGGCAATTATTACTTACATCTTTTAGTTATTTTTCCAGAGCATCAATCAACTTAGTAATAGATATCCAACTTCAGCTGTACTTACTATTGTCTCTACAATTTTCAAAAGCCTGACATATTCTACCAGCTAATGCATTTCCCTNCATATATTATCTTAATTCTCCATTGTTTAGTAAGCATGCATATGTGTATGTATGTATATATGTATGTATGTATTTGAAGAAAAATTAATATTCAGTGTTATTCAGTGGTACAATATGATGATTCAACAATTCTATACATTAATAAGTGCTGATCAAGATAAGTGTACTCTTAAAGACCTTTATCTTCATCCATTTCCCCACCCACCTACCCTCTTGCAACTTGATCTCTGTCTTTAAGTACAAATGCTGTGATGAGCACAGGTGTTGTATGTAACTCTTGAATCACTAGATTGTGCACTCAAAACTAATATTACACTCTATGTTAGCTAACTTGAATTCAAATTATATATATATATATAATGTATACATTGTGGTTTTTGTTTGTTTTTTTCTTGTTATTATTTCTTTCTTTCTTATATTCCACAAGTGAATGAAATCATATGAGAGAGAGAGAGAGAGAGAAAGAGAGAGAGAGAGAGAGATATGGATATATATAGATACCCAAAAAAATGGATAATATATATTATCCATTTTTGGGGGTTGCTTCCATGTCTTGACTATTGTAAATAATGCTACAATAAACAGGGGTGCATAATCTTTTGAATTAGTGTTTCCTTTTATGTGGGTAAGTAACAAGCAATGGAGTAACTGTCACTATTTACATTTTAGAAGTTGAACATGCAGCTTGTAGCAGAGACTCAGTCTTCCACATATATCCAGTGACAGAGGCCTCATTGAATTACAGGTGGCAAATGATCCAAATTTAAATCTTCAGCAACAGCTTTGGATTACTCAGTATGGAATTCTGAAGTTGGGATAGCCCTTTAGCGTTGACTTCGGTTGGATGACATGGATGGGTTTTTAGAGTCCCTCACTGATCAGCCATTATTGGGCTTACCTGGGCAAGGCAACAAATCATTCAAGAAAAGGATAGTCATTGGTCTATGTACCCGTTTTTGTGCCAGTACCATGCTGTCTTTGTGATCACAGCTTTGTAGTACAGCTCAAAATCTGGCATTGTGATGCCCCCAGCTTTGATTTTCCTTTTCAACAGTTCCTTGGAGATTCGGGGGCTTTTCTGGTTCCATACAAACTTAAGGACTATTTGTTCCAGTTCTTTGAAAAATGTCCTCTGTTTTTTGATCAGGATAGCACCGAAAGTGTAGATTGCTCTGGGTAGCATGGACATTTTAACTATGTTAATTCTTCCGATCCATGAGCATGGAATATCTTTCCATCTTTTTATGTCTTCCTCAATGTCTTTCAAGAGTGATTTATAGTTTCTAGAATATAGGCCCTTTACATCTCTGGTTAAGTTAATTCCGAGGTAACGTATGGTTTTTGGTGCTATTGTAAATGGGATGGATTCCCTAATTTCTCTTTCTTCAGTCTCATTGTTCATGTATAGAAATGCAACTGATTTCTGAGCATTGATTTTGTATCCCGACACATTACTGAATTGCTCTATAACTTCTAATAGTTTGGGAGTGGATTCTTTTGGGTTTTCCATATAGAGTAACATGTCATCTGTGAAGAGAGACATTTTGACTTCTTCTTTGTCGATTTGTATACCTTTTATACCTTTTTGTTGTCTGATTGCTGTTGCAAGGACTTCTAGTACTATGTTGAATAATAGTGGCGAGAGTGGGCATCCTTGTCGTGTTCCTGATCTTAAGGGAAAGGCTTCCAGCTTTTCCCCATTGAGAATAATATTTGCTGTAGGCTTTTCATAGATGGCTTTTATGAGATTGAGAAATGTACCCTCTATTCCTACACTCTGAAGGGTTTTAATCAGGAAAGGATGCTGTATTTTGTCAAATGCTTTTTCGGCATCGATTGAGAGGATCATATGGTTCCTGAGTCTTTTCTTGTTGATATGATGTATCACGCTGATTGATTTGCGAATATTGAACCACGCTTGCATCCCAGGTATGAATCCCACTTGATCGTGATGGATAATCCTTTTAATGTACTGTTGGATTCTATTAGCAAGTATCTTGTTGAGGATTTTGGCGTCCATATTCATTAGGGAAATCGGTCTGTAATTCTCCTTTTTGAGGGGGTCTTTGCCTGGTTTGGGGATCAAGGTAATATTGGCCTCATAGAATGAGTTTGGTAGCTTTCCTTCTGTTTCTATTTTTTGAAATAGCTTTAGGAGAATAGGTATTATTTCTTCTTTGAATGTTTGGTAGAATTCCCCAGGAAAACCGTCCGGGCCTGGAGTTTTGTTATTTGGAAGGTTGTTTATCACTGACTCAATTTCTTCATAATTAATTGGCCTGTTTAAGGAATCAATTTCTTCCGGTTTCAATCTTGGTAGTTTATAGGTTTCCAGGAAGGATTCCATCTCTTCCAGATTGCTTAGTTTATTGGCATATAGCTGTTGATAAAAATTTCTAATAATCCTTCCAATTTCAATGGTGTTCGTCGTGACCTCTCCTTTTTCATTCATAATTTTAATAATCTGGGTCCTTTCTCTTTTCTTTTGGATAAGTCTTGCCAGTGGTCTGTCAATTTTATTGATTCTCTCAAAGAACCAGCTGGTATAGCCACTTTGGAAAACAGTGTGGAGGTCCCTTAAAAAGTTAAAAATTGAGCTACCCTATGATCCAGCCATTGCACTACTGGGTATTTACCCCAAAGATACAGATGTAGTGAAGAGAAGGGCCATATGCACCCCAATGTTCATAGCAGCATTGTCCACAATAGCTAAATCATGGAAGGAGCCGAGATGCCCTTCAACATATGACTGGATTAAGAAGCTGTGGCCCATATATACAACGAAATATTCCTCAGCTATCAGAAAAAACAAATTCTCAACATTTGCTGCAACATGGACAGCACTGGAGGAGATAATGCTAAGTGATATAAGTCAAGCAGAGAAAGACAATTATCATATGATTTCTCTCATCTATGGAATATAAGAACTAGGATGATCAGTAGGGGAAGAAAGGGATAAAGAAGGGGTGGTAATCAGAAGGGGGAATGAAACATGAGAGACTATGGACTCTGAGAAACAAACTGAGGGCTTCAGAGGGGAGGAGGGTGGGGGAATGGGATAGATTGGTGATGGGTAGTAAGGAGGGCAGGTATTGCATGGTGCACTGGGTGTTATACGCAACTAATGAATCATCGAACTTTACATCGGAAACTGGGGATGTACTGTATGGTGACTAACATAATATAATAAAAAATCATTAATAAAACCAAAAAACAAAAAGAAAAAAAATGAAAAAAAAAAAAGAAAAGGATAGTCAGACAGCATATAAGTGCTCCGTGTTCTGAGCACAGTGATGATATTTGCATATGTATTCCGGAGTCTTAAATAGTACGTGATCAATGACACAAGGAATTTTGGACAGAATGGAAACAAGAGCTAAGTTTGGAGACTGCAGGAATGAGATAACAGAGCAGGTCTGAGACAATTGTCTGTAGAAAGACTTGCCTGCATAGGTAGTCTTTGACTGGCATATCTAGGAATTTGGCTCTGTGTTCTCAGTGAACATTCTACTTATTATGGTGTTTCACTGTGCTTCAACCATCAGCACAATCATGGTTTATGCTAAACACCTTTTTTGAGTTCTGGAAGTCTGAAACTTTAGAAGGCACTAAGTGGAGGGTGCCTAGATGACCAGCCTTAAATAAAATCCTTGGTCTCTGTGTCTCTAATAAGCTTCCTCAGGGAGGAAAAAGGCATGCATGTTTTTTTTCATTTTTATTGTTGGGAGAAAGTACACTCCATGTGTCACTTCATGGATAGTGAAGACATGAGGAGAACTCCAAGTGGTTTCCTTTAGACTCTGGCCTTTCCTTCTATGTATCTACTGTATATCCTAAACATATCACTATAAGAAATCTTATCTGTGAGCATATTTATATAATGAAACCTGTGAATCATTCTTTAGAACTTCTGAATGAGTGTATAGATTGAGGAATTCAGAAAACAGAGACCTTTGATAGTAATGAAACCAAATAATAAAATTGTAGAATTTTTTTTAATCAGCACTCAGCCTACGGAAATGGATTGAACTGGTTAATTTTTTGCTCAGTACATACAAGATAATTGAGTTGATGGTATTAGAAATAAAACATTTGGAATAATGAATCATGAGTACTAAATTCATAATGGAAGAAATTTGAATTAGGAAGGTTAATGAGGGCAAGTAATGAGATCCTAAGGAGATTAAAGAAATTTATAATATAGGATGTCTGGTGAAGAAATGCTTGAGATTGTCATTTTTGAAAACAAACAAACAATAAAACCTTTTAGTTGTTATGGTAAAATCAATATTAGCATGTTTTGTTTTATTTTATTTTCTGTTAATGATTTCTTCTCTTTCATACATGTGGTAGAAGGGGCTTGAATGAACTAAGTTTAGTTTGGGGCTAGTTACCTAGAGATAACAAAGGGGGATTGAATTCGGTCAAATGAAGAAGCATGGATTGAATTGATTAAGTTAGACCCAGTCTCTAAATGAGGAAAGAAAATGAACTGTTAAAAAAAAAAAAACAATCCACATTGCCTGTGATAACTTGCCCAATTAGAATAAGAGATTAAATTCTTGTTATAAAGGAAAGTAAGTAAATCCTGTATTTATTTTTTTAGTACTTTCACCAAATTCTTTCCAAAACTCTATTGCAGGTCATCGCATATAGTTTTTTTTTTCCTGGTTTTGATTATGATTAATATTATTTTACTAAAACAGCTTATATTGCATCAATGCATAATCAATGCTATGTTTTCATTTTCCCTTGGAGGACATAGTCTAGACTCCTTAGTTTATAATGAGACAGTTACAATGAATCTCTACAGATATTTATTTCTGATTCTATAGGGATGTATCATCCACCCATATAACAGACATATATGCTCAGCAATAAATCAGACTATGTCCAATGCTGATCAACTGTGGGTCTCTGTGCATATATTCTATTCTTCAAAAATTACATTACAACCATTCCTAGTACAAATATTCTTGTTTATATAAACAGAATATCAGAAATGTCAACTCTGCAAGGAAAACATCACAGGGATTTCAAATCTTTTTAACTGCACTAACTCTTACCCATCACTTTTTTTTTTAAACTGACTTATTCTACTTTGTCAAAGATTAGTTGTCCAAAGAGCCAAGCGTCCATTTCTGGGTTCTCTATTCTGTTCCATTGGTCTATGTGTCTGTTTTTGTGCCAGTACCATGCTGTCTTTGTGATCACAACTTTGTAGTACAGCTTGAAACACAGCAATGTGATGCCCCCAGCTTTGTTTTTCCTTTTCAACAATTCCTTGGTGATACGGGGCCTTTTCTGGTTCCACACAAATATAAGGGCTATTGTTTCCAGTTCCCTGAAAAATGTCATTGCTCTTTTGATCACGATGACATTGAAAGTGTAGATTGCTCTGGGTAGCATAGACATTTTAACTATGTTAATTCATCCCATCCATGAGCATGGAATATTTTTTCGCCTTTTTGTGCCTTCTTCAATGTCTTTCAAGAGTGATTTTTAGTTTCTAGAATATAGATCCTTTACGTCTCTGGTTAAGTTAATTCCGAGATAATATATGATTTTTGGTGATATTTTAAACGTTATGAATTCCCTAAATTTTCTTTCTTCAGTCTCATTGTTTGTGTATAGAAAAGCAACTGATTTCTGAGCATCGGTTTTGTATCCTGCCACATTACTGAATTGCCCTATAACTTCTAATAGTTTGAGAGTGGATTCTTTTGGATTTTCCATGTAGAGTATCATGTCATCTGTGAAGAGAGACAGTTTTACTTCTTCTTTGCTGATTTGGATACCTTTTATCCCTTTTTGGTTGTCTGATTGTTGTTGCATAATAATAGCAAGAGTGCATCCTTGCCATGTTTCTGATCTTAAGGGAAAGGATTCCAGCTTTCCCCATTGAGAATGATATTTGCTGTAGGTTTTTCATAGATGGTCTTGATGAAATTGAGGAATGTACCCTCTCTCCCTACACTGTAAATGGTTTTAATCAGGAAAGGATGCTGTATTTTGTCAAATGCTTTTTCTGCATCTATTGAGAGGATCATATGGCTCTTGACTCTTTTCTTGTTGATATGATGTATCACATTGATCGATTCCCAAATGTTGAACCACCCTTGCATCCCAGGATTGAATCCCACTAGGTCATGATGGATAATTCATTAATGTACTGTTGGATCCTATTAACTAGGACATTGTTGAGAATTTTGGCGTCCATATTCATTAGGGAAATTGGTCTGTAATTCTCCTTTTCAATGGGGTCTTTCCCTGGTTTTGGAATCAAGGTAATACTGGCCTCATAGAATGAGTTTGGTAGTTTTCCTTCTGTTTCTATTTGTTGAAACAGTTTCAGGAGAAGAGGTATTATTTCTTCTTTGAATGTTTGGTAGAATTCCCTGCCGAATCCATCAGGCCCCAGAGTCTTATTTTTTGGAAGGTTTTTAATCACTGCTTCAATCTCCTCATAATTAATTGGTTTGTTTAAAAAATCAATTTCTTCCTGTTTCAGTCTTGGTAGTTTATAGGTTTCAAGGAAGGCATCCATTTCTCCCAGGTTGAGCAGAGAAAAACAATTGTCATATGGTTTCACTCATTTATGGAACATAAGAAGTAGGAAGATCGGTAGGAGAAGAAAAGGAAGAAGAAAGGGGGGGATAAACAGAAGGGGGAATGAACCATGAGAGACTATGAACTCTGGGAAACAAACTGAGGGCTTCAGAGGGGAGGGGGTAAGGAATTGGGATAGGCTGGTGATGGGTATTAAAGAGGGCACGTATTGCATGGTGCACTGGGTGTTATACGCAACTAATGAATCATAGAACTTTACATCAAAAACTAGGGATGTACTGTATGGTAACTAACATAATAAAAAATATTATAAAAATAATAAAAAAATAAAAACATATTATGATTTTTCTGCATCTACTTATTTTTCGCTTGTTTAAAAATTCCTTGACATCAGAAATAATACAGTGCTCACTTTTAACCCATTTAAAAAAGTGTGTTGTTTATCATATACTTTGCATGCTATACATATTCATTTGATTTAATGAATAATAGGCATGAAATTACTCCAAAGGATGAGGATTCCACAAAATTGTTACTTATTGCAGTTATCAATGATTACAATTGAAAACCAAATGAGCAACTAAGAAGCCAGTGTTTTAACACATGTTAAATTTTATTATAATAATATGTGAATGAGGTAAAATATGCAATATGTGTATAGTTCAGGTATGGAAGAAGAAGAACTGTATCAGTTAGAAAACAATGTGGTTTATTAAACTAAAACCTTAATGATATGCCTAGTGAAGGTAAAAAAAAACACAAAAATTAAAACTAATATATATATATTCTTTGAGGAAAACAACAGACAGTGTTTATTGCCATGATGAAATTTTAACTTTCAAATGAAGGGGCGCCTGGGTGGCACAGCTGTTAAGCGTCTGCCTTCAGCTCAGGGCGTGATCCCGGCATTATGGGATCGAGCCCCACATCAGGCTCTTCTGCTATGAGCCTGCTTCTTCCACTCCCACTCCCCCTGCTTGTGTTCTCTCTCTCGCTGGCTGTCTCTATCTCTGTCGAATGAATAAATAAATAAAAAATCTTAAAAAAAATAAAAAAAAGATTTAACTTTCAAATGAAGATTAAAATTTTGGAATACTTTTATGTGACTTGATAGCTCTCCATATTTAAAGACTTTTCTTGTGAGATCACTGGTATTATTTATGAATGTGAATTTTTAATATTAAATGAGGAAATGTGTCAACATTGGATGCCCTACATAAGGTAGTGAAGCAGTATTTTCATATGAGTGATGCATGCATGTTACAAATTTACCTGTGCATATAGATAAGATATCCATTCAAAGTGCAAGACAGACTAGCAGACTTCAGTGTAAAAGTTCATTGATATGGTCTAGAGTCTACATTGCAGCTATCTGTTAAGACACTGCCATTATCTAGCTTTGATTGAATATAAATAAATACAAATATCCACAATCATTTGATAAAGGTCTTCTCTTTTCTAAGTACATACTGTGTGAAGATGGATTTTCTTTATATAATTCAACAAAATCAATGTATGACTGAATGGTGAAAGAAGATATGAAAATCCAGTTAAATGCTATTAAGTAGACATTAAGAGATTTGCAAAAATATAAAACAATGCCATTCTTCTCAGTAAAGCCTTCTGTTCTGCAAAAAAACAGTGATTTTTCATAAAAATATGTTCTCTATGCTTGTCTGTAACATTTTGGGGGGTGTTATTTAAAACTGAATTTTTTTTAAGTTTCCAAGATTTGGGGCAACACTCTCAGGTCTCCTCTATCTTCAGGAGCTTTGTACTATCACCTTAATATTGTTTGATAAATGTTGCTGTCCACTCCTCCCCCCCAGAAAAAAAAATTTTCCAAGTTTTTATTTGTAGTATGGTAAATATAAATAGATATAAGCCATATAAAGAGAGGTTTTGGGGGTCCTCCTTAAATTTCAAGAGTGGGATCCCAAAATGAAAATGATTGACCACTACTGGATTATATAATGGCTATAATTAAAAAGTCAAAAAGTAGCAATATAAGCATTTTTGAAGAGCTGTTCTTTTGTACAAAATGTTGAAGAATAAATTTTTGAAGTATCTGAAGTTCGATATAATTATTCCACTACATAAAAAACAAGGCAGATCACAAAATGTATGCTTTTATCTATTGTACTAACTTGTAAATGGTCCCTTGGAAAAAACTTGCAGTGATCACATGTCTTCATTAATAATAATAACAAAGGTTATACTATTTCTTACTTTGCAGAGTTTTCTGATAACCAGAAATAAAGTATATAAGGCCTAGTGTTTAGCTTATTGTTACTATTCTTGTATTTTTTTTCCTCCATCTCTTCACAGAAGACACGATACTTTATGAGGAAAATCCAAAGACTCAACCCCCTAGTTATTAGAACTCATACAACAATTCAGCAATGTGGCAGGACACAAAATCAATGCTTAGAAATCAGTTGCATTTCTATACACTAACAGTAATACTGAAGAAAGAGAAATTAGGGAATTGATTCCATTTACAATAGCACCCAAAACCATAAGATACCTAGGAATAAACCTAACCAAGGAGGTAAAAGATCTATACTCTAGGAACTACAGAACAATTATAAAAGAAATGGAAGAAGACAAAATTAATGGAAAAATATTCCACGCTCATTGATTGGAAGAATAAAAATTCTGAAAATGTCTATGCTGCCCAGAGCAATCTGCACTTTCAATGCCCTCTCTATCAAAATACCTTGACATTTTTCACAGAGCAGGAATAAACAATCCTGAAATATGTGTGGAACCAGAAAAGACCCCAAATTGCCAGGGGAATGTTGAAAAAGAATACTAAAGCTGGGAGCATCACAATACCTAACTTCAAGCTATATTACAAAGCTCTGATCATCAAGACAATATGGTATTGGCACAAAAACAGACTCATGGATCAATGGAACATAAAAGGCACCCCAGAAATGGGCCCTTAACTCTATGGTCAACTAATCTGTGACAAAGCAAGAAAGAGGATCCAATGGAAAACAAAACAAAACAAAACAAAACAAAACAAAACAAAACCAGTCTCTTCAATAAATGGTGCTGGGAAAACTGGACAACCACATGCAGAAAAATGAAGCTGGACCAGTCTCTTACACCATACACAAAGATAAATTCAAAATGGATGAAATTTCTAAAGATGAGATAGAAATCTATCAAAATACTAGAGGAGAACATAGGCAGTAATCTCTTTGACTTGGCCACAGCAACTTCTTGTTAGGCACATCACTAAAGGCAAGGGAAACAAAAGCAAAAATTAACTTTTGAGACTTCATCAAGATCAAAAGCTTCTGCACAGCAAAGGAAACAGTCAAGAAAACTAAGAGGCGATCCATGGAATGGAAGAAGATATTTGCAAATGGCATTTTAGATCAAGGGCTGGTATCAAAGATCTATAAAGAACTTCTCAAACTCAACACTGAAAGAACAAATAATCCAGTCAACAAATGGGCAGAAGATATGAACAGACACTCCTCCAAAGAAAACATCCAAATGGCTAACAGACACATGAAAAAATGTTCAACATCATTAGCCATCAGGAAAATACAAATGAAAACCACAATGAGATACTAGCTTACACCAGTTAGGATGGCCAGAATTAACAAGACAGGAAACAACAAGTGTTGGCGAGGACATGGAGGAAGGAGAACACTCTTACACTGCTGGTGGGAATGCAAGCCTGTACAGTTACTCTGGAAAACAGTATGGAATGTTCCTCAAGATGTTAAATTAGAGCTACAATATGACCCAGTGATTACACTACTGGGTATTTAACTCAAAGATACAAATGTAGTGAAAAGAAGGGCCATATGCACCCCAGTGTTCATAGCAGCAATGTCCACAATAGCCAAACTGTGAAAGGACCGAGATGCCCTTCAACAGACAAATGGATAAAGAAGACGTGTTCCCTATATACAAGGGAATATTACTCAGCCATCAGAAAGGATTATTACCCAACATTTACATCAACATCAACAGAACTGGAGGAGATTATGCTCAGTGAAATAAGTCAAGCAGAGAAAGAAAATTATCATATGGTTTCACTCATATGTGGAATATAAGGAATAAAGTGGAGGACCACAGGGGAAGGAAGGGAAAACTGAATGGAAGAAATCAGAGAGGGAGAAAAACCATGAGATACTGTGGACTCTGAGAACAACACTGAGAGTTACAGAAAGGAAGGCATGGGGGGGATGGGTTAACCAGGTGAAAGGTATTCAGAGAGCACATGTTGTGATGAGCCCTGGGTTTTACATGCAACTAATGAGTCATTGAACACTGTATCAAAAACTTGCAATGTACTATATGCTGGTTAACAGAACATGATTTAAAAAAAAAAACTACATATATATTTTTAAAGCTTGTGTGTGTGTGAATAAAACAAAATTAATAAATACATATGTATGTAACTATGTGTGTGTCTCCACATATATATATAAAAACACAATGTGAATATATTTTAGGCCTGATACTATTAAAAACTTCATTCTTGCAAAGTACTTATATGCAAGAAACTGTTCTAAGTACCACAAATATGTAAACTCGTTAATTCTCACAGCTATTGTTACTATCATTTTTAGTTATTGGACAGCCATGGATATAGAACATAGAAGTTATATTTATTTTGCCCCTGATTACATATCTAGTGGCAAAGCTGAGTTGTGAACATTGGAATGCAGAATGGTTGCCATATTATGTAACATTCAAGAAGAGAAACAAATAGTGAAGTCTGATTTTTTTTTTCATAGACAATGAAATTAGGTAAAGTTTGAAGTGGAAACAAGCTAAATATTTTTGGAATTACTTCAGGATTATGCTTCAAAGTATATTTTTCAAGAGAACACCATGGAATGGGAGAGAATACGTGCATATGACAATACAGATAAAGGGTTGGTCTCCAAGATCTATAAAGAACTTCTCAAACTCAACACTGAAAAAACAAATAATCAAGTCAAAAAGTGGGCAGAAGACATGAACAGACACTTCTCCAAAGAAGATATCCAAATGGCTAACAGACACATGAAAAAATGATCAACATCATTAGCCATCAGGGAAATTCACATCAAAACCACATTGAGATACCACATTATGCCAGTTAGAATGGCAAAAATTAACAAGGTAAGAAACAACAAATGTTGGAGAGGATGTGGAGAAAGGGGAACCCTCTTACACTGTTGGTGGGAATACAAGTTGGTACAGCCACCTTGGAAAACAGTGTGGATCTTCCTCAAAAAGTTAAAAATAGAGCTACCCTGTGGCTCAGCAATTGCACTACTGGGCATTTACCCCAATGATACAGATGTAGTGAATAGAAGGGGCACATGAACCCCAATGCAAGAATGTCCACAATAGCCAAACAGTGGAAGGAGCCATGATGCCCTTCAACAGATAAATGGATAAGAAGATGTCATCCATATATACAATGGAATATTACTCAGCCATCAGAAAGGATGAATACCAGCCATTTGCATCAACATGGATGGAACTGGAGGAGATTATGTTAAGTGAAATAAGTCAAGCAGAGAAAGACAGTTATCATATGGTTTCACTTATTTGTAGAATATAAGGAATAGCATGAAGGGCATTAAGAGAAGGAAGGGAAAAATGAAGGGAGGGAAATCAGAGGGGGAAATGAACCAGGAAAGACTATGGACACTGGGAAACAAACTGATCATTTCAGAGGGGAGAGGGGTGCGGGGATGGGTTAGCCTGGTGATGGGTATCAAGGAGGGCATGTATTGCATGGAGAACTGGGTGTTATATGCATGCAATGAATCATGGAACACTACATCAAATAATAATAATAATAATAATAATAATAATAATAATAATAATAACACATGTGCATTATAAAAAATAGAAAAGATAAAAAATAAATAATCAATAATTAAAAAAAGAAAGAAGAAAACCATAACTATGTCTGCAAAAGGAGGACATGATATTCCAACTTATCCCAAAGGTAGAAAGCCTAGGAGAACCTGTCAAATAACTTCATGGACACAAACCATAAACATATAGATTTGGAAGTAAACATTGAGGAGTACTTATTGACTTAATCATGAAAGAGATCATCTTCACAAAGATTTCTATTACAATATAGAAATTTCATAAAAGGAGGAAGAAATATAATCAAACATAGGAAGGATATTTCAACGAATGCAATTATCTGCATGTCAAAAAACTAGCAAACTGATACCACCAGTGAACAATAAGAAAATTGAATTAGAGGGTCTATTTATAATAGTATCGAAAAGAAGAAAGCACTTAGCCATAAATTTCATAAATGAAAAATTTGTACTCCTATAAACTCCCCCAAAATGAAAAAACTGCTTAAAAAAGAAATTTTTAAAATATCCTATATGTATTATTTGTAAGACTTATTATTGTTAATGTGCAAATTCTTCCCAAATACATAAATAGATGCTGTCTTATCTGAATAAAAATCCAAGATTTTTCTCTTATTCTCTTATTCTCAGAAATTGAAAACCTGATCCTAAAATTAAATCCCAGACTCCCAGCATACCTAAAATAATTGTGACCAAGAATAAGAGAGCAGTCACAACTTCTGACTTCTAACTTAATGAGGCTACAGTAATCAAGGCATTATTGCATTATTAACATAAGGGTAGATATGTAGATCTATAAAATAGGTTTAAAATCAATCAGCCAATCAATCAATCATCAACCAGTTTCAACAAGGGCAAAAAAAAAAACTATTCAATATGGAAATCACTGTTTCTTCAACTAACGGTGCTGTGACAACTGGCAAAATAATGAATTGGTATCCCTACCTCCCTCACACCATATCAAAAACATTCAAATGAATTAAAGACATAAATATAAGAACTAAGTTATAAGACTCTAAAAAGAAAACATAAAAATTTTGACCTTGGATTAGATAGTGGTTTCCTTGGGGCGCCTGGGTGGCTCAGTCATTAATCGTCTGCCTTCGGCTCAGGGCATGATCCCAGCGTTCTGGGATCGAGCCCCGCATCAGGATCCTCCGCTGGGAGCCTGCTTCTTCCTCTTCCACTCCCCCTGCTTGTGTTCCCTCTCTTGCTGGCTGTCTCTCTCTGTCAAATAAATAAATCTTAAAAAAAATAGATAATGGTTTCCTAGATATTACCAAGTGTATAAACTTACTGAGAATTTTCTACTTGCCCAAAATATTGCTATTTTGGTAAAAAAGGGATGCAACAGATTATAACCCATGGTGCAGGTTATTAAAGCATAAAGTCTGTTTTAATAAAACAAATGTTTTTATAGAGAAATAACATACTATAAAAAGATGGGATTTAAATTATATCAACAAAAATCAAGAGAGTATCTATGAAGCAGGCAATGTTTACCTCCAATTTTTAAAGATTTGGTTTTTCAGGTATACAAATTGCAAAAAAATTAAAACAGTTTGGATACATCAAACTGTAGGAACTCCATGGAATAACGGAACTGACATAGAATTAGAGACTATGAATTCTCTTCAAGAAAATGTTAGTTTTGTCAGATACTATATAAGGACTCACGTTTCAGAGCTGTATTGCAAGAATAATAGTTAACAATCCCAAAAACTGAGTGTTTTCTAATTTCTTCAGGTAGATTCTAGTTAGCAGTATAATGATGAATGAGTAAAAAGACAAATCATGATAAGAAGAAGGTTGGGTAGTCAAAGCATTATTTTTTTGCAAAGTTATTTTAATTGGATTTGTTAACATATCTGATTTTAATTTGAAGGTGAAAAATTATGTAGGACTTTCTAAGAGCTATTTTGCTTAGACATTAGACTTGATTGGAGAAAGTTTTGACACTAAATCCCCACTTTTACATGGTTAGTAATTATGTAATGAGTTAGGAATAAAACTGTCAATACCCAGTTTCAAGGAGGGGTAATATTTATGTACTCCCAGTTAAGTAATCCTTAAACAAAGAGGCACTCAACAAAAGCAGTGGCCCGACTGCAACATTTTTTCCTTGAATAAAGCAAAGAACCATAAGATTTATACCTTGGTTCAAAGACAGGTATGCTGGGGCGCCTGGGTGGCGCAGCAGTTAAGCGTCTGCCTTCGGCTCAGGGCGTGATCCTGGCGTTATGGGATCGAGCCCCGCATCAGGCTCCTCCGCTATGAGCCTGCTTCTTCCTCTCCCACTCCCTCTACTTGTGTTCCCTCTCTCGCTGGCTGTCTCTATCTCTGTCAAATAAATAAATTAAATCTTTAAAAAAAAAAACAAAGACAGGTATGCTAAAGTCAAGTACTCATGACTCACAAATACCAATAAAATGGAAATTCTTTGGGAGTAAAACAGCCTTTGCTAATTGTCAAAAACAGCCTACTTTACACATGATATTTATATGTTATACCAAATAAAGCTATTATAAAATTGGGGAAAAGTGGAGAAAAGACAAACTAGGAAGAAGAGGATGGCCAAGGGATTCCAGCTTCCTTGAAGGAGTATTGACCTGAGTGGACACTCAAATATTTTGAAAAAAAAATTACATTTACTTTCCTTTTCTCAGTAGTTTCTGAAGTCCCCTGGATACCTCTTTGTTGCGGAGACTATAGATGAGTGGGTTCAGCATGGGGGTGAGGATGGTGTAGAAGGCAGATACTATCTTGTCCTGGTCTGGTGTATGGATAGAAGCTGGTCTCATGTACATGAACATAACAGCACCATAGTAGAGTCCAACCACAGACAGGTGGGAGGAGCAGGTGGTGAAGGCTTTGCGGCGACTTTCTGTAGAGCTCATGCGGATGACAGCTTGAAGGACATGTGAATAGGAAATAATGATCACGGAGACTGGTAATATTAGCATCACCACACAGCAGATGAAGAGCAGTCTCTCAAAAGCAGAGGTGTCTGTGCAAGATAGAGGGAAAAGGGCAGCAACATCACAGAAAAAGTGATGAATTACCAGAGAGTTGCAGTAAGAGAGTGACAGTACTTCTACAAGCACAATAATGCCATCAAGAGAGCCCAAGATCCAGGAAGCAACAGTCATGAGGGCACAAAGTTTCTGATTCATGAGGATGGTGTATCGAAGTGGGTGGCAGATAGCCACATAACGGTCATAGGCCATGACAGCCAACAGGAAACATTCAGCTCCAAGCAGGGACACATAGAAGAATATCTGGGCTCCACAACCTGCCAGAGAGATGGACTTCCTTCCAGACAAGTAGCCGAAGGCCATCCTGGGTACTGTGGTGCAGATGAGCATGAGGTCCATGAGGGAGAGTTGGCTGAGGAGAAAGTACATGGGTGTGTGAAGCTGGGTGTCCAGGTAAATTAGGAGAATCATAGCAGTGTTTCCCATGAACGCCACTGTGAAGATGCCCAAGACCAGAGAAAAGAGGAAGGTGTGGGTGGAGCTGTGGTCAAAGATTCCTAGCAGGATGAAGTCAAAGCTTAAGGTCTGGTTTCTCCACAGCATTCTGGATAATTTGCCTTACCTAGAAGTCCTAGGAAAACCACAATATTATTTATTAATTTAGTTTTCAAATGTAAACCATGGCAATCACTCTAATGGGAACTGCATTTATGCATGCACAAGACCTTCTTTCCAAACTTTAGTTATCTCCCATCTGGTCACAATAAGTTCTGTGACTTAGTTCAGTGATTTCCAGTTATTTCCTTCCAAACATCACAGGCAACCACTCTAAAAGTATTTTCTTTATTCCCCAGATAATAAATGTGAAGCTCATGAGTCAGCCAATGTACCTACAGGCAGACAGTCAATAGAGAACCTAGAAGGAAAATAATTAAATATACACATTCCTGAATTTGATGCCCTTCTGTGATCACAAGAAATTCCTCTGACCTCGTTTTGCCTTTATTCTAACATGTCTCCAGGTTGGTGTTTTCCTACATAACTACTGAATTTGTGTTGTAATAATCCCCTGTAACATTCTGCCCCTTCCCCATTTTCTGGCACTAGCACAGTGAAAGTCTGTATGGTATCACTATCACTACACCTGTAGACCTTTATTTAGAGAAGAGTTGAATGCAGTATGTTTTTACTTTCTGTTCTCAAAGTCTTGTGTTTTATCTTAATTAATCAAAACACCCTTTAAAATATTTCCTATGGAAGTACAGAGTATTCACTTACCTTTTGAGAACAATTTTGCTTTTCTTAAACTGTATGGGGAGGGGAGCTCTTTATTTATGTATTTGTTTCTAGAATTTTATATTTCCCTGCTATAATAAAACATTATTAAGTTGCATGATACAAACTTCTGGGGAACAAGAGGGAACCTCTTTTTGAGATCTTTAAAAGCTTCACTTCAATGTGGCATTTTGGGAAATAATGAGGTATGTTTCACCACAATAGGTAAAGGGCTGAATGCATAAAATACCCAACCCTTTACAGTTCAAGGGGCAGAACACTAGATGTACTTGTGTGTTATAAGGAAAGCATTTAATTAATTAGTTATTGGAGCCTGGAGATGTAGGAGTAATGTGATCCTAGGGGGCCAGATTAAATTTGCTTCAAATTTGTTTGCTTTTTTTTTAAACAATTTTTATTATGTTATGTTAGTCACCATACAGTACATCCCAAGATCAAATTTGTTTTTAATTAAGCAATTATTAAGGAAGCATTTTAATTTATAGCATAAAGATGTACAGTGGCATGAAATAATTTAGCATTGTGAAAGTCTCATGTTTACTGAAGTATGATTGCTTGGGTCAGTTAATCTCCAAACATGGTGACCAGGAAGGGTATAGCTGGAGCATACAGGGGAGCCAGTGTAAAGCTTAGGAGGTGACAGTAGAGAAGTGAAAGACTGGTTAGAAATATAATTATCCATCAGTTTCTCAAAGATTATCGATTATGCTCTCTAGACCTCATTTTTTTGCCCTATCTCTAAAATATCTTACTATATAGATATTTCCCTGGAGTTTCAAATTATACAGCAAACAAAAGTCAATCCAAAGCATGCTCCACCATTTCGCTCTGCCTGATATGTCAGTGTTACCAAAATTTTTTTGGACTTCCAGACTTCCAACTTGAAATAATGTATTTTTTCCTAATATTCTCATGGTCTTATTTTTTTAAATTTAGCTTTAAAAATCTAAATTTTGGTCTCCTGGGTGGTTCAATCAGTTAAGCAGCTGCCTTCAGCTCAGGTCATGATTCCATGGACCTCAGATTGAGCCTTGCCTTGGGCCAAGTATCTACTAAAGTTTATTTATCAGTGTATCTATCCTTAATATCTACCTTTCAGTCCATTTAGAAACATTCTAAGAAAATAGCAGTTTCAAATATATTACATGGAATTCAGTTAAATTGTTGAGAAACCCAATTATGCATTTTTATTTTGGACACTTGAATGACTCATGGCATAAGTGCTGATATATCAAGTTGTTTCTATTTCATATACACAAGTTAGATGTGTTATTATATACCTCAAACAAAATAAAATATACTTCCAAGAACAGAGGAGATTCCTGAGGACCTCTCTATAACATACATATTAATGCTAAGTGGTCTACCCCTATCATAATGCTCTCTTGGGGGACAGTTAATTTGAAATAATTTCCTGCTGAAATTTTCCCCAGGAAATATCCTGATTATGTATTGATATACTCAATGAATTTCTGTCAATTAAAATTAATAATAGCACTCTTCAAAGGAGGCAAACTAAATAGAGAACTTTGTTTTAATGACACACAAAAATGACATGGCTTTATTTTTTTTTTCACAGAACTAAAATGTTATGCTAATATATCAAGAGAAAATTTTAATTCCCATTTCTAACATTTGGGTGTAAAGAGTGTCTTAAAGAATTAGATGTGGGGGAATGGGATAGGCTGGTGATGGGTATTAAGGAGGGCACGTATTGCATGGTGCACTGGGTGTTATATGCTGGTAATGAATCATGGAACACTACATCAAAAACTTGGGATGTACTGTATGGTGACTAACATAACATAATAAAAATTATCATAAAAAAAGAATGAGATATGCTAAATATTGAAATCAGCGAATAACTCATCCTTATGTCACTAATTCTTTTACTTGTATGACCAATATGTGCTAGGTAATTTCACATATTTTAATGATGAATATTTGTTGAGGGAATCCAAATTTTCTGTAACAAGAGTATATAAAACTAAAACAAAATTAGCGAGTATATTTTTATTCCGAATGTAATCAATGTAAAGAACTGTCAACTTCTTATTCATTGTTTTTTAAATATTTTATTTAATTATTTATTTGAGAGATAGACAGATAGTGAGTGAGAGCATGAGCAGGGAAAGAAAGGGAGAAGGTGGCTCCCACAGGCAGCCTGACTCTGGGATTGATTACAAGACCCTGGGATCATGACCTGAACTGAAGGCAGACTCTTAACCAACTGAGCCACCCAGGTGACCCTTATTTGTTATTTTAAAAATGAGAGTAAGTATGGGGTATTATTCAGCCATCAAAAAGTGTTAAATCTCACCATTTGCAATAACATGGATGGAACTAAAGTTTACTATGCTAACAAAAATAAGTCAGTCAAAGACAAATATTGTATGATTTCTCTCATACGTGGAATTTAAGAAACAAAAAGATAAACATAGAGGAGGGGAGGAAAAATAAAATAAAATGAAATAAAAACAAGGAAGCAAACCATAGAAATGCTGAACTATAGGAAACAAATGGAGGGTTGCTGGAAGGCAGTGGTTGGGGAGAAGGGATAATTGGGTGAGGGCATTAAGGAGGGCACTTGATGTAATGAGCGCTGGGTATTATCTGCAACTGATGAATCACTAAATTCTACCTCTGAAACTAATAATACATTATATGTTAACTAAATTGAATTTAAGTAAAAATGCTTTTAAAAAGAAATTAAAAATTAAAAAAAATAAAATGAGACTAAGAATCTCATTTATTTATATGAAATTGAAAAAATCTTAACATTCTAGCTAAAGCATGTTGGTCTTTCTTTATGTTTTCACGTCAATTGTTGATACATAACAGAGAAGTTCCAGGTTGAATTTTAAAGGATATTTTGAAAAAAATGATTTAATGAGAGGAAAAATAAGTGTATGTATGAGTGAATGGAGATATATAAGGAAAATGAATGCTAAAAATAGAGCTAAAAATAAAAAAGTAAATTTTAAAACATAAGATTAAACACAGAGACATGGATGACTATAGTTTGGAATATTAATGAAAATGAGAGGAGAGACAACATAAATCATGAACCTAGTGGAAAGATCTGGGGGGGTACAGATTAGAGAGGATGCCCAACTCTACTGTTCCAGCCCTTCTCTCTGGACTTTGTGTGTGTGTGTGTGTGTGTGTGTGTGTGTGTGAGAGAGAGAGAGAGAGAGAGAGAGGGAGAGAGAGAGAAATGAAGAAACAGACCCTTAAATATAGAGAACAAACTGGTGGTTACCAGGGTGATTCACTTGGGGGATAATCGGTTAAACAGGTTTGGGTATTAAGGAGTGCACTTTTTCAAAATCATCATCATCATCATCATTTTAAAAATTTTAAAAAAATAAAGGAGTGCACTTACTATGATGAGCACTGGGTGTTCTTTGGAAGTGTTGAAACAATATATCGTACACTTGAAACTAATATTACACTGTATGTTAACTAACTAGAATTTAAATAAAAATTCATGAAAACAAACAAACAAGCAAATAGATTTCCATTCACACTTCCCAGCACATGGTATATTTTCAAATATTAGAGGGTTTCACACATTGTACAATTTAAGTAAATCAAGCTTCATTGAATTCTTGTTTTTTTGTTTTGTTTTCCTTTTCACTTTTATAGTGCTGATTCAAAGAACTGTATTAGTTGGTGTATTTTCTGAAGTATTTGGGACATACATAAAGAAACTGGATTCTGTTTTGGCTCAAACCACTTCTCCCAGTAATTTTTAACCTGAAAATTTACACTAGGTGGTATCTAAGAATTTTTTCAAGTCTTGATTTTCATTAGTATGTTTTAAAGCAGTATATTAAGGTCATTTCTTATGTGTTTGTTTCTATGAGGCCATTTGTGGTACATTTTTTCCAACCAGAAGATATCTGTGTTTATCATAAAAGCTTCAGTAAATATTTTTAACAAATTAAACATCATGTAATCACTAAGGAGAAGTAATCTATTTCTATTCTCCCTCATCATTAGAATGAAGGAAAAAGAGCGTAGATGTGTGAGACAATGATAGCATTCCCATGATGTTATGAAAAACACACAATATGGTAAATTTATAAAAAAAAGCATATATAATATATAAAGTAATATAGTATAAAAATTTTAATAATCAGGCCAAGGAATGTTTATACTTGTTTATCCTACATAGTGTTACCTTTTCATACACATTACCTCATTTTTTACCACCAATGGTACTTAAAGTCAATAGAGAGGGTAATATTTTTTTAAAAAGAAGAGTTTGTTTAGTAGTTATACTCACAGTTATTGATCAAGTCAGAGATTCACCAAATAAAATCTAGGATCTCTGTACTCTGGATTATGACAACCACTCTCTGATTCTGAGCTACATCTCAGTGTTTCTTCTTTTAGAAAAAAAAATCAGCAGAAGCTGTTTGGATGATCCAAAGAACCCACATTTATAGAGATGGATCTATTTCATGGTATCATAAACCTCAAGTCATTTTCCTCCACAGAGAATTAAATCCCTTGACTTTAATTACAGAAGGGCATGCTCTCTTTAAGACTTCTTTTAGGAAACAAAATCCATATGGACCTCCTCATACTAGTTCATTTTGGCAATGTTTGTCATTCTTTACTTCTATTGCCATACATAATGGCTGCCTACTTTTCTGTAGGAAGTAAAGAGTGTTAATATTGATGAAGCTAAACATTTACACATTTTCAAAATAGAGTTAAAATTGAAATCATTAGCCATCAAGGAAATTCAAATCAAAACCACACTGAGATACCACCTTATGCCAGTTAGAATGGCAAAAATAGACAAGTCAAGAGACAATTGCTGGAGAGGATGTGGAGAAAGGGGATCCCTCCTACATTGTTGGTGGGAATGCAAGTTGGTACAGCCACTCTGGAAAACAGTGTGGAGGTCCCTTAAAAAGTTAAAAATTGAGCTACCCTATGATCCAGCCATTGCACTACTGGGTGTTTACCCCAAAGATACAGACGTAGTGAAGAGAAGGGCCATATGCACCCCAATGTTCATAGCAGCAATGTCCACAATAGCTAAATCACGGAAGGAGCCGAGATGCCCTTCAACAGATGACTGGATTAAGAAGTTTTGGTCCATATATACAATGGAATATTACTCAGCTATCAGAAAGAACAAGTTCTCAACATTTGCTACAACATGGATGGCACTGGAAGAGATAATGCTAAGTGAAATAAGTCTAGCAGAGAAAGACAACTATCATATTATTTCTCTCATCTATGGAATATAAGAACTAGGATGATCGGTAGGGGAAGAAAGGGATAAAGAAAGGGGGGTAATCAGAAGGGGGAATGAAACATGAGAGACTATGGACTATGAGAAACAAACTGAAGGCCTTAGAGGGGAGGGGGGTGGGGGAATGGGATAGGCTGGTGATGGGTACTAAGGAGGGCACGTATTGCATGGTGCACTGGGTGTTTACACAACTAATGAATCATCGAGCCTTACATCGGAAACCGGGGATGTACTGTATGGTGACTAACATAATATAATAAAAAATCATTAAAAAAAATATTCAGAAGTGGAATTGCTAGATAAAAAAATTGAAACAGGGAATATTTATTGCAAAGGAAACAATCTTTCAAACCTGTCTTTTCAAATGACTTAACACTTTTACCTCATTTACAGTATGTTGTCTCAAATACCTAGGTTGAAATAAAATGAAAATAAACTCACAGAAAGCTAAATATATGTGAAAACTTGCTTAACCATTCAAATAGGTCCAAAGGCTTAATGAAAGTGCCTTGAGCCCACCTGTTCAACACTTGTCCTTTTTTTTTTAATTGTTTTATTATATTATGTTAGTCACCATACAGTACATTCCTGGTTTCTGATGCAAAGTTCGATGATTCATTAGTTGTGTATAACACCCAGTGCACCATGCAATACGTGCCCTCCTTACTACCCATCACCGGTCTATCCCATTCCCCCACCCCCCTCCCCTCTGAAACCCTCAGTTTGTTTCTCAGAGTCCATAGACTCTCATGCTTCATTCCCTCTTCTGATTACCCACCTTTCTTTATCCCTTTCTTCCCCTACCGATCTTCCTAGTTCTTATTTGTCCTTTGCATTATGAACTTAATTTGCTGCAGTAACCTCATAACCATCATATCTTCAGAACATGCTTCTTTCAACTCTAAATGTTGTCATTTGCCTAAAGCAATGACATATTTAAAATGCATCAATGAGCATCAATTTCTCACTTAAATACTCACTGCCCCTTCATAAATTTCAAGAAGAAAAATAAACTTAATTGCTAGGACCTTGTGACCTGACCAATTCTCTGTTATGCAAATTTCTCTCTGAAACATCTGCTTTATCTCAAATCTCCACAACCTTTCAAACTTTGTCTCCTCTTCTGTCTGCTTTGTTCCTTGTACAATCGCATTGCCTAACTTATGATTGTCCTTCAAAATCCCTTCAAAAGGAGCCTGTCCTGATGACCAAAGCTGTGTTGAATGTTGTTTCTATGGATCTGTATAGCCCATATGGAAATATTTACTACAGCATATATCAACTTTTACTTGATGACTTTTCTTCCCTGTTACATTTGAATCAGTAATCATCCTTTACTCCTCGCAATATAAAATGTGTTGGTCCTTTATAAAGCTCACTTATGCATATAAACATTATTAAAATTTAATTATTAAATTCTCATCAGAAGAGATTAAAAGGGAAGCTGTAGTCAAGGAATAAGAAGCAATTATGTTAAAACTCATGGAAGAATTTTAAATATCAAAGTTCTTTTAATATATAAAGCCATTGTATATTTAGGAAAATAACTGAGAGGAAACATAAGATAGATTTATTTACGTATTTATTTATTTATTTAAAATTTTATTTATTTGAGAGAGAGAGAGACAGAGTGATTGAGTAGAGGGGAGGGGGCAGAGGAAGAAGGAGAAGAAGACTCCTGGCTCAGCAAGGAACTCCACCTGGGGCTCCCTCCTATAACCCTGGCATCATGACCTGAGCCAAAGGCAGCCACTTAACTGACTGGGCCACCCAGGCATCCCACAATGTAAGATTTTAACTAGGTGTTTGCCAAAAATATATTTTGGGACAGGATTTCTGTAAATTTATTAATATATACACAGTTACTTTCAATCACTAAACAACAGTATAGTTCATACATTAATAACTCTGTTTGTCACCAGAAAACACAATTAAGATAACAAGTAATTTGCTAAATCTTAAGTAGTTTGTCACAATTATATCAAAAATTTAATTCTAAAAGTAAATCAACCTATTCTACTGACTCTATGTGTGTGAGTGTGTGTAGGTACACATGTGCATGTATTTTTCACACATCTTAAGAAATTTTAAAAAGTATGCCAGTTTTCCACTAATGGGTTGCTATAGTTACATTCCAAAAAAAAAAAATGTTCAGCATTATCAAGTTGTCTTCAGTATGTTCATAATACTATTCCAATAGTTTATACTAAAATTTAATTTCTTTCTCCTGGAAGGTTTGATAGTCACCACCAGGACTCTTTTCTCTTTCACCCACTCCACTTCCACACTGTCTAGAGACAAATACAAATCTGTCTTTTTCTGGGGGGGGAGGATTTTTGTTCTATTTTGTTGAATATTTATTTATTTATTTATTTATTTATTTATTTATTTTCCATAATTATTCTCCTCTTTCTTTACCTCTTTTTCCCAGTTGGGAAGCCCTAAGGAGTATGTTCCCCTGATTTCAGGTGTAGTTTTGGTCCGTGGTAGAATAGACAGAAAATCAAATTGCAAATTCCCTGTAAGCCACTGTGGGTACTGAGGACTGCCTAGTCTCTACTAAAGGAAATGAGTCAAAACTAAATAAATCAATGGATAGATAGATAGGTGATATAGAAGATAGATGATAGATGATAGATGATAGCTAGATGATGATAGATGATAGATAGATGATAGATAGATATAGATAATAGATGATAGATAGATTGATTGATAGAAGATAGATGATAGATAGATGATAGATAAATAAATGAAATGAGTTCTTTCTAAGGCTCTGTTGACATGGCTTCCTTTTGCAGGTTATGTAACTCTTTCCTCTTCATGGTATTTATCACACAATAAGTCTGTCTCTGCATTTTTGTTCTAAATTTATATCTATATCATTCTCTCCATTACCCATCTATCATTTATATCTATATCAAAAACCATCTATCAAACTATCCAACTATCTATCTATCTATCATCTATCTATCTATCATCTATTATCTATTTAACATTTATCATCTATCTTCATCATCATCATCTTCATCTTCATATCTATAATGTTCTGTTTCATGGTTTGATGTATTGTATCAATAAATTTGACTACCTTGTAAACAAAATATTGAATGTTTGTATCATTCTTAGGCCTAAAGTAAGACAATCTCTGTGAATGTTCCAAGAATTTAAAATAATGATTAATTTAAGAAAAATGAAATAAAATATTGATTAGTTTAAAATAATAGTTTATATATTTTTCTTGTCTATATTCTACATAACTACTATTTTCTTCAATTTTTTAGAGATTTTATTTATTTATTTGAGTGAGAGAGTGCATGAGCAAGGGGGAGGGACAGAGGGAGAGAGAGAAGAAGACTCCCAATTGAGCTCGGAGCCTAACATAGAGCTCCATCCCAGGGCCCCAGGATCATCATGTGAGCTGAAGGCAGATGCTTAATCTACTGAGCCACCCAGGTGCCCCTGTTTTCTTTAGTTTATTTTTAAATATCGCACATTTAAAATTATTTCATCTGTTTTTACAGGAAGACATGTTAAAGTATATGTTAACAGTAGGTTATTCACAATGTGTCCTTGTATTTTTTAACAAGTTTTAATTGTTATGTTTAAGATTGAAATGTTAGTGCTTACAAGTTTATGATTGTAGCTTTTTTGAAATTAATTTTAATGATGAAATACTGATCATTACTCATTTTATTGCTTTTCACACTGGATTTCATTTCATATATTAAAATTATAACATGAATTTCCATATTGCAAAATGATAACAATATTATAATGCATTAGGTTATGTGTATGTTTCTCCTGCTTAGCTTTGATTTAACTTATCTCATTCTGTGTAAAAAACACATCAAAATGTAATGCCTTAGGACAGCAACCACAGTACTGCTCATAATATGAGGAGTCAGGTATATGGAACAGATTCAGCTGGGTCAGATTTATCTCTCCTGCATGTGGTGTTGGCTTGGAATGGGCTGGAAGATCTAACATGAATTCATACAAATGTCTCATGCCTCTGATGGGATGGCTTTTATAAATAGTAACATATGGGAAATGACTAGAATTCACTTTCTATAATGAGAAGGGTCGAATTCTTATGTGCTGTTTCATTGCTCAAAGAATAAATATGGAACAAGCCACTCTTACTGAGAGCTAGGCATAACCAGCAAATCTTTAATTTTGCCACATTCCTTTGGTCAAGGCAAGACAAAAGATTCAGAATGTAGGGCAAATCAACTCCAGCACATGATGAAGAAGCAGCATGTATATATGGGGATGTGAAGAATTGTTGACAGCTTTCTTTGCAGACATTCTGGCATAAAACCCATGAAACCAGCCATACAGGAGATATTAAGGGGGTTCTATAAAAGTAAAAAGGCCCCAAAAGTGATACAGAACAGAAATTTACAATCTATAGAAACAAAGACTTTACAGGCAACATTACATCATTAAAATCATATTTCTCAATAATCACTCTCAATGTGAATGGACTAAATGCTCCCATAAATGCCACAGGGTTGCAGATTGGATAAAAAGACAAGACCCATCAATTTGATGTCTACAAGAGACTCTTTTTGAACCTAAAGATACATCCACACTGAACGTGAAGGGATGGAAAACCATTTTTTTATGCCAATGGACCTCAAAAGAAAGCTCAATTGGTAGCAAGTCTCATATCAAACAGATTGGATTTTAACATAAAGACTGTAGTTAGAGATAGAGAAGGACACTATATTATTCTTAAAGAATGTTTCCAAGAAGTGGATAGGACAATTATAAATATCTATGCCCCCAACAGGAGAGCAGCAAGATACACAAGCCAACTCTTAACCAGAAAAAAGAGACATATAGATAAAAATACATTAATAGTAGGGGACCTCAACACTCCACTATCAGCAATAGACAGATCACCTAAGCAAAAAATCAACAAAAAAACAGGAGCTTTGGATGCCATACTAGACCAAATGGACCTCATAGATATATATAGAACACTACGCCCCAGAACAAAAGAATACCCATTCTATTCGAATGCACATAGAATGTTCTCCAGAATAAATCATACGCTGGGTCATAAAACAGGTCTCAACTGATACCAAAAGATTGAAATTATTCCCTGAATATTCTCAGACCACAAGGCTTTGAAATTGGAACTCAACCACAAGGAAAAATTTGGAAGAAACTCAAACACTTGGAGACTAAGAACCATCCTGCTCAAGAATGATTCGATAAACCAGGAAATCAAAATTTGAATTAAACAATTTATGGAGACCAAAGAGAATGAAAACACAATGGTCCAAAAGATATGGGATACTGCAAAGGCAGTCCTAAGGGGGAAATACATAACCATCCAAGCCTCACTCAAAAGAATAGAAAAATCTAAAATGCAGTTTTTATATTCTCATCTCAAGAAGCTGGAACAGCAACAGAAGAACAGGCCTAACCCTCGCACGAGAAAGCAGTTGATCAAGATTAGAGCAGAGATCAATGAATTAGAAAACAGGAGCACAGTAGAGCAGATCAACAGAACTAGAAGCAGGTTCTTTGAGAGAATTAATAAAATTGACAGACTTCTGGCAAGACTTATCCAAAAGATTAGAGAAAGGACCCAAATTAATAAAATTATGAATGAAAAAGGAGAGGTCACAGCCAACACCAATGAAATTGGAAGGATTATTAGAAATGTTTATCAAGAGCTTTATGCCAATAAATTAAGCAATCTGGAAGAGATGGAGGCCTTCCTGGAAACCTATAAACTACCAAGACTGAAACTGGAAGAAGTTGATTCTTTAAACAGGCCAATTAATTATGAAGAGATTGAGTCAATGATAAACAACCTTCAAAAAAAAAAAAAAAAAAAACACCAGGCCCGGATGGTTTTCCTGGGGAATTCTACCAAACATTTAAAGAAGAAATAATACCTATTCTCCTAAAGCTATTTCAAAAAATAGAAACGGAAGGAAAGCTACCAAACTCATCCTAAGAGCCCAATATTACCTTGATCCCCAAACCAGGCAAAGACCCCATCAAAAAGGAGAATTAAAGAACAATTTGCCTAATGAATATGGACGCCAAAATCCTCAACAAGATCCTGGTTAATAGAATCCAACAGTACATTTAAAGGATTATCCATCATGACCAAGTGGGATTCATCCCTGGGATGCCAGCGTGGTTCAACATTCACAAATCAATAGATGTGATAGATCATATCAACAAGGAAAGAGTCAAGGACCATGTGATCGTCTCATGTGATGCAGAAAAAGCATTTGACAAAATACAGCATCCTTTCCTGATTAAAACCCTTCAGAGTGTAGGGATAGAGGGTACATTCCTAAATCTCATAAAAACCATCTATGAAAAGTCTACAACAAATATCATTCTCAATGGGGAAAAGCTGGAAGCCTTCCGCTAAGAACAGGAACACGACAAGGATGCCCACTCTCGCCACTATTATTCAACATAGTACTAGAAGTCCTTACAACAGCAATCAGACAACAAAAAGGGATAATATGTATCCAAATCGGCAAAGAAGTCAAACTGTCTCTCTTCGCAGATGACATGATACTTTACATGGAAAACCCAAAAGAATCTACCCCCAAACTACTAGAAGTTATAGAGCAATTCAGTAATGTGGCGGGTTACAAAATTAATGCTAAGAAATCAGTTGCATTTCTATACACGAATAATGAGACTGAAGAAGGAGAAATTAGGGAATCCATCCCATTTACAATAGCACCAAAATCCATACGTTACCTTGGAATTAACTTAACCGGAAACATAAAGGACCTATATTCTAGAAACTATAAATCACGCTTGAAAGACATTGAGGAAGACACAAAAAGATGGAAAAATATTCCACTCTCATGGATAGGAAGAATTAACATAGTGAAAATGTCCATGCTACCCAGAGCAATCTGCACTTTCAATGCTATCCCAATTAACATACTGATGACATTTTTCAAGTGACTAGAACCAATAGTTCTTAAATTTGTATGGAGCCAGAAAAGGCCCCGAATCACCAAAGAAATGTTGAAAAGTAAAAACAAAGCTGGGGCATCAAAATGCCAGATTTCAAGTGTCAGTACAAAGCTGTGATCACAAAGACAGCATGGTACTTGCACAAAAACAGACACATAGATCAATGGAACAGAATAGAGAACCCAGAAATAGACCCTTGGCTTTTTGGACAACTAATCTTTGATAAAGCTAGAAGAAACATCCGGTGGAAAAAAAGACAGTCTCTTCAATAAATGGTCCTGAGAAAATTGGAGAGCTACATGCAAAAGAATGAAACTTGACCACTCGCTCACACCATGCACAAAGATGAACTCCAAATGGATGAAAGACCTCGATGTGAGACAGGAATCCATCAAAAACCTAGAGGAGAACATAGGCAGCAACCTCTACGACATCAGCCAAAGCAACCTTTTTCATGACACATCTCCACAGGCAAGAGAAACAAAAGAAAAAATGAACTTGTGGGACTTCATCAAGATAAAAATCTTCTGCACAGCCAAGGAAACAGTCAAAAAAACTAAAAGGCAGCCCACGAATGGGAGAATATATTTGCAAATGATGCTACGGATAAAAGACTGGTATCTAAGATCTACAAAAAACTTCTCAAACTCAATACGTGAGAAACAAATAAAGAAATCATAAAATGGGCAGAAGTTATGAACAGACACTTTTCCAATGATGACATACAAATGGCTAACAGACACATGAAAAAGTCTTCAAATATTTTAGCCATCAGGGAAATTCAAATCAAACCACACTAAGAAACCACTTTATGGTGACTAACATAATATAATAAAAAATCATTATAAAAAAAAAAGAAACCACTTTACGCCAGTTAGGATGGCAAAAATTGAAAAAGCAAGAAACAGCAATTGCTGGAGAGGATGTGGAGAAAGGGGATCCCTCCTACATTGCTGGTGGGAATGCAAGTTGGTACAGCCACTCTGGAAAACAGTATGGAAGTTGCTTAAAAAGTTAAAAATTGAGCTACCCTATGATCCAGCCATTGCAGTACTGGGTATTTACCCCAAAGATACAGACATAGTGAAGAAAAGGGTCGTATGCACCCCAATGTTCATAGCAGCATTGTCCACAATAGCTAAATCATGGAAGGAGTCGAGATGCCCTTCAACAGATGACTGGATTAAGAAGTTGTGGTCCATATATAAAAGGGAATGTTACTCAGCTATCAGAAAGAACGAGTTCTCAACATTTGCTGCAACATGGACGGCACTGGAGGAGATAATGCTAAGTGAGGTAAGTCAAGCAGAGTAAGGCAATTATCATATGATCTCTCTCATCTATGGAACATAAGAACTAGGAATATCGGTAGTGGAAGAAAGGGATAAAGAAAGGGGGGTAATCAGAAGGGGGTATGAAGCATGAGAGAGTATGGACTCTGAGAAACAAACTGCGGGCTTCAGAGGGGAGGGGGGTGGGGGAATGGGACAGACTGGTGATGGGTAGTAAGGAGGGCACGTATTGCATGGTGCACTGGGTGTTATAAGCAACTAACGAATCATCGAACTTTACATCAGAAACCGGGGATGTAATGTGTGGTGACTAACATAATATAATAAAAAAAAGACATTTAAAAAAAGATTGCAAATAGTATTTTCTTAAATTATTACCTTGGGTCATGGCGGAAAAATCTCTTTGGGTACTAAATCTGCACACTAGATGTTATTGTCTTCATGATAATTTCTGTTGGGAAACTTCATCAAAAAATGTGACTGCCAATTGACCTGTGTTCCGGATCTGGACACATGGAGGCTCTTTAACCCATCCCCTATCCTAGAAATCTGCCTTTCTCATTCCCAGAGGCTACCCCAAGAAAATAGATTTGAGATAGTAATGTGGTGTTGAAAACAACTGCATGTTACAGGTGACTGAGTCCAGTTAGGGCCTCTTCTTCAGCTTTTAAGATTTGGAGGGTGGGTGCAGGGTTCGATTGGTCTTGTTGTTGTCTAGGACAAGCCTCATATGTAAGATCTCCTTGCCATTATTAAAACTGCCACCTACCAATCTGGAGTGGTCTACCTCTTTCTTCAGTCTCTCCCTGCCCTCTGCTTGGAGGGGGCCTGTTGCAGATTACACCTGGGAAGCACCCAGGAGTGTTGCAAACCAACAGTTGGTGAGCCAGCCAGGAGACCAAAGAAATAAGCCTTGGGAATGAGGCAACTGCTGGGAAAGTTCCAGGTGGCCATCAACCTCTATGTGGGAAAGGGAAACCCATGTGTTACATTACTTGTGGACTACTTCATGACTATGGGGACACCAAATAACAGCTCGTCTACTATGCTTGTTAGAGAAACTATGCATTGCACACCGTGGCAGGGAAAATAAGTATATGGTAGCTACAGTGGGCTGGCCTCTACTATGGGCAGCCCAGCTGGCCACTGACTGATGCCTAATTTTAGGCTGAAGCTTGTGTTAGGAAGGTAGAAAACAAGTTAGGATTAGAAAAGGACATGAGAGTGTCTGCTAGTCTGATGGCTTTCGGGCTGGCAGGCAAGTTGGGAGAGCAGAATATGTTAGAGACTGTAGCACACTGTTTTGTAAAACTAAGGGTGGCACAAGCTAGCATGGATTAAGGCCCATGTACTTGTGACTAAACCTGATCAGGACACTAAGACATGGAATTCCTTGGAAAGTGATGAGAAGATTATGATGATTGACAGTAAAGAAGACGTGCCCCATACTGTCCAAACCCTAATATGAGAGAAAGCCAAAAAGCTATCCCAACCAGCTGTGAAGGGTCCAGTAAGACTAACCTGGATGGGAATGTAGTATCACCTCATTCCTACAAGGACCCTACCTGAACAGATAGACTGACCACCTAAACTGTGTTTACTGGTTTATGGAAAGGCTTAAAAACTGAGCCACAGTTCAGACTTTTTTTTTCATTCTTTCTTTTTTAAGATTTATCTATTTCTTTGAGAGAGAGAGAGAGAGAGAGAGAGAGCACAAGTGGGGGGCAGAGGGAGAGAATCTCAAGCAGACTCCCTGCTGAGAATAGAGCTAACACAGTGCTTGATCTCATGATCCATGAGATCATGAACTGAGCAGAAATCACCAGTCACCTGCTTAACTGACAGCCTTCCAGGCACCCCTAGACTTTTGTATCTGCCCTTATGATCGCTGATGCCTTGCCTTCTCCATTAGAGCCCTCAGGGATACAGTCCTATTTGGATCTGAGGAGCATAACATGCTGTGCTGGATTTAACAAATGCCTTTTTCAGTGTACCCATGGCCATTGAGTCACAAGATCAATTTGCCTTTACATGAGAGGGGCAAAAATGGACCTTTAAGGTACTCGCCCAAGGTTACCTGCACAGTTACACCACATATCATGAAATGGTAGCCTGAGACTCCTGTTCTCCCTCCCCAAACCAGTGAAATAGGCCCATGAAATTATTGATGACATAATGTTAACATGTGAATTCTGCCTCTGCTGCAACACCTTGCAGGCTTTGCAGAGCTTCTGTGAAGGAGTGGATGGCAGTAAACCCACAGAAAATTCAAGCCTCAGGGTCACAACATCAAGTTTGAGGAGCTGTCTGGTAGAATAAGACCCATGTTGTCCCAGAAACTGTGACTGAAAATGTGCAAGCTTACCTAACCCCTAAGAACACAAAACAGTTGCAACTGTTTGTAGGGATTTGATGGTTTTAGAGAACTTTTAGTACCAACATAACATAGAACCTCCATTCCTTATCTTGCCTGAAAAATAAGGGGAATATGTAGGGCTGGGAATGAGAGCAATAGGCTGAAAGTTTGAAAAGGCCAAAATACTAGTGAGGCAGATTGAAGCTCTGGGCATCTCCCAAGCAGTGTTCCCATCTGAGTTAGATGTATCTTTGACTCCAGAAGGCATGGGTTGGACACTGTGGTAGAGATAATGGAAGGAGAAAATACCCATAGGATTCTTGTCTCAGCTCTGGCAGGGGACAGAAATCTGATATACCCCCACAGAACAACAATTTCTAGCACTGTACACACCATTCCTTCAGATGGAGTCTCTCACTAAAGAACAACACCACATTGCAGTGAGAACTTCCCTGTCTCTCAAGAGGTGGGTGGAAAATATGTTTCATTGACCCACTTCTGCCATGGCTCAAACTCCCACTTTGACTAAGTCATGCATATTTGCTAGCAGAGGAGTGCCCTGTCCACCAGCCCACTGTCTCTAGGAAAGTAGGCACTACTAGATGTTGTGGAGTATATAGATTCTACAGATGCCCTCACTTCTATTTCTGTGGTGGCCCCTGAAGCCTGTAAAAAGGGAGCAGTATACCACTAATGCATGGTATACAGATGGGTGAAGTAGAGGAGATACAGCCGCATGGACTGAGGTCACTATTCAGCCCAACACTAACACCATCTGGATAGAAACAATATCAAACCATAGCAGCCAGTGGACCCTGGTCATTAACTCTTTGCACTGACAACTGACCTCTTGTAAAGGAATTAATCCTTGGGGTTAGCGAATGGAAAGCCAAGGACTGGATAATTATAAATCAGATCTTATATGGTCAGGATATGTGGAAGGACTTTTGGGTCCATCTGCAAGAGCCTAAGGCAAACCTCACAGTTTTTCATGTCCCAGCTCATAAGGCACTAACACCCCCTGACAATCTGGAAGCTGAAGTTTTAGCCACTGACCCTGCAGTAGATACAACATATTGGATGCATAGAAAGAGTGGCCACTACAGTGCTCCATTGGAATGGCATATTGCCAAGGATGTTGGATTGCCCTGGAAGTACACTGACTTGGTTAATGTAGTAACGTCCTGTCCTGTGTGCTCTAAACAACATCTGGAGCAGCTCTCAAAAGAATCTGAGGCCTATCACTGGAGTTCCTAACTGGTGAGGATTTCGCAAATTGATTATATTGGTCTCCTCCCTCTGAGTGAAGTTCTAAATATGCCTTGGTTTGTTTGGACACTGCATCTGGCCTAACTCAAGCTTTCCTCTGATGCTGTGTAAATGAGACTGCCATTAAGGTATTAAAGAAATTGAGTATTATTGGAGTTAAGATGGCGGAGGAGTAGGGGACCCCTTTTTCAGCCGGTCCCCTGAGTTGAGCTGGATAGGTAACAGACCAGCCTAAATAACCACGGAATCAGCCTGAGACGCAGGAAGATACATCTGGATCTCTACAAATGAACATCTCCAGCGCTGAGTATTGAGGTACCAAGAGAAGAGCTCTAAACCATGCACAGATATTGGAAGATAAACGGAAGGGGGAGGGAGCGGCTGCGTTTGGGCGCCGGGAAGCGGCAGCCACCTGCACGGGGGAGCTGGCGGACTCACGGAGGGCACCCGTGAGAGAGTGGACTGAGACCGGTGAACCGTGAACGCGCTCCACCAGGCATCTCCTGGAACACCGGAATCCCGGTGTGCTCACGGGATCCAGACTGAGACCGGGAGCTCCCGGAGCGCGCGCAGGGCGGCTGGCAGCTGGCGGGCAACCTACACGGGGGAGCGGGCGGACTCACGGTCAGTACGAGCGAAACAGCAGACTGAGACCCTGAACCGGGTGCGCGCCACCAGGCTTCTCACGAAACTCCGGAATTGAGGTGTGCTCACCAGGCATAGACTGAGACCGGGAGACCCGGAGCACGCGGGGCGGCCCGTGGCTGGCGGCCTTAGAAACACAAAGGACAGAGACGCGCCGGCCCTGGAAGTGAGGGCAGGGATGCCGCGTTGGTGCGCACATCCCGGGACGCTGCAGGGTTGAGCAGACACAGTAACAGAGTTAAAGTGGCCAGAACATCGCAGTGGAGCGGAGGCCTACAATCCCTCTGTTCTGTGACAATGCAGCCTCTGCTGCTCTGACTCTCAGAAGAGCATAGCCAAACACCAGGGAAAGCTGCCAGAGAACAAAGCCTGGAAATAGCCGGCTCAGAGGTGCCCATCCCCATCCCCCCATTCGCAGGGGACACGGAGAACCTAACCAAACAGGGTTGCCTGAGTATCGGCGCGGCAGGCCCCTCCCCCAGAACACAGAAGGCAGGCTAAAAAACAAGAAGCCCACAACCCAGGGCTCCTGGGTGGCGCAGTCATTGAGCGCCTGTCTCCGGCTTAGGGCGTGATCCCAGCGTTCCGGAAAGGAGTCCCTCATCGGGCTCTTCCACTGGGAGCCTGCTTCTTCCTCTCTCACTCCCCTGCTTCTGTTCCATTCTTGCTGACTGTCTGTCTCCCTCTCTCAGATAAGTAAATAAATAAAATCTTTAAAGAAGAAGCCCACATCTCTAAGATCCCTATAAAACAAGA